>NC_029792.2:7939922-7960393 GCF_000816755.2 Arachis ipaensis
CCCTACAATTTTTGTCTTTTTTTAAACAAATTTTCCATAATTACATGTCACTTACATAGTAATATAGTGATTAGTATTCACTTAGGTGCTAACATAAAAATAACATTTTCCCATCAACTTTGATACATCATATTAGCTGAACTTTGTATATGTAACGTAAATAAATTCTTTACGCTAGTAGCTAATAGTAGAGAAGTATGCATACATATGTACCGTATATATAGTTATTGTTAGAGAATTGTGTTTTATTTGAAGCGAAATTCACAAATAAGAATCAAGGAGCACTAAAGAGAAGAGTTATTTCAAAGATTCTTTGAAATCATAACACTGTTGACTCTCTTTTCCCTCCAAAAGAAGCAGTCACAGTCTTCTTCTTCTTCTTCTTGGTTCTTCTTCATTCCCTACAACAATGGCACCTCGCTGTTCGTGCTGGTTCCCAGTGTACTTCTTGGTATCGGTGACACTGGGAGTCATCGCAATCTCCTCCGCCGTGCATTCCAGCTCCAAGAACTCCTCCCAAGAAGTCACACCCCCAATACCCAATGACGTCTCCCTCAACGCCTCCGAAGCCCTCCGCCGTGCCGGCTTCACCGTCATCGCCGACCTCCTCCACCACAAGCCTCCCTTCTTTCATCCCCCCAACAACTCCACCATCTTCGCCATCAAAGACTCCGCCATCACAGACAACTCCTCCCTCCCCCCATGGCTCCTCAAGAACCTCCTCCTCTACCACACGGCCACCTCCATCTACACCATGCAAGACCTCCTCAACAACACCACCCTAGGCTCTTGCCTTACCACCCTCTTCCGCCAGAAGAAGCTCTCGGTCACCAAAATCGATCCCAACCTAAGAACAATCGAGATCAACCGCGTCCTTATCTCAAACCCCGACATCTACCTCGATTCTCAGCTCGCCGTTCACGGCGTTCTTTCACCCTTCGCTTCTCTTCGCCGTCAAGATCCCCAGTCGTGGGGCTTGGACGACGCTCAGCCACCAACTTGTCGCGTGAACATGAACACAAGAAGAAACCCTCCGGCTCAAGCCTCTAATGGCTATAGTAGTTCTTCGAACAACCAGAGCGCTATTGAGTGGAACAGGATCGTGCAGTTGCTGGGTTCAAAAGGTTACTCGTCGTTTTCAATAGCCCTGCATTCGGTTCTTGAAGGGATTTCGAAGGACTCGGTGGGTTTGACGTCTGCTACGATCTTCGCGCCTCCTGATATGGCGCTTCTGGGGTACCCTTCGACGTTGCTTGATAGGGCGGTGAGGCTTCACATTCTGCCGAAGAGGCTGACGTATCAGGAGCTGACGTTGTTGCCGGTAAGGAGCTTGTTGAGGACTCTGATGCCTGATGATGAGCTTGAAATCGATGGGGTTCTAGGGTTCCTGCCAGGTGTTGTTATCAGTGGCGTTGAGATTGTAGCACCTGACATGTTAACTTCTGATGGATTCGTCGTTCATGGCATTTCTAGACCTTTTAAGATGCCTGAGCTTACTGCTTGAGTTTCAATTTCAATATGGTTCGTCCATACTTATATGATTCATGTAACTTTTGATTTTTCTTTTTTATTTTGTATAGTTGCCTCTGTTTCTTATTGTTTGTAACGCTAAACTTCTTTCTCTATTTCTATTCCTATATCAGAAATTTAGCTTTGTATATCTATGATGAAATTAGAAAGGATGTTTCACATGTGCAAATAACATTAGATACCGTATTCCGTAACTTTTTTAAAATTGAATGATTTAAGGCCTCTCTGATATGATATGTGGTAGAGCTATGATAGGATGCAGAATAGTTTTCAATCTGCTTCGTTCATAGATCAAAACTATGATAGGATGCAGAATTGCAGATGAAGATCTTTCGCTGGGTTACTTACAGGGGTCAGCTACTGTAACTATACAGAGGGTAGTCACTTGTGAGGGATTGGGCCTTGTTTCCTCATTGGGCTTCGTCCTTTATTTTATAATTTCTCTTATGGCCCATTGGACCTCTTATGTGTGTAGAAAAAGACATACTCAAAATGTTATTAAAGCATTTTGACAAATATTAATGGAATCTAAAATTTCAAAACTATCAATTAAATATGTTTTTATNTTAATTTACTTCATTTTTATTTATTAAAATAAAGGATTAGAAATTTTCTTGAGAATATATATTAGCTAAATTTTATAAAAAATATTTGACATGAATTTCTTCGTGTTAGGAACTTTTTTCATTAATCACTGCTTACGTAAGGTATCGAAAATCTGGAAGTGGTTTACACCTTCTTCAACTTGAAGATCAAAGAAGGTGGTATGCAATTTGACACATCATGCAAATTATAAATGGATAATATAATAACTTTAGGAAATTTCCACCGACTACCCATGTTTTCGCTTGCTTCCGTCTAGGAAAGTCCTACGAAGAAACCTTCATGAATGAATAATCCATATCTCTTCTTACTTTGTAGTGTTTGAGATCCAATTCATATTTTAAAAGTTTCTTATTAATGATCAATAACTTTCCGTGTGAAAGGGAAAAAAAAAGAAAAGAAGAGAAAGCTAAGGAATTGGTTTAGATTTGATTGAATCCACAATAATTCATTGATTTCATATTTCTTATTCCCAATACATCATGTCATACTATTATAAGCATTCATACACCATAGCAGCTTGGTTGCAGGGAATTACACTACTGAAAAACCAATGGCTTCAATGAAAATGAATAAGCTTCTGATTTATGTGCAGCACTATTTATTCATAGATTTAAAAAAGGGGAGTAAAAGAAAAAGAAGCCAAATAACGTAACAAATGCAATGATGAAGTGCCCAGTAGTAACTATATATACATTACCCCATCCCATTTCGTCCAAAATAAAAAAAAGAAGAAGAATTTATTGAAAGCACGCATAAGCTTCAATAATTATAGTGTGTTTAGTACATGTGTTTTTTCTCCGGTGAAATGTAATGAAGAAGAAAGGATGAAAACTTAAGATTGGTTCCCTATTCCCTCTAATCAATAGAATGCTGTTGATGCCTGTAATTCATGTTGCAGAGCCTGTTGAAGTAAGAAACAAGAGTCCTCCATCAACTGTGGACTCAATCTGAACATGAGGACGCAAAACTCCATGATGTTAAGCGCGCCATCGCCATCAATATCACCTTCTCTGACCATGCTCACAATCTCGTCCTCCTTCAGATCATGCAGACCCAACAGGGCACTGTTCCTCCTCAGGCTCTCCAACGTGATCACCCTTTTCTCCTTGTCCATCAGAAGCTCAAATCCTTTCTCCAGCTCCCTCATGAGACCCTCCCCGCCCAGCTTCTTCGCTATCACCGGCAGTAAGTCCTCGAAATCCACAGCCCCTTTTCCTCTCTCTGCATTTGCACCTGCACTTGCAGCCATCATCACTTTATATGTGAGTATGTTAATGGTGGTGGATGATTGATTCTGTTGAACTGTTTATGTATATATATTGATTGATGAAGGCTCAAGGCTCAAGGGATGGGATAGATGACAGCAATTTTGATTATTATTCAGAATGGGACGTAGTTGCTTCCATGCTTCCTAGAAGCTGGTTGGGGGGCATTTGTGTCATTATACACCACTTGTGTTTGTCAACATAAAGGCTTTGACAAAGACATGACCACTGCTTTTACGCAGGTAATTCGTATGTGATCTGTGCAGCCACACCCACACGGATTCATTATGAACATGATTAGCTTTCTACAGCTTTCAGTTTAGAAAAGGTCAAAATTAAATAATTGACTTTCATCAATTGGGATGAAGGAGATTATTGTTGTCAAAAGAAGACCAATAAAAGATTGATGACGTCATTGTTCACAAGGGGTTACTCGTGCGGTCTTTTGTTGGGTTCGGTAGATTTTTTTATTTTATTATATTTTCTAGCACTGGAAACACCGCTTAAGTTTCCTAGCAGGAAAAGTAACACGCACTGCATCTGTATGATTCTATTCAGATTTGTGAAACGAACCAATGCATGTCACCCATCTTTTCGATCTCTAGTTAGTTGCTTATTATTAAATTAAAGCAATATTTATTTAGTTAAAAGGAAAATGTCATCGTGGGTGTGCCGGAATGTTTAAAACGAGAGCTTTATGGAAATAGACATGTAAATGTAGTTTGGTTGGGTACGTACAACATGATTTAATTTGAAATTGAGGAGGAGTTAACTAATTAAAAGCAAAATAATGATATGATGTTCAAGCATAAGTATTGAATTTGAACATCTTAATACTACTTTAGGAGAATACGACTTTCAGCTTAAGGATTAAACCTAGTGCGATGAAAATGGGTAAGCAACCTACCTCAATACCTCCTCAACCATTCAAGCATCACGGGACTGAAGGCGTTGACCGCTTTTCAGCATGTAAAAGTCAAACTATAGAAAATTTGTCCCCTTTTAAAATTTTTAAACGTATAAATAATTCAAAAATATTTTTATTGAATTAGACAATTTTAAAATTTAATTTCTATTATATTTTATGTTTTTGGCATTTGGTTTGATAGAAACAAAAGAGAAATCTGAGAAAAGTGTTTTGTATGTTATTCAGGTTAATCAAAAGTACAATGTACAAGGGGTATATATAGGTGTCAGAAGAATTAAAGTAATAAAGGTATAGAATCATACAATTAATACACAGATATACTATATAAATATAAACAATACTAACTGATCTAAAATGATTCTAATGATTCTCTAACATCCCTCTCAAACTCAAGTGGGAGCTAAGGATACCAACTTGAGTTTGGATAACAAAGTCCAGAAATGAATCGGGTGATGAGTTTTCAATCTTTCGTGAAGATATCAGTAGTCTGATCCAGTGTTCCAACAGCAATGAGACGAACAACATCAATAAGGATACGTTGCCTAACAAAGTGACAATCAATCTCAATGTGTTTGGTGCATTCATGAAAGACATCATTATGGGCAATCTGAATAGCACTGCGGTTGTCACAAAAAATATCAGTAGGAGACGACTGAGTAGCACCCAAATCTTCGAGAAGCCAACGAATCGAGATAACCTCAGCAGTGGTGTCAGCGAGGGCACGGTACTCAGCTTCTGTGCTTGATCGAGCAGTGAATGTTTGCTTCTTAACACGCCAAGAAATGAGAGTGTCGCCAAGAAACAAACAGTAACCAATAGTAGAACGACGATCAGTGGGATCACCAGCCCAATCAGCATCAGAGTATGTCTAAAGGGACAAAGAGGAATGGGCAGAAAAATAAAGGCCATGAAATAAAGTGCCTTTGATGTAGCGAAGAATGCGAAGAACTGCCACATAGTGAGTAGTACGAGGAGCTGACAAGAACTGACTAAGTACATGAACTGTATAGGCAATGTCTGGTCGGGTGACAGTTAAGTAGACGAGTCCTCCAACTAGCTGTCGATAGAGAGTAGGATTATCCAAAATAGTGCCATCCATAGGAGTAAATCGAACATTAGGCTCAAGAGGAGTAGACTCAGTGTGACTATCTGTAATTCCGGCTCGAGCAAGAAGATCTGAAGCATATTTAGCTTGAGAGAGATAGATGCCATCATCGGTGGATATGACTTCTAGACCAAAAAAATAGCTGAGAGAACCAAGATCTTTCATCTCAAAAGTATGTTGAAGGGACGCCTTGAGATCAGAGATACCATCAGCATCATCTCCAGTAATGATCATGTCATCAACATATAGAAGTAGAAGAACAACTCCACGTTCACTTTTACGAATAAAGAGAGCATTCTCATGAGGACTGCAAGTGAAACCAAGACCGCATATGGTAGTGCTGAACTTGTCAAACCATTCACGAGGAGCTTGCTTAAGCCCATAGAGTGCCTTGCGAAGTAGACAAACTTTGCCAGAAGGACAAGGATAACCCGGAGGGAGTTTCATATAGACCTTCTGTTTCAAATCTCCATTAAGAAATGGATTTTTCACATCCATCTGACTGAGAGACCATCTTTTGACCGCAGCAATGGCAAGAAGAGCTCGAACAGATGTGAGACGAGCAACAGGAGCAAAAGTCTCTTCATAGTCAATACCATACTCTTGAGTACAACCCTGAGCAACCAATCGTGCCTTATAATGGTCAATAGAACCATCAGAGCGAGTCTTGATCTTGTATACCCATCTGCTTCCCACAATTTCCTGATTAGAAGGAGAATTAACCAAGTCCCAAGTGTGTGCTTTTTCAAGTGCTTGTATTTCTTCCTGCATTGCTTGTTGTCAATTTGGATTTATGGAGGCTTCTCTGAATGACTTAGGTTCATGTTGATGAAGAATAGTAGAAAAACAATGATAATCAAGAAGATGAGGAGGTGGATTTCTCACCCTGGAATAGCGAGTGGAAGGAGGAGGAATGACGGTAGGAGTAGGAGCGTCGTCCGGTCCGGAATCATCGGGAGATGGAGAAGGCGGAGGAACAGGAGGCTATGGAGGATGACTCGAGATAGAACCTATAGAATCATCACTAAGAAAAAGATCAATATTGGGGTTTGTGAAAAAAGGTGACTGAGTAGGAGGAATAGACTCAAAGGAGGAGAACCGAGAAAACATGTGATGCTCCCAGAAGACAACATGACGAGATATACAAATACGTTTAGAGAGAGGATCCCAACAATGATAACCCTTGTGTTCAGTGCCATAACCAAAGAAACAACACATACGAGCCCGAGGTTCAGGTTTACTATGTCCATGAGGCTGAATTAGAACAAAATAGACACAACCAAAAACTCGAAGAGAACTATAATCTGGGGAGGTACGATAAAGACGCTCAAAGGGAGTAACATTACCAAGAACAGAAGAAGGGAGTCTATTGATAACATGAACAGCAGTAAGAACAGCTTCACCCCAAGTACGCTCAGGATAAGAAGAAGAAAGAAGCATTGCACGAACAGAGTCAAGAATGTGATTGTGTTTGCGTTCAGCTCGGCCATTTTGTTGAGACGTACCAGGGCAAGAGAACTCAGACAAGGTACCCTGTTCTGCAAGAAAGGTTAAGAGTTTGGAATCACGGTATTTCATAGCATTATCACGGTGAAAAACCTTAATGACCTTGGAAAACTGAGTTTTAATCATAGTGGCAAAGTTAATATAAATCTGAGGTAACTCATGGCGATTGGTCATCAAATAAACCCAAGTAAAGCGTGAATAATCATCAATAAAAACAACAAAGTATCGAGCTCCTCCCATAGAAGCGGTGGGAGCGGGACCCCAAACATCAGAGTGAATTAGATTAAAGGGAGAGCTTGCAAGAGAGGAATTATTGTGAAAAGATAAAGCAGGTTATTTGGCAGTTTGACAAGAAATACAATCAAAAGATTCATTAGAAACCTGACCCAAAACACCTTGAGACACAAGAGGACGCAATTTTCCTAAGGAGCTGTGGGCAAGACGTTGATGCCATAAGTGAAGGGTAGATGGAGAAGAAGCAGCACAGAGATTTGGTACATGAGGAATATAAAGATTCTCGACTTCAAACAACCTTCCAACCTTACGTCCAGTCCCGATGACTTGTCCCGTCTAACGATCCTATACACGACAACCAGAGATAGAAAAAGTGACATCAAAATCCAGATCAACAAGTTGACCAACAGAAATAAGATTAAAGTTTAAATTGGGAATAAAATAAGTATCAGGAAGATTAAGAGTCGACTGGGAGATAGAATCCTTATGTGTTGCGTGCAAGAGGAAACCATTAGCAGTATTGACAGAAGGTCCTGGAGGGAGGAGACACGTGGGCGCTAAGCTGGACGCGGGTCGAAGTTGCGGGTCGGACCGGGTAGCACGTGGGGCGGGTCGCTGGGAGTCCTGCGGTGTGACACGTGGAGGCCTGCGGAGCGTGCGATCTGTGCAAAGATCTAACGGCTGCTGAAGCTTCTGGGCAGGGAAAGAATGGGAGTGGCCAGCGACGTTGTGGCGGCACGTGGAGGCGCGTGAGAGGGTTCCAGACGACGTGGCGGAGCTCGTTGGAAAGCTTGCAAAGAGGAGAAGGCGAGGGTGGCGGCGGTAACGAACCAAGTTGTCGGGAAGAAGTCGAAAGCTGAGGACAAAGTACTATCGGTGAAACAAGATAAATGAACTAGAAACCAATTGTTTCTGAAAAAAAAAAAACAACCTAAGCTCTTGATACCATGATAGAAACAAGAGAGAAATCTAAGAAAAGTGTTTTGTATGTTATTCAGGTTGATCAAAAGTACAATGTACAAGGGGTATATATAGGTACCAGAAGAATTAAAGTAATAAAGGTATAGAATCCTACAATTAATACACAGATATACTATATAAATATAAATGATACTAACTGATTTAAAATGATTCTAATGATTCTCTAACATGGTTTAATTTTTTAATTCTAAATAAAATCTCAATTTGACCGTAAGCAAATAGAGTAATTAGAAAATCAAATAAATGAATAATACGATCCAATAATAATAAGGGAGTCACTCAGATAAAGTCGTCTGAAGTGTTTTTTTTTAAATATTTTTAGTAATTAAAATTTAACACATATAATCGATTAAATCGTATTATTTTTGATCTAATTTTAATAAAAATAACACAGTTTAATCGGTTATATGTGTTGAATTTTAATTATTAAAAAATATCTTAAAAAAAGTTTTTGACATCTTTACCTGAGTAGTTTCCGAAGACAACTTAGTTCATCATGAAATTCATGTCTGAGAATTTTTTACATTATTGTTATGCATTGAAAAATAAAGGGTTAAGTATGGTTTTTGGACTTTTGGTCCCAAAAGTTTTTTGCCAGAATTGAAATCGTCCCTCTTCTAATTTTCGATTTAAAATTGTCCTTAATGTTGCATTTGTATTTAACATCGTCCTTTCTAATAATTTTTTTTAATGACGAATCTACCCTTTTCAACGTTAGTGTTTCGCGTGAAACACTTGATGTGTTCAATTGGATGAAAACCCTTAACGTTTATTACAACACCCTTTATTCACAACGCTTCGTAAACCAAACCGATTTCATTGTGCCCTAACCCAGAATCACAAAGGACCGTAGATGTTGATGGACTGAAACTGAAGAGAGGAGGTGAGATCGAGGAACTAGAAGGAAGGGACGTGAAAAGTCACTGAAGCATTACTGATAGGGTTTGCGTAGGTATGATTTTCGTCCTTCTTTTCAATATGGTAGCTCTCGTTGCAGTGGTTAGTATCGGGTTAGATTGTTTAGGGTTTGGTGGTCTGTTTATGGTTGGAATGAGGCAATGTGTGTGGAGACTAGGGATTAGCATCGCTGTGAAATAAGAAGGTCCGTGTGTTTCATCTTTTAAATTAATTTCTATGTGTTGTTGTATTCTGTTTCAGGGTGTTGTAGAATACGATGGGTTATTTTAAAGTGAAGGTCTACCATGGAGGATGGTTTACTTATAAGAACGGTCCATTAGAGTACATGGGTGGAGAAACAACAGTGATAGAAGAGATTGATGGTGATTGGTGGTCTGTATTTGAAGCCTATGCTGAGCTAAAGCAACTTGGTTACGTCGAGGAGAATATCCCATCGTTGTGGTTCAAGGATCTAGCAGATGAAGACATGGAGAAAAATCTGAAATTATTTAAAACTGATGCAGATTCCATTGACATGTGTCGAATAGCAGAGTTGAGAGACCATGTAGAGTTGTATGTTGTCCATAAGGTTCAGGACGAAGAGGTGTTTCCTGATGCTGGCTACATTGATGTTAGGGAGAAAGATGGGATGGGTGACATTAGTGAGGGGCAAGAGCTGGTTCTGTATGGTGGAGTAGATGAGGGGCAAAACCAATCTGAACCAGTTGCTGCTTACTCTGGGGCAGAGGACGACAATGAAGTTGAGTATGGTAACTCTAGTGACAGTGACAGTCTCGATTCAGAGTATAAACCATCTGGAGAAGAGGATGATAGTGAAGATGATGTGCACTTTACTGATAGTGATGATGAGCTTGATCCTGAGGGAAGTGGATTTCAACATGTGAACCCAGGGTTGTGAAAAAGAATGCTGTAGGAAATGAGGACTTTGAAGATGATGAGGGAGAAAACAGTGATGACTTAGAGGAGGATCACCAGGTTGGGGCTGATGGGTTTGATTCGGAGCATGACGGTTTGAGGTTTCCAGTTCACAAGCTTCAAAAAGATATGGGACAATACAAATGGGAAGTTGGCACAGTGTATGCATCTCGGGAGGAGTTCAAGGACACTGTAATTGCTTATGTTGTGCATACCGCAAGGGCAATCAGGTTTAGGAAGTGTGATTTGCAGAGGGTTAGGGCTGTTTGTTCGGGTGATTGTCCTTTTTGGGTTTATGCTGCAAAAATCAGAGGTGAGGAAACTTGGCAGCTACACAACATGAACTTGACACACACATACACACAATCACACAGGGTGGGGATTTTACATTCGAAGTGGCGGCAAGGCGTTTAAGAAGAAGGTTGAAGCTAATCTGAAGGTGAAAATAAGGGAGTTGGTTTCGAAGGCACAGAAAAAGTGGAACTTGACTGTCACTAAGTCATTGGCAAGTAAGACCAAGCAGATTGCACTTGATCAAATTCAGAGAACCTTCCGAGAGCAGTATAAAAGGATTTATGACTATGGACAGGAGCTGATGAGGGCAAATCCAGGATCCTCAGTTCGCATACAAGTGCAGAGGTCCCCAGATCTTGATATTGAAGCACCAGCATCATCCAGGACCAGTTACTGTATCTTTCAGAGGATCTATGTGTGCTTGGAAGCATGCAAGCAGAGCTTCCAGCATTGCAGGGATTTCATTGGCCTAGATGGCTGCTTTTTGAAGACACCCCTGGGAGGACAATTGCTCACTGCAATTGGTTGGGATTCCAATGATCAAATCCTGCCGATTGCATATGCGGTTGTGGAGGCCGAGACGAAGGACTCATGGACTTGGTTTCTAAGTCATCTTGCATCTGATGTTGGGCTTGAGAAGATGGGAAGAGCTACCTTCATGTCTGACCAACAGAAAGTAAGCATACTTCACTAATTGTAGAACATGAATTACAACTATTCAATTCTCCCTAATTACAAGCTCCTTGATTTCATGAGTGCAGGGTTTGTTGCCAGCATATGAAGAGGTTATAACAGGAGTGGATAATCGGTTATGTGTTAGGCACTTGTACAACAACTTCAGGAAAAGGTTTCCAGGGTTACAATTGAAGAAACTGATGTGGAAGTGTGCTAAGGTGACTCACTGGAGGGATTGGGAGAGGCACATGGCCGAGTTGAATCTGTGAATCAGGAAGCCTATAGGTACCTAATTGCTATCCCTCCTAGGTATTGGTCTAGATCTATGTTCACCTATAACTCTAAAGTAGATACATTGGTTAATAATATGTTTGAGAGCTTTAATTCTACCATAGTTGATGCTAGAGAGAAGCCTATAGTTACGATGTTAGAGAAAATCAGGGTTAAACTAATGACGAGGTGGGCAGAAAATAGGAAACTTGCACAGAATTATTCAGGGACAATCTTACCTAGGATTAGATTGAGGTTGGAGAAGAGATCTAGGTCAGCTGGGGAGTGGCGGCCATACTGGTCTACAGCTCAGAAGTATGAAGTTGTGAACGGTTTAGACAAGTTTGCGGTAGACTTAGGCTCCCATGAATGTTCATGTAGAATGTGGAAGATGAGTGGCATACCTTGTGTCCATGCTATTAGTTGCATCAAGTTCAAGGGACTAGACTTAGAACCTTTTGTGGATGGGTGTTATAAGAAAGAAGCGTACATGAGGTGCTATGACTCAATCATACAGCCCTTGAATGGAGTAGATCTTTGGGAGAGAACAGCACACCCTGATGTTATGCCCTCTCCTATCGAAGGCCTAGTCACAGGCCAATGAAAAAGAGGAGAGCAGTTGCTGGAGATGAAGAACAGAGCAGCCGCACTCACTTATCAAGGAAGAGAGAGAAACAAAGGTGCTCTCTGTGTGGATCTGTTGGGCACAACAAAAGTAGATGCCCTAAACCTATTGAGGACTTGGTATAATTTTTTATATGCCTTCCTTCTATTAAATGGTCTGTCATAAGCATAATATTCCCATTATAAATTTGTATATGTTTGTGTGGCCCAGCAGTCAAAGAACAAAGAAAAGCAGCAGAAGGAAAGCACCAAATCAAACCATCTAGCTGCCAAGGAAGGAAGAAAGACTGCCTCTTCCCAGCCCATTCCCAAGCAATCTGTCAAGAGGAAAGCTGTTTCAGCAACACAGCCACCATCTTCAACTCAATCCAACAATGCAGCACAGCCAAAAAGTCCTAGAGGCAGGCCCAAGGAAACTACTAAGCCCAACTGCTCAACCCAACATGATCTACAGCCCAACAAGGTTGCCAGTCCAACAAGTTCAGCACCTTCTTCATCCTCATCACAGCCAGCCACCAGAACTCTTCCTTCATCTCAGCCTACCCTTACCACATCTTCAAGCCAACCTGTTAGGCACTTCTCTGCCAGGCTTTCTGGAGCACCTCACATTTCTCCAAAGAAACTGAAGTTAATGGCAAAGTTGCCTCTAAGAAAATGGGGAATGCTTTAAGGAAATGAAAAACTTAGCATCCTATTGTCATGATTGTTTTTTGTGCATGTTGTCTTATTTTGGGTTATGTTTGTGTTAACTTTCTGGTAATGTCAGTGTGACTTGTTAGCTCCTTTTTTTTTGGTGATATTTTACCTATGAGCATCTATGTGTTGTACTTAATTGTTGGATTGGACCAGCCAACCCTTTTGGAATTACCTCTGGGTGTAAAACACTTTTTATTATGTATGTTACTATGACATTTACCATATCCAGTTGAGCTTGTCTTTGATTCAAGTTTGTGATATTGTTAGGGAATTACTCAGTAATGGAAAATAGGTATTTACCAACCAGAAATCAAACTCACATTACAACAACCAACCATGCTTACATAATTGTCATTTATACATGTTGAAAACCATTTCAACAGATCTCATTCATACCAGGTTCATAATTGTCACCTAATAATTCACCAACAAAACACATTTGAACAAAACACATTCAACAAAACCAATCCTAACACAGTTTACCAACAACAACAACAGCATCATACCCAAACACCCTTTTCATACCAGGTTCAATGGAATTACACACTTAGGCCTAGACATAGAAAAATTCTGCAACAGCAGATACAGGAACCCAACCCACCCAAAAAACCCTAACACAGCAACGACCATTAACTTCCACTCTGCCGCTTTCGTCCTTGATTTCAGGGAGGCAACCTTCTTCTTCATTCTTGCAATTTATGGGTTTTCCACCTCTGTCTCTGGCTCTGCCCAACGAAAGAAGTTGCAGCCTTCATGCACCTACACAGAATCACCGTCTTCACTCTCCAATCCTCAACCCAAATAGCTCAATTCAGAAGAAAAGAAAAGAAAAACAAACCTCATAGTAAACACAGCCTCAAAATCTGCGCACGTAGTTCTCCTTCGTCCCCGAAGTTCGCAGCACCAGCCTCCTCACCATGGGAACAAAGCAGCAACCTACCATGCGAGGAAGATTTACTTCGAGACGACATTGAACTTTCGACAGCCATGACGTTCTCTCTCCACGACGTGCGCGACGGTGGTATCTGCAGCAGTTCGAGATTCACACAACTTACCCTTCTTTTTTTTCGTTTACATATATATTTATAATGCTTTTCCTTTTTTTATAAACTATTGTTCTAACTACCCTAACGATGAAAAGGGCATTTATGTCCGAAAAAAATATAAAGGACGATGTTAAATACAAATGCAACATTAAGGATGATTTTAAATCGAAAATTAAAAGATGGACGATTTCGATTCTGGCAAAAAACTTTTGGGACCAAAACCATACTTAACCCAAAAAATAAAAAATTAGTACCTCAATTGCTGTAGAAGCACCATGTTTGTCCATCCCAGAAATGTTTTCCACGCAACTGATCATTTTCTTTTTCATTTCACTTTGTTTCTTTTATGAAAAGAAAAAGCATTATTTCTTTATTTTTTGGTGTGACTTGCCTTTGTTGTCCCACACAAAAAGTTGACCATCAACCAAAAGTTGGATAGCAGCAATAATAACAAAATTACTTTTATCAAAGAGGGTTGCTTCGATTTGTATCTATGATGTGCTTGAGAAATCATCAATCAGCTAAAAAGCACTTCACCAATATTGCAAATCATGGCTGTTATAATTTATAAACTTATAATCTAATATAGAGTTGCTTACCTTTTTCAACATATCAGTATGAATTCTCTTGCATTTCTTTTTTCTACCTACTAAGTTACTTTCACTGAGCCCTCTCAGCCGACGGACTAGGAGGTTACTTTTGACCATTCACACACAAACTACTTGTAAAAAGAGCAAACCCATTCATATATATTTGGTTGGCTTAATTATTTTATACTTATGTAATCAAAATCATAATTTGAAAATTGTCACAATTAAAAAGAGGCCTGCACACGGAACAAAGCATAGGCAATAATGTTGATAAAACTAGTAACAGAAATCATAGCTTTATCGAAAGAGGAGTATTAGGACCAATAAATTTTGTGATTTGTACCCATTAATTAGTTATTATTAGTGTTTTTAATGGTGTGAGATTACATCCAATGGTATAAGATATAGATTAGTCACTTTTCTTTTGATGGTTAAGTGCTGACCAGATTTTAATAAAGGTACTGGCCCCTTAGACTTTCTCTTATCGAAAACTAAATGTATAGGAATTTTGATATCTTTATTTATTTAGTCACACTTTAAATGAAAATAATATTTTTATATCATATCAAAATCTAATCTTACAATTCATCATCAAAGAATAAAAAAAGATATTTTCATATAAAAATAATTATAAAATTTTTATTAGAGTATCACCAAATCTCATACCTTAATAAAAAGGAAATCTAATTTATTTACAATTCTGACATTATATTGCCGTACCCTATCTACCTTCTTGAGTGTTGCTTTCAAAGTGAAGACTTATTTCCGGTCTAGTGGAAGAAGTTGTGCTAGATTGGCCTCTGCTCCCAGAAAAGGTTGGTTGTTTTGGGCTTGAAATGCTTGCAATCTCACCATCAAGTAATGTCAAAACAGTTGACACGGTTGGTCTATCACTTGGATCATCTTGTACACACAAGAGTCCAATGTGTGCACACTTAATAAATTGATTTGCAATGCAACTTTCACTGAGGCACATGTCCATTAAATCTATCATCCTATTCTCTGTCCATAGTCTCCATGCCTGGAATAGATTTAAAACAAAAACTATGATAATAAGACATGTAGATTACTATTTAAGGTTGAAGGGAAAAAAGGGAAACGAGTTCATCAGCTGAAACATACATAAGTCAAAAGGCTTGTAAATTGGTCAGATTGATAAAATCCGGTGTTCTTTTTTCCACTAAGAATCTCAAGAAGCACTACACCAAAGCTGAAAATATCAGATTTTGTTGAGAAAAGTCCTTCTAATGCATACTCAGGAGACATATATCTGCTACAAAAAAGAAGAATTATTAACATTTTATTGCTACACCTTAGGACAGCTATCAACATTTTATTGCAAACATCAAGTTAACTTACTAGGTTCCTACAACTCTTTCAGTATTTGCCTCAGATTCTTTGCCTGCCACTATTTTTGCCAATCCAAAATCTGAAATTTTTGGTTGCATTTCCTCGTCAAGAAGAATGTTACTGGTCTTTAAATCTCTATGAATTACTCTTAACCTGATGTCTTGGTGAAGATAAAGTAAACCCTGTGCAATTCCTCGGATTATGTTAAATCGCATTTCCCAATCCAAAAGTATGTTTTGTGTGGGATCTTTCAAGATTTCCATTTGCCATTAGAAACAAGTCAAACAACACGTCTTAGCATACATAAAACATTTAAAATGCAGTAAACATAGTGATAAATATATTTTGAAACTAACCGAATATAAATGAGTCCAAGCTCTTGTTAGGCATGTATTCATATAGTAGAATCTTTTCATCTCCTTTGATGCAGTAGCCCCTTAATCTAACAAGATTTCGATGTTGAAGTTTGGCTATCAAAACAACCTCATTCTTAAATTCCTGCAAGCCTTGTGATGAGACATTAGAAAGCCTCTTTACTGCAACAATTTCACCACTTTGAAGCTTACCCTGAAAGCAAAAATCATCAAACTACATTATCTAAAAATAATTATTGGTTGACAAGAGAATAACTAAATAAAGATGAAGCTGTGCTTCAATCACCTTGTAAACCGGTCCATAACCACCGCGTCCAAGTTTATTTGCATCAGAGAAGTTATCTGTAGCTACTACTATGCTCTCAAAATCAAAATAAGGTACCTCTATGCCTTCATTGTCCTGTTCTTCTAATCCCCCATCCTCAATCAAATCTTTCACATGTCTTATACTATCAATGAAGCGTTTTCGTTGTTTCACATTGCTTTCCTTGCCTGAATAAATGCATAGAATAACAACATTATTGATTTCTCACTAATGTAGACATAAGATTCTAAGGCAAATTCAAAATTCCAATGTGTATATATATATATAAACAAAAGTACCTATCTTTGGAGTTATTTTCCTTCTCCATAGATAAGCAAAAGTTATTGCACATGCCAGAATAATCAAACTTCCAAGAGTTATCCCAAGAATCAAAGAAATTTGACTTTTGGATTTTCCTTCATCTGCTATAGTACACGCTAGAGCAATCCCATCCCAATGATAATTTTTATCACAAAGACACCTCTTTCCACCACTGGCTACTTTACAACTTGAATGGTTCCAACCTACGCAGTCTTTAGGCTCAGAACAAACAGGTTCATGTGGTGGTTCCCAAGTAACCTCTACTTTGGCTTTATCAAAACAATCATACGCAACAGAAAACGGAGAGTGTATCTGCATAGTTTCATCACTTTCAGGTCTCTCATCTTCGCAGTGAGTATTTGATGGATGAACCTGCATGACAAACTTTCTGGATTCTGAATACACTATAGCAACTTTCTGATAAGTTGCATTGGAATTGGAAGTTCTAGAAATGAAGCTAAGCTGGCCTGTTGAGGGGTTACAGCTGAAGTTGAAGTACATAGGGTCACCACAGTTCGAACTAGTGCTCAATGGATAAGGCACCATGTTTGTCCCACATGGTTCACAAGTTCTTGGAGTTGGTTCTGCAATGCAATTCCAACACCAAGGTTTTAACTTTTTACGAGGCTGGATTTATGAGAAAAATATTTTTAATTGCAAAAACTTTGAACGCTCATCATTCTAACTATGAAAATATAAACTAGTTCAAAAACCAATAAAAAATTAGATTAGTGCGACAAAACCATCCAAAAAAAAAACTGTCTTTTAGGTAGTTTTGTCGAATTAACCAAATTTTTTTATGGATATCAAATTGTGCTCAGATTTTTCACACTAAGAAGGCTTAGCTGTTTTGTTACTTGCTTATCTGTTCTGCTTTAAGTGTTTCAATAATTTATCAAGAAAAAAAAAATGAAAGTACCTATGTCTGATATGTCTACTCGAACATAGAAACTATGAGCATCATTATCTTCATTATTATCAGTATCATCACCATGGAAGCCTTCTTGAAGTGTAACTAATTCCTCTGTCCAGATCCGACAACTTTTCTGGGCACTATCATTATCATCACCACTTTCAGAAGTTGCAGCCTTTGCATCATACGAATAGGCCTGGCACTCAGGACACTTGTTAAGACAAATTTGTTTGCATTCTGTTTCACTAGCTGCAGGGTGTTGTTCATCAGGTGGTTCTCTTGCTTTCACCTTCACTAAATTCAAGAACGCTGTAGTGTCTCCACTGCATGACCATGAATTTCTTGTACATCCCCTGACTCCACCAATAACACTGCTGAATCCCGGTAAACACTTGCACTCCTTGATGTTGAGATTAATCAGATTATAATCACAGCTTGCGAAGTTGCCACAGAAATTATACTTGTCGCAGGAGCTATCTGGGGCCTTCCAACGAACGATCCAATCTTGTTGGATACCATCCCATGTTAGAAACTGAAGCTCCCCATTGCACTTCATCACTAGCCTCGTCTTGTTAAATTCATCAACGGGAACACGCGTAATCGGCGATTGTTTTTTGCCAAATCTGTTACCAATGTTTTTGTAGGGGGGAGTGTTTGTTGCAGAAGAAGGGTCTTCGTCTGTGCTTGTTTTGTTCAACAAGAAAACTACGGTTCCAAACATAGACCCTGGACTCGGATTCTTTATTCCTCTTTCCCAGTAAAGCTGGTTGTTCTTCCAAATCACATAAGGGTTGTCTCCATCTGAAGCCATCATGAAGGCGTAGCTTCCACTTTGAGGATCATTGTCACTCCTCCAAGAAGTTAGCTTCAAATCCAAGTCCATGTTCATTCCCGGAAGAAACGTATCGGTGGGGTGATCGAAGCTCTAATACATAGTAGTAGTCTTCCCCGTTTGATCATATTGTAACAGCATAAGGTTCCCAGAATCCATTAGTTTCACTGTCATGTTTGTGGAAGAGGAGTTTCCAAGTTCTGAGGACCAATATGTTTCCCCTGAAGAATCTGTTACTACAAGGTTTCCATCTTGTGCAATTTGAAAGACTCCATTGTTATTGGAACCTACAGGTCGGTTTCTGTTGGCAACCCATACCAGTGTTAGTTGTGATCCAGGGAACTGTGATGTGTTATACCATATCCCGAGGTAACTGTCATTAGGCCTTGACTGTGGAGAAAAGAAGCCTAGTATGAATTTCTTTGAAGCTGAAGCAAGAAAGCTTGTAGTTCCAGTAATGTTCTCCCCAGCTTTCAAAACATCATTTCCTGAAAACGCATTTAAAGTGCATGGAGAACACAGGAGGAAGAGAAGAAGCAGGGTGGCTCTCATATTAATCATTTATTCACTGACGAAGTTGCATGGGTAGTTGTGGAGAAAATAAAATGCATCATACTTCCTGCTAAACCTAAACCTTGGTTTTAATCTTTATTATATGGTTTATGACTTATTAATTATATTTTGTGATATTTGTGATTATTGAAAATAAACTTTTTTCAACTACCAATTAGTACGTTTTTTTTCCTTTAAAAATTTTCGTTCCTTCACGTTGATATTTGCTCATCTATTGCTTTAGTAAATTGAAAACAAAATAATTCACTAACAAAATCAGTGTTATCATATGATGATGGTGATTACATTTTCTATTTTAAAATCGTTACAATAGATAATTCTGTTTAAAATTATGTTTCTACTAATGTGTCATCTTAAGAATTTTTGTAGGTACTTATGGACTTATGGTAGTATTGATTAATGCTACATATTATTATTATTATTATTTTTAAAAGTTAGGACTGGGAGTGGATCCTCTCCAGTGAATAAAAAACTGGATGGTGTGCAGTGTTTAATCTAACCATTCACCACATTCTCTCTTATTTATTTCTGGTCCCACTATTAAAATTAAAGGTGAGAGATTGCACTGTATTTTGTCAAGTGTTGAAAAAACTGGAGAGGATCCATTTCCGATTCAAACTCAAGACTTTTAGGTGAAGATAAAGAGACTATGTCATTTTGAGCTATAACTCGTTAGCATTGCATATTATTATTTACCACATTAGATTATTAGAAAATTATTTTTTTATAATTAATTCACATGGATACTAGTACTCATTTTTTTTTATAATTTTTTTTGTAGGTTAATTTTTTTATAATTATTTGCCACATTATCAANNTCTTTATTCTTTATTATTGTCGAGTCTGATGTAAATTTGTCTTCGTTGAAACACACCATTATATTCTTCACTTCATCTAGTGTTACGATGGATAATCAAAGATTAGAGAGCTAGACTTGTATGATTGATCCAACATTTTTTTAATATTTAAGATAAGTTTATTGCATCTCTGTTAAGATGTTCGTCCTATTCTACATCAAATTTTAACACAAATCCTCAGTAAATATCCAAGAGAAAAAAAAGACAGTAAATAAAGAATACATAAAAAGAATGGAAGAAGATAATAAGAAGACTCACATCCCACATTATCTATTACTTTTTTTTCCTTTTTTTACTATAAAAATAACGGACATAAATATAAAAATAAATTTAAATTATATTTGACATTTTAATAAGTATAACACAACTTTAAAATACTCTTAAAACATATTTAGCTTTTAGAAATTATAACATAAATACATAATTTTTTTTTTACAAAACCTAAAATAAAGTAGTTGTAAAATGATAGAAAAGACAAAACGGTCTCCCAGCATGTACAAGGACACTTGCTTAAGCATACGAGTGAGCTGACCACTCGACCAATCTAAGTTGGTTCAAAAAGCCACTACTTATCTTCTTTAATTTCTTTCTGTGTACTCTCTATGAATTTTCTATTGTCTTTCTTTTTATTCTGGGTATTTATGGAGGATTCGAGTTAAAGTTCGCTATGAGATAAGGCGAACTTTTTAAAAATAATGAGGTTCGTCGGAGATGCGGCAAACTTATCCTAAATATAAAAAAAATTGTATTTCGGACATTTTTAA
>NC_029792.2:7960417-7986901 GCF_000816755.2 Arachis ipaensis
TTTTTTTTTTTTTGTCACTACTTTGATGTTTTTTCTCTGCGTCTATGTCTTTCAGAGTCTAATGAACCAACCACCATTGTCATTCGTTGCTTACCTATTTTCATGGATGTATTTTTCGTCACCTTTCAACACTTCATCATCTCCTGACATTTTATCATCTCTTCGCAGTTTGCCACCTTTTTTACAATTTTCGGGAAGTTCGCCATCTTAACTGACAATTTTCTTTGCGTTTTTCTTGTGACAATTTCATTTGGGCTTTTCTTGTGGTAATTTTGTCTGTGCTTTTTTGCGGCAGCTTCATCTGCACTTTTTTGCGTCAGCTTTGTCGCAGTTTTATCTGCGTTTTTTTTGTCTGCACCATATCTATCCGTTTATGCAGCTTTTTTTCTTTATTTTGTTATTTTAAATAAATTTTAAATTCAACTTGTTACTTGAATCTGAGGGAGATATTATAATATATTAAGATCAATTAGCATTATTAAAATTATTTAACATATTTAAATATTTATTATATGATATTACATCTTTCTTAAAGGGAACTAGTATCAAATAGCATACTTATTTCTGGTTTAGTTGTGGTAGAAACGGGCTAATTTTTTTTAATATGAGGTTGAGACGTGTGTTATGCTGAGTTATGGAGTATTGGGGAAATATACACAGTTGTGACGGCGTTCAATTTTTTGTGTCAGTGTGATACGTGCTTCAAATGTTCGTGATATGAAGAGTTCAAGTGTTATTTAGAAGATATTAGTTTACATTTTTAGAATATTTTAATTTAATGTATTTTGATTTTGTTTATTTAATTACTAGATTGGGCCTTATGTTTATGGGTTTTAGGGTTTTTCTTTGTTTTAACCTAATAAGAGGTTATAAATACATCCTTAGCTATTGTAGTCGTAGAATAGAATTTTTAGAGGTTTGAAAATTCCTTTTTGGTTTTGTGATGAAACCATGGTGTGGATAATTGAGGTTGAGGAGTCCCTCTCTTGTTGCATCGGGGAATTGAGTAGAAGGTTGAGGAGTCCCTTCGATTCAATTCCCAAACTATGGCGTTGACAAGTTAGGTTGAGGAGTCCCTTTCTTGTTGCGTCAAGAAATTGGGTAGAAGTAGAGTGATTCTCTTTGTATTCAATTTCAATCTATCATTTTTATTTCTATTTCAATTTTAATGTATCTTTTCATTCAGTTTGAATCTTTATCTTCTTGTTTTGTCACGGCCCAAAATGAGCCATGATCGGCGCTCAGGAAATAATCCCAAGCAAGCCTAACCGACTCATATAAGTTGAATAAGAAAATTACAAATATTTTAAATAAATTTACAATGTCTAAAATGAATAATTACATATTTTTAACAAACAAAAAATAAAATAAATATGGGTGGATCCTGCCTGTGACATATGGAGCAGATGACGTCTAAGAACTCAACAACGAATAGATACCCATTGCAGATCATTACTCTTGAATAGAAAGACTCACATAATCAAATATTTATTCCTGAAAAATATTTTTAGAAAAACGGAGTGAGTTTTGCAACCCAGTGACTAGATAGTACATCTATAATTCACATGAGACCATATAAATATAATTTTAGTTAGAAGATAATAATTTATATAAATAAGTGAATCAATAAGGGAGTTCTCATACAGAAATCAAATCAAAAGTCCACACTTGGGCGCCTCCACCTCTATGGGTAGCCCTTTCCTTTTGTGTGTCCTAACGGAATATCAGATCTAACGTGTGGCCTACACGTTAGGCTAGCAACACCCCTGCTAGCTGGAGTCTGAGTCAAATGAATCTAAGTTAACGTCATAACCGCCGTTAACTACGGTTTTCTAATACGAGCCAACCAATTCAAAACATATAGTTTCAAATACAATAAATCTTTAATCTCTCAAATATATAAGGTATCGAATCAAATCAATCAGATAATACTTTCTTATCAGAAATATTTTCAAATCATACTTTTTCAATCATAGAAATATATTTCATAATTTCAAAGTCAATAAGTACTAACAAATACTTCAATGCTTCAAAAGTATATATTCGAGTAAAATCAAATGTTCTAAAATAATATAAAACTTCATCAAATATATATATAGTCTCATGTAAAATTTCTAAGATATAAACTTCATAAAAATATTTTTTCAATTATAATAAATTAATTATTTTAATCAAATCAAAGTTCTTCAACAATAGTTTTATAAATGTAATTAGAAACTCAGAATAGCATAAACCAAAAAAATTAACAGTTATAAATGTAAAGCTTACTCACAAATTGGTCCCAAGGAACCGAAGAAACCAAACCAGAGTGCCAAGGAAGGTTGAAGTAGAACGGAATGAAAGAGCACGAAATTTGGACCGAGGTAGTAGCAACAACTTCGATTTCTCACTGCAGCAACCTCAACAACAGCCCTAGTATCAACACGTATAGAGAAAGGTGAAGATAAGTGAAAGAAACAGCTTGTCAAACTGACGTAAGACTAGATCAAACAAAAACACAAGGTGAGAACAAAGGCAAAGTTGAGTTGGAATATATATATATATATATATATGTGTGTGTGTGTGTGTGTGTTTGTGCTCCTAAAGCCCCAAACTTGCTCCTAAACCCCCAAAGTTAAATCTCCAATACACTCGATCGTTTAACTGCACAAAAACATGTTCGCAATTTAATTCCAATATCTCATCCAAAGAGAACACCACCAAAAAGTTAAAACTAAAATCAAATCCTCTTATCCTTGATAACCCCCGACAACCGATGCACCGCGTGATTTTGGTCAAAGATAGCTGGAAGCATAAACAACTATACCATTCACGTGATCAATTCCAATAACTTCTATGTGCTCGGTCAAAAATAAAAAAACAATAAAAAGCAAAATTGAGTATATATAATACAGTCAGCATATATGGTAAACGACGACCAATAAGTGTTCATTAAACACTTAACTCTCCTATCTTAAAAGTGTGTCAACAACTAGGATGGGGGAACAACAGGTTGGGCCTATCACCATTCTCAAAGCTACCAGTCAAAATCATTAAGAACAAAACACAAACTGCTGTACCAAGTTAGAAGTCACCATATATGAGTATGGTAGTCAAAAGTATCGATTGGAAGACAACACTGCAAAGGAACAAGAATTGACATGTTCATATTAAATACATGGAAAGAAAATAGAAGAGACAAAAGAAAAGATCTAGGGCATTCAAACTCCAGGTAAAAGTCACCAATTCCACATCTAAGTATCTAACTCGATTACATGGACAATGTTACTCAACCAACTCAACGAACATAGCGCTACAAGAAAACAACTTTAAATTGAACTTTGCACCAACTATTAATGCTAGAAAATGAATATGGCAGAAAAATTCAATAGAAAAGACAAATTTAATTTAGATCATGAGCCTGTATTATTTTTTGTAGAGCTTCTCTCTTTTTCTTTTTTTTTTTTTGAAATCATATCTTCTGATAAAAAAAAAATTTTAATTGTTGCAACCAATGAAAAGCATTGGAGGTCATAACAAAAGTAAAATGACTACATAATCAAGTTATTTTTTTATAATATCTAAGGGGTAGATTTCCCTTTTCTTTCTTTTTCTGTTGAATCTGGGTGTGTGTTGTGAGAAAGAGGGTATGAGGTGAGTGAAGGTGTGTGCGGCGGTGAGAGGTGAGTGAGTGTGGGGCTAGGGTTAGAGAAGGAAAAAATATACTTAGGAGTGGGTCCCACGTCTTATCTATTTTTTTTTCTGGTTATTACAGTATCAATAACATAGAGCAACCACAATAACAATGGCAGCGAATCTAATAGCCTACGGTGGTTTAAAACTAAGCAAAGACAAAAGGGACAACAAACATGATAGGACAGAGTCAATAATAGAACTTTATGGCAAGACAAGATAGAACAAGTTTAGTCTTACCAAAGGAAATAAGAGGATGGAGCATCAGCAGCTCTGGTGACCCCCCACTGGCAAGAACAGAACAGACAGAAGCAAAGCTGAGCTAGGACAAACTTGCAGAGGTTCCAACAGCGGCTTCCGGCGACGTCAGCGCGATCCCCGGTGACCAGAGGCGCGGTGGCGCAGCTTGCGACAACGGCGGAGGTGTACCAGCTCCCCCTCCTCGCGAGACTCTCCTCTCTCTAGTCATTGTGTTTCTCTCTCTTCGAAGCCCCATACCTGCAACCGCGACAGTAATAACGAAGCTCCACTTCCAGCGGCAGGGACGGTCTCCAGGGGCGATGGCGAGGACGGCGGGACAGCACCTCCTCTCTCGCGCCTCTTCCTTTCTCCTTCCCCCATTCCCTATTTCGAACTCCTTCTCCCTCTCCCTACTTGATCCGCGGCAGCGACGGCGACGTCTAGCCTCACCGGTGTCACCCCCTTCTCGCCCTCTTCTTCCTTTCTTCTCCCTCTCTGTTTTCTCTCGCTATTTTTTTTTCTTTCATTCTCAGCAGGGTATGTGTGTGTGTTAGGAGAGGGTTAGGGTTTAGAAAAGGGGTAAAGGGTAGTTTAGGTATTTTAATAAAATTAAAGGGTATATGTAAAATATTTTAAAACAAATTGAGATGTTACATGTTTATTTCTTATTTCTTTATCATTTGGTATCAAAGAGCTTAGGTATTAGATTAATTCTTTTTAATCTATATTTGTTCTTCTTTTATCATAAAAAAAAGAGCCTAGTGTTTGTCGCGTCTTTCTTTTTGTTCTTGTGTTATTGTTTTTGTTTGCGTTTCATTATTGTTTAAAAAAAAAAGAAGCATAAAGTGAAAAAAAAAAGAAGAAAAAACAAAAAAAAAAAGAAATTATCTTCTTTGTAATTATTGTCCTTTTCATATATTATTTTTTTTCACCTACAAGATTCGAGGACGAATCTTTTTGAAGAGGAGGAGAATAATACGTGCTTCAAATGTTCGTGATATGAAGAGTTCAAGTGTTATTTAGAAGATATTAGTTTACATTTTTAGAATATTTTAATTTAATGTATTTTGATTTTATTTATTTAATTACTAGATTGGGCCTTATGTTTATGGGTTTTAGGGTTTTTCTTTGTTTTAACCTAATAAGAGGTTATAAATACCTCCTTAGCTATTGTAGTCGTAGCATAGAATTTTTAGAGGTTTGAAAACCTCTTTTTGGTTTCGTGATGAAACCATGGTGTGGACAATTGAGGTTGAGGAGTCCCTCTCTTGTTGCATCGGGGAATTGAGTAGAAGGTTGAGAAGTCCCTTCGATTCAATTTCCAAACTATGGCGTTGACAAGTTAGGTTGAGGAGTCCCTTTCTTGTTGCGTCAAGAAATTGGATAGAAAGTAGAGTGATTCTTTTTGTATTCAATTTCAACCTATCTTTCTGTTTTTATTTCAATTTCAATGTATCTTTTTATTTAATTTCAATTCTTGTCTTGTTTATCCTATTATTTTCGTATCACAGTGGGAAGAAATCGGACCGTCCGATTTCATTGGAGAGAGAGAGGGACACAAATTGGACCCAGGGTTTTCTGAAATCGGATCCAGGGTTTTCATTGCAAAATTTTTTGGATACTGAAATCGGACCCAAGATTTTCTGCCAGTACACAAATCGGACCCAGAGTTTTCTGGAGGTACACAAATCGGACCCAGGGTTTTCAGTACCTCCAATCGGACGGTCCGATTTCTCTTAAACAGTCATCATACACCAGTAAATCACCATACACCCCCACATCCCAGCTATACACCATTCCTTTCATCATATTAAAAATAAAAAGTTCGTAGAAACTAGGCTTCTGCTCCGAAAATAAGTTGGTTGTTTTGGATATGAAATGGTTGCATTCTCACTGACAAGAAGTGTCACAATATCAGACATGCTTGGTCGATCATGTGGATCATCTTGTACGCACAGCAGTCCATTTGTGCACACCTGATGAACTGATTTGATTGCAACTTTCTTTTACAGATATGTCCATTAAGTCAGGCAACTTATCCTCTATCAATAGTCTCCATGTCTGCATTGATTTTTTTTTTTGGAAAAATTAATGACGAGAAAAATAGATTGCTGAAGAATATTGAAAGAAAGAAACAAAATAAAATAAAATAAAACAAACTAAACATATATACATAACCCATAAGGCTTAAAAATTGGTCGGACTGAGAATTCTTTGTTCTTTTTTCCAGTGATAATAATCTCAAGCACGGCTACACCAAAACTGAAAACATCCTAATATCCTATTTGGTTGAAAAAAATTCATCCATTGCATATTTAAAGATATATATCCACTGTAATATATTGATGAGTAATGATAACAACATAAAATTTTCAGTCACGCTATGGCGTATCTAGTCAACTTACTAAGCTTCCACTATTCTTTCTGTATTTGCTTCGTTTTCTTTGTCTCACAGGTCAAAAACTGTTGTTAAAGTGTTGTTTAAAGTTTTAGAAACAATTTTTCGATTTATGACAACGATTTTTTATCATTATAAAAATCCTTATTCATTGTAGTTAGTATATATTATTGAACACGATCTTTCGACATTTGTCCCCCACGTTACGATGATCTCCTGTACTTCCATACAAAATGTGGCTGTTAGTGTCTTATCCTCTTCTGAGAGCAAAAGTTAGAGAATGATTATGTGAAATTAGAATACCTATTAGTAAACTTTAGTCGTTAAGCACATTGCCGATGACTCTTTTGCCACACATTACTACTGTTATTACTTATTAGTCCTTCCAATGTTTTCCACGTAATTCTTTTTCATTTCACTTTTTTTTTCTTTTTTCAAAGAGAAAAAGAAAAAAAGTAAGGTCTTTAATTTCTTGTTTGGGTAGGTGCATAGGATGATATGCTTGTGTGATCAATCATCAATCATTCAAAAAGGAATGCAAATCCATCCCTTGAAAACTAATGTATAAGTAAGGAATGAAAATAACTGATTCTGATTGATGAGTATTGTTCATTCATCTGCTTAATAAAGTGTTAAAAATTTAAATTTTATTTTATATATACAATATTTTATTGACTAGCAGTAAATCTTAAAGTTCTAATTCGCGACAGATTAATCATTAGTTTAAAAACAGTTTTATACACAAATGATTAATTTAACCAGCAAAATTATTCTTGTTTTATTTAATTTAATTATTTTATATTNTCAAGAGCAATCCCGAGAACAAACTAATCAAATAACAAACATTTGTTCCTTTATTATTATTATTATTTTGTTTAATAAACACAAACGTGTTACTTTCCATGTATATCCTGAACAACAAGGACTCTATATATTATGACTCAACAAATGAAATAAAACATACGTGATAATGATAATAAAGCATATCATGGCCAACGAATTATAGTTCAAATGGCATATTTTCTTTATACTCACTTAGAAATAGCCAGTTTCACTCCTAACTTTGGAAAAAAAATAAAATAAAACATATCATGAATATAAGTTTGCATAAAAACGCATGCCTAGAAAGAAGAAGAAATACGAAGCCACGCACTGTGCACAGAGCAAACTAGAAAGAAGAAGAAATAAACGCCTTGATCATCATGTTCTACCGACCTTCTAGAATGCTACTAGTACTATCAAATTGAATACTTGTTATTTCTGGTCTGCTGGAAGTTGTTTCAGGTTTACTTGAAGAAGTTGTGGTGGAGAGGGCTCTTCTGCCTCCAAAAAAAGTTGGTTGTTTTGGAGTTTTAATGGTTGCAGTCTCACTGTCAAGCAATGTCACAACATTTGACATGGTTGGCCTATCACCTGGATCATCTTGTACACACAAGAGTCCAATATGTGCGCATCTAATAAATTGATTCGCATTGCAACTTTCACCTAAAGACTTGTCCATTAACTCCAGCAACTTGTTCTGTGTCCATAGTGTCCAAGCCTGGAACAATTTGTTAGCAAAATAATCATGATACTAATTAGCTAGATTGCATAAAAGAAATTAAATGGAAAGAAAACAAAGACTTCAACATGTGAAACACAACTTACATAATCCAAAAGGCTTAGATATTCGTCGTATTGGGAGAATTTTGTATTCTTTTTTCCACTGATAATCTCAAGTATGATTACACCAAAACTGAAAACATCAGATTTGGTCGAGCAACGTCCATCTCTTGCATACTCCGGTGACATATATCCACTAAAAAATTTAGAATAAGTTGGTATAATTTATAAAAAAAAAACTATTTATTTTTGTATTGGAACTAATTAAAATTGTTAAGATTCTCAATAAGATGAATTAAAATTAACTTACTAAGTTCCTACTACTCTCTTTGTGTCAGTTTCGATATCTTTATTTGTGACTATTTTCGCCAATCCAAAATCTGAAATTTTTGGTTTCATCTCCTCATCTAATAGAATATTACTGGTTTTTAAATCTCTATGGATTACTCGCAATCTAGAATCTTGATGAAGATACAGCATTCCTCGAGCAATTCCAACAATGATGTCGAACCGGATTTGCCAATTCAAAAATACACTTTGTGTTGGATCTGCTTAGATGTTCATTTTCGATAAAAAGAAATCATGCAATTAGTAAACATGATATATTTGAAATGCACCATAAATAATGTTAATAAATATATTTGTAAACGAACACATATAGACACTATTTTTAGATTTTCATTGTCACACCATTTTTTTTCTCATTTAACTGGCATGATGTCAAAGAAATTAAGTGCAAAATTATGATATATGAAACTATAAATGAGTATTTATGTATTGTAATACTAACCGAATATAATCGAGTCTAAACTCTTGTGCCGCATATACTCGTAAATTAGAATTTTTTCTTGTCCTCTAATGCAATAGCCCCTTAGTCGAACAAGATTTCGATGTTGAAGTTTAGCGATCAAAACAACTTCATTTTTAAATTCATGTAAGCCTTGTGATGAAATACTTGAAAGCCTCTTTATCGCAACAACTTCACCATTTTGGAGCTTACCCTAAAATTAAAAATCAATAGATGACATCATCAAAATTTTGGTGAGGAATTCCATAAAAACAAATGGTTAAGAAGAAACTAAAGTAACTAACTCAAACAGAGATATATCGTATATTCACCTTATAGACAGGTCCATAGCCTCCACGTCCAAGCTTATTTGCATCTGAGAAGTTATCTGTTGCTTCTAATATACTTTCAAAATCAAAATAAGGCACCTCTATGCCTTCATTGTCTTCTTCTTCTAATCCCTCCTCCTCAATCAAATCCTTCACATCCTTTTCATTGTCAAATAAGCGCCCTCGATTTCTCTTATTGCTTTTCTTGTCTGAATTGAAATAGTAGTTAAATAGGCAAATAAAATATCCACTGTATTTGTGCTGATAAAACAAAAGTTTTCCAAACCTATTCAAAATTCTAAAGTAATTGAAACAGTTACCTTCCTTCCTTTTTCTGTTGCATAAGTAAGCAAAGATAATTGCACATGCCAGAGTAATCACGCTTGTAAGAGTTATTCCAAGAATCAAATATGTTTTGCCACTTGAATTTCCTTTACTAGGAACTACAGAAGAAGAAGAAAGAGAACGAACACCATATTTAAAAAAAAATGTAAACTACTTATCAAACAAACTTGTTTTCTTGTTATTTTAAACTATATAGAAACTTATATGTTATTAGTTTGATTACCTTGCTTACAAGTTAGAGAATCACCATCCCAACGATAATTGACATCGCAAATGCACCTCGTTCCATTTCTTGTTGCTTTGCAAGTTGAATGATTCCATCCCTCACAATTTTGTGAGTGAGTGCAGATTGGTTCATGTGGCGGTTCCCAAGTGACCTCTATTTCATCTTCGTCAAGGCAATCATTGGTCACACTAAATGGAGATCCAATGTGGAGACTTTCATCGCTGCTAAATGTCTCATATGTGCAGTAAGTGACTGAGGGGTCAACTTGAATAACGAACTTTTTGGATTCAACATCCATGCTAGTAACTTTATGATGGATAGTAGTGCCACTCGTGGAAGTTCTAGTAATGAATGTAAGCTGATCTGTTGAGCGGTTACAACTGAAGTTGAAGTAACTGGGGTCACCACAATTTGGCCCAGTGCTTAACGGATAAGGAACTGTGTTTATCCCACAAGGTTCACAGGTTCTTGTAGTTGGCTCTGCGAGCAGTGGTTAAATAACAATTTAGTTAAACATATCAAATCATCTGAGAGTTCTCAGTTAGACAAATATATACCTATATCTGATTTGTCTAGGCGGACGAAGAGGTTACGAAGGTGATCATCTTCAACATCTTGAACTGTATCTAATTCCTGTGTCCATATCCAACACCTGTAACCGTTGACATCAGCTTCAACATAGGAATACGCCTGGCAGTGACTACAGTTCTGAAGGCATCTTTCTTTGCATTCTGATTCATTCTCTGCAGGGTATTTTCCATCCGGGATTCCAGGTTTCACCTTAACTAACTCCAAGAAAGCACTTCTACCTTCTCCTCCGCCGCCACCACATGATTCTTCTGTGGCTGTCCTTCTAACACATCCGTTGTTCTCATCGCTAACTTCTGCTCTCTTGAAGCCAGGTAAGCAGTTACAAGGTTTGTAGTTATTACCGTTACAGCTTGTGAAGTGGCCGCAAAAGTTGTACTGGTCGCAGGGGCTCGCCGGAGCCTTCCACCGAACCAACCAATCGTGTCCGAAGCTGTCCCAAACCAGAAGCTTAAGCTCTCCGGTATTCTTCATCACCAACATGGTGTTGTCAAAGTTGTCAGAAGTGTTTGTTCCGGTGCTGAAGTTGGTGAGCATGTAAGATATTATGGCATCGAAATCTGAATCCAAGTGCTTCCCACTCTCCCAATAGCGTTGCCAATTCTTTAAGATAGCATAAGAAGGGTTGTACTTGTACTTGTAGCTGTAGTCATCACCGTCCCCGGCGATCTGAAAAGTGAATGATCCAGTTCTAGGATTATCATCGCTGCTCCAAGAAGTTAGTTTCACCTCCGAGTCCATTTTCATGCCGGCGAGAAACGTGTCTGTGGGGTGAAGGAAGCTTTGGTAGATGATGGCTTCGTCAAGTACCATCATCAGCACTAGGTTCCCAGAATCGAATAGCTTCACTGTCCTGTTTCTTGACGTAGAAGCTTCATTCCTTGAAGACCAATAACATGTTTGGCCAGAACCTGATGTATCTGTTACAGTGATTCTTCCATCATTGGCAATTCGAAACACTCCAACGTTGGGATTTGAAATAGGATTGTCTCTGTTGGCAACCCATATTACTGTTTGCGGTCCTGGATACTGTGATTGATTGTACCATATTCCTAGGTAACTTCTTGTAGGGCTTCCAGGAGGAGAAAAGAAGCCTAGTACGAATTTGTTCTTGGCTGAAGAAAGAACACTTGTTGTTCCGGTTATGTTTTCACCAACGTTCAAGAAATCTTTTGCTAAACATGAATGGAAAGTGCACAGCAAACAATGGAGGGAGAGAAAGGCTGTTCTGTATTTCATGTTGTTATTAATTATTAGCTAATAAGATCAGTAGTGACCAAATTTGTTGTAATTGTGATCCTTTTAAAAACTACTAAAACATTATGTGGATGCTTTATCAATCATATCTATGCATCTTTTAGTTTTTTTCAAAAGAGAAAAACTTTTGTTTTCAAAAAGTCAGAAACTGAGATTGAGATTGGAGAATTGGAATTCAGTATTGTATTTGGTGGTTAGATATTAAAACTAAAATTTCAGTCATGGGATACAAAATTTTAATCTCTTTAGTACCTCTAAAGAATAGTGATACAAGGACTAAAATTTATTAGGACAGAAGCTAAAACTTTAATAACATATCTTTTCAAAAATACTTTCATTTAATTTTTTAAATTCTAAATCTACCTCTCAATCTCCATATTTATCTTAAACTAAACATAATATTGAGATATAACTCAGTCTATTATATTTTATACCAAACACAATACAAAGACTTAATTTAATCTAAGTCTCTCAATCTCAATCTCTTTTCCAAATGCAGTCTAAAAGCAATGCTTCAGCTATTGACCGAGGCAAATTAAAGTGACTGCTGCAAGCACCGCACCAAACAATAATAATATTTCAACTCAAAAACAAACTTTTTACATTTTCTCTTTTCCTAACTTTCACCTTAAACTCTAAAAAAGATGTGTACATGCATAAGAGTGTAATTACACAGCTAACATTCATCTTAGAGTTTACATGTTACGTTCTTAAGGGGAAAAAAAGTCTATTTTTTACAGCAGAGAAGATTACTTTTTTAGTTTTTTTCTTTTTTATATATTTGAGCATTACCAACTTCAATGTTATTAAGGATATGCATAAGGAAAAGCCTTGTTTCTTCATGTTTTACCCTGTGAATAGTCTCAATACAATTTGAATAAAAATGCACCCCTTAGCAAGGCAATAGTTACGTCAAACATTGATCAATTTGGAGGTTAGGACTTGCTGCAAAGAAATGCAATAAAAATGAACCAAACGCTTTAGAAAGCAGATTCAGATCCACGGAAGACGCAAAAACATATCATTTGATGCCTTGAGCCTTCTTACTCTATCGACCTTCCTGATAATGAGTGGTACTCTCAAATTGCATATTTATTTCTGTTGATTTACTGGAAGAAGTTGTGGGTTGGCCTCTACTGGCAAAAAATGTTGGTTGTTTTGGGGTTGGAAGGGTTGAAGTCTCACTATCGAGCATGGTCACTACACTTGACATGCTTGGTCGGTCACCTGGTTCATCTTGGACACACAAGAGTGCAACATGTGCACACCTAATAAACTGATTCTCAGTGCAACTTTCTACTAAGCTCATGTACATTAAATCTATCAACTTATTCTCTGTCCACAGTTTCCAGGCCTGCAACAATCTTGAAAGAAAATAATAATAAGTAATCACACTTACATAGCTAAAAGAAATTTGAAGGGAAATTATTGGACTAGGGTGAGACTTACGTAGCCTAAAAGGCTTGGAACTTGGCTGGATTGATAAAATCCAGTGTTCTTTTTTCCACTTATAATCTCTAATAAGACTACACCAAAGCTGAAAACATCAGATTTGGTCGAAAAGAGTCCATCTAATGCATATTCAGGAGACATATATCCACTGTAAAAAGAAAAAATCGTCAGTAATTAACATGAGAGCAATCTTTAACTATGAATTAATAATATCATGCCAAAACATATACAAACTATCAATTTTCCAATCACTGGCTTCAAACTTACTAAGTACCCACTACTCTCTCTGTGTTCGTCTCAGTTTCTTTGCCTCCTACTATTCTTGCCAAGCCAAAATCTGAAATTTTAGGTTGCATCATTTTATCCAAAAGAATGTTGCTAGTTTTTAAATCTCGATGAATTACTCTTAGTCTGGAGTCTTGATGAAGGTATAATATTCCTCGAGCAACTCCTAAAATGATGTCAAACCGTATTTGCCAATCCAAATGTACACTTTGTTTAGGATCTTTGCAGAATTCCAAATTTGCATGCCAATGAAAGCAGTTACAGTTAGTAATTGAACTAGATATATTTGGAATGAACTAAATCATGCTGATAGATATACTTTGGGACTAACCGAAAATAAATGAGTCTAAGCTTTTGTTAGGCATATACTCATAGAGTAAAATCTTTTCTTCTCCTTTGATGCAATAGCCTCTTAGCCTTACAAGATTTCGATGCTGTAATTTGGCTATCAAAACAACCTCATTCTTAAACTCAAGTAAACCTTGTGATGAAATACTTGAAAGCCGTTTTACTGCAACAACTTCATCTTGAAGCTTACCCTGAAAAAACAAATAACATGTTATGTCATTCTCCGAAACTTAATTAGCTAGAAAGTAGAAAGTAACTAAACAAAAATGGACAGATAGATCTATATATATATGCCTCGTTGATCACCTTGTAGACCGGTCCATAACCACCTCGTCCAAGCTTATTTGCATCAGAGAAGTTATCTGTTGCTATTAGTATGCTCTCAAAATCAAAGTATGGTACTTCTATGTCTTCATGGTCTTTTTCTTCAAATCCTTCAACCTCCATCAAATCCTTCACATGTCTCTCACTGTCATAAAATCTCCCTCGATTTCTCTGAATTTTATCCTTGTCTGAAAATTTGTAAACAGGCAGAGATAACAATGGGCTTTTTTTTTTTTATTAATTAAAAGCAGCTGATACAACTTTATGTGAATGAAAAATTTCTCAAATAGAAAAAGAGTTTAATTTTGATGCTACAGGTTCATTCAATCATATTCCTATTTTTTGAGATAATCATTCAGGCGATGATTGTGAAAAGTAATTATTTTTTATCCTATGACGATACATAATTAAATGCAATGCATTTGTAAAACTATTCTTATAAAGAAAGTTACCTTTTTTGTAAGTTATTTTCCTTCTACATAAATAAGCAGAAACTACAGCACATGCCAGAACAACCACACTTCCAAGAGTTACTCCGATAATCAAAGACTTTTGGCTTTTTGAGTTTTCTTTTCTTACCTTTTGTTCTGTACCACCAGCAATGGCTATTGCTTCTGCAAAAGAAAGATCAAGTAGGATGAATGCTTGAGTGAATTTTATACATAGTATGTTGAGTGAATTAGCAAGAATGAGTGATCAACAAAATAACATGCTTACCGTTACTATCACAATTAAGAGAAGCGTTATTCCAACGATAGTTTGAATTGCAAAGACACCTGTTAGAATCTCCTGTTTTTTCACAAGTTGAGTGGTTCCAACCCTTACAATCCACTGATTCATTGCAGATGGGTTCAGAAGGTGGTAGCCAAGTAACCTCTACTTCATCTTCTGTGCGGCACTCGTTAGTCACGTTAAACGGAAAATGAATTTGCAGAGTTTTGTCGTTACGAGTTTGCAGATTACAATAAGTTTCCGCAGAAGTGACTTTGATGACGAACTTTCTAGAATCTGCGTCAATGCTAATAACTGTGTAACCGTCACTTGTCGTAGTAGGTACGAAACTAAGGTCTCCTGTTGAGCGGTTGCAACTGAAAGTGAAGTACAGTGGATCACCACAATTCCGTCCAGTGCTCAACGGATAAGGGACTATGTTTGCTCCGCAAGGCTCACAACTTCTTGGAGTTGCTTCTGCAATGCCTCATCAAAACATCATAATTGGTTGTTGGAAATTAATGTATGAGTAAGAAAAAGCATGATATTGAAAGTATACCTATGTCTGATATATCTACCCGGACAGAGAGATTTCTGCCAAAGTATCCTTCTTGGAGTGTAATTAAATCGTGTGTCCAAATCCTGCAAGTAGAGAAACTAAGGTCACGCCTTGTAGTGTCCTGAGGAACACTATAAGAGTAGGCCTGGCACTTGGGGCACATTTGAAGGCACTTGTTCTTGCAATCACTTTCATTTGCTTCCGTGTAATATATATCCGGGTTTCGCACTTTCACCATCACCAAATTCAAGAACCTTATGCCTTCTCCACACCACGATGATGCCGCTGATTTTCTAGCACAATAGTTACTTCCGCTAACTTGGTTAAATCCCGGTAAACACTTGCATCGCTCCCCGTTGTTGTCTTTGCAGGTGGAGAAGTTGCCGCAAGCATTGTATGAGTCGCAGAAGCTCTGTGGAGCTTTCCAGAAAAAGGACCAATCACCTTGGAAACCCTCTCTTGTTCGAAACTGAAGCTCCCCAGTTGAATTCATCAATAGCCTTTTATTCTCGTAGTTCGTAGGACTCAGATTACCTTGTTTCGTTGAAGAGCTGAAGTTGCTCAAAAAGTAAGCTACAGCATCAAACTCTGAATCTGGATTCAAGTCTTCGTTTTGTCCACTACTCTCCCAATAGAGCTTATTGTTTTTCAAGATTATGTAACGAGGGTTGTCCCCTGCTGTTTGAGACATGATCTTGAAGGTGAAGTTCCCAGGTCGTGGATCACTGTCACCACTCCAACAAGTTAGTTCCATGGTTGTGTCCATTTTCATACCCGGAAGAAACGTGTCTGTGGGGTGTTGGAAACTCTGCCATATATTCTCATCGTTTTGGAACAATACTAGGTTCCCTGAATCCATTAGCTTCACTGTCCTGTTTCTTGATGAAGACCCTTCAAGTTCAGAGGACCAGTAATAACTCTTGCTTGATGATCCGTCTTTGTCTTTGACCACAAGGTTTCCATCACCTGCAATTTGGAACACTCCAACATGGGAATTCAAGATTGGTTTGTCTCTATTGGCCACCCATACCACTGTCGGCAGTTCTGATGAGAAGGTCTGTGATTGGTAGTACCATATTCCAAGGTAAGTCTCTGTTGGGTTTCCAGCAGGAGAAAAGAAGCCTAATACAAATCTTTGTCCAGCTGAAACAAGAACACTTGTAGTTCCAGTTATGTTTTGGCCAGGATTTAAGAAATCTCTTGCCAAACAGGACTTAAAGGAGCATGGCAACTGCAGATAGAAGAGGAAGAGGAAAGTGATTGTTCTCATGTTACCTGTTAAGGTCAATAATGGAGGTTTGGTAGTTTTATGCATGTCATGACAAAAAATGGGGTATGCTATAGAACATGTGGGTATTATTAATTTGTTATCCTCCTTCAGCTGCAATTTGCACACAAACTGCTAGGTTGATACAATTGTCCTTCTCCTACTACCACATTGGGTATTATTAATTTGTTATCCTCCTCCATCATAATATTCCGGTATGTACTTAGCTTTAGTTTCAACATGAATATATAAATAAAAAGTAATACTCCCCACAAGGACTCGTGACTTGCTGGCTGCCATGCTAGTCCAAGTCGTTGTAAATCTATGAAGCATAAACACGGACACGGACACGGGACACGACACGACACACGACACGGCGACACGCGGATTTTAAAAAATTGTCGGACACGGGGACACGCATATACTAATAATATAATATATTTAAATAGAAATATGTCTTAATAGAGATATTTTCAAAAACAACCATATGATATGCATTTTTTCCTAAAGTGTATAGGTATTCAAAAGATAAAATTCTAAACTCCTATGTCTTAATAGAGATAGTAAGAATTTTGTACATCACATGTACACAAAAAAAAAAGTTATCTAAAGTCATTCTTTCTCCATCATATATGGTTGATATCTTCATCATTAGAAAAAGTCACTCTTTCCAACTCCGGTTCATCAAGAGAAAGGTGAGCAACTTCAAGAACACCATTTTCTTCATCAATTGGTGAAAAAGCATCTCCAGCAATATCCCACATCATAGTTTCTCCTTTATTATATTGTGGAGTTTTTCTTGAAAGAAGACGAAAATTAGTGTGGACAAATACTAAATTTTCTGCACGATTAGGCTTTAACTTGTTTCTTTTTAGGGAATGGATAAAAAAATATGTGCTCCAATTCCTTTCACAACAAGAAGATGAAGATGGTTGCCCTAGTAGCCTAAGAGCAATTGGTTGAAGAAATTTTGCTTTACTACCATGAATTAGCCACCAAGACTTTGCATCAACTATGCCTCTATCATTCAAAGAGTCATAATCATCAAAGACACCTCTACCATCAGAAAAACTTGCAAATTCAATGTTTACCTTTCTCCTCTCTTCTTCATTAGGAAAATACCTCTTCAAGCATTTAACTCTCTCATTAGTGATCTCAATATCTTGATGAGGAGAAACTCGTGTAAGATCTTCTCTCAACCATTGGTGGCTATAATACCTATATAATTAGTGTTTAAGCATAAATTAATAATGATTCAATTATCTTTACTTATAAATAAAAGTTATAAACAATAAATGTAAAAAGTTACCTTGGATTCAATGAATGTGCTAAACAATGAAAAGGTGTGCTACTTTTTGTCCATCTTTGAACTAATATTGAGTGCACAACATCGTAGAAGGACGATGACTCTTGTTCATCTTTTCTTTCATAGAGATATATAGCACTTTTTACTTTCTTGATCATTGAATCCCACATCTCATGGACTAAATGAAGAGTAGGTGCATCTGTGTCTGTACTTCTTAAAACATCATAAATAGGATTTGTGAAAGCAAAAATATAATCAATTTTTTGCCACCAATTTTCACTCAAAATCTTTTCTGTAACAACCTCAGCTCTGCCAATATTACCTTCCTTGTATGAAGACCACTTCTCACTTATAACCATCTCTTTGAGGCCTTACTTTAACAACCTAAATCTTTTGAGCATCACAATAGTAGAAGCAAATCGAGTAGGAGCAACATTAAGCAACTTCAATGTATTAAATTCATTGAAAATAGATAACCTCATATGATGATTAACAATAAAATTTTTTATAAAAGAAGCATCGTCAGCAATTTGAGTAATCCATGAGCGTTTTTATAGACAAAATTATTCTTCTCTGTATGCTTAGCTGCACAAATGTCCTTTAAAGCAAGGTTGAGGGTATGAACAACACAAAGAGTCCAAAAAACAGATGAAAATTCAGCTTCAATCAATAAACCAGCCGCTTTACAAACCGGCGCATTATCAGTCACAATCTGCACTACATTTGAGAGACCGACTTCTCTTATCACATCTCTTATTTGCTTTGCAACATAATCCTTGTCTTTGATCTCATCTGCACAATCTACAGCTTTCAAAAACATAGGCCCACTTTCAGTTACATCCATAAAATTAAGAAGAGGCCTCCTTTGGAGATTGGTGTACGAATTGTAAATCACACTTTTCACATCTCGTACCACTAACCAGCAAGTGCACTGGGTCGTCCAAGTAATACCTTACGTGAGTAAGGGTCGAATCCCACGGAGATTGTTGGCTTGAAGCAATCTATGGTTATCTTGTAATTCTTAGTCAGGATATCAATTATAATTATCAGTTTGGATTGCGAAAAATAAAAGAGCATGAATTAAATACTTGTTATGCAGTAATGGAGAATATGTTGGAGTTTTGGAGATGCTTTGTCTTCTGAATCTCTGCTTTCCCCCTGTCTTCTTCTTCACGCACGCAAGGTTCCTCCTATGACAAGCTGTGTGTTGGTGGATCACCGTTGTCAATGGCTACCATCCGTCCTCTCAGTGAAAATGGTCCAGGTGCGCTGTCATCGCACGGCTAATCATCTGTCGGTTCTCACTCATGCTGGAATAGGATCTATTGATCCTTTTGTATCTATCACTACGTCCAACCCTTGTGAGTTTGAAGCTCGTCACAGTCATTCAATCCCTGAATCCTACTCGGAATACCACAGACAAAGTTTAGACTTTCCGGATTCTCAAGAATGCTGCCAATGGATTCTAGCTTATACCACGAAGATTCTGATTAAGGAATCCAAGAGATACTCATTTAATCGAAGGTAGAACAGGAGTGGTTGTCAGACACGCGTTCATAGATTGAGAATGGTGATGAGTGTCACGGATCATCACATTCATCATATTGAAGTGCGAATGAACATCTTAGATAGAAACAAGCGTGTTTGAATAGAAAACAGACATAATTGCGTTAATTCATCGAGACACAGCAGAGCTCTTCACCCCCAACAATGGAGTTTAGAGACTCATGCCGTCAAAGAGTATAAAGTTCAGATCTAAAAATGTCATGAGGTGCAAAATAATTCTCTAAAAGTTGTTTAAATACTAAACTAGTAACCTAGGTTTACAGAAAATGAGTAAACTAAGATAGATAGTGCAGAAATCCACTTCTGGGGCCCACTTGGTGTGTGCTGGGGCTGAGACTTGAGCTTTACACGTGCCTAGGCTGTTTCTAGAGTTAAACGCCAGGTTGTAACCTGTTTTTGGCGTTTAACTCCAACTTGTAACCTGTTTCTGGCGTTTAACGCCAGAATGCAACATGGAACTGGCGTTGAACGCCAGTTTACGTCGTCTATCCTTGAGAAAAGTATGGACTATTATATATTTCTGGAAAGCCCTGGATGTCTACTTTCCAACGCAATTGAGAGTGCACCAATTGGAATTCTATAGCTCCAAAAAATCTATTTCCAGTGCAGGGAGGTCAGAATCCAACAGCATCAGCAGTCCTTTTTCAGCCTGAATCAGATTTTTGCTCAGCTCTCTCAATTTCAGCCAGAAATTACCTGAAATCACAGAAAAACATATAAACTCATAGTAAAGTCTAGAAATGTGATTTTTATTTAAAAACTAATAAAAATATAATAAAAAGTGACTAAAACATATTAAAAACTACCTAAAAATAATGCCAAAAAGCGTATAAATTATCTGCTCATCAGGAATCACTCCATCCATCACTTACAATGCTCACTCCCTTTCCACTCCATGAATTCTTAGTAGGTTCTAACATTCTCTCCACATGTTGCTTCTCTTTCTCAAACAAAGTTGTCCTCAATTTATTATATCCAGGAGGAATATAACCATCAATATAATTATTGGCAGCATAAGAAAAAGCTTTGACAAAATACGGATTTTTTGCTAGATGAAAAGGTAATCCAAATGAAAAAAATATTCTAGCAATATGTAAATCTAGAGTCTCCCTTGCATTCACATTAAAAGCTTTCTCTAAAGGTCCAGTAGCTCTTCTTTTTCTTGAATCAAGTTCACTTGCATTAGATAAGGGTGGAAGAGGAATTGACTTAGCCTTTTTACTTTCATGCAACAATGTACTTTCACTATCAAGTTTCTTAAGTTCTTCAAGCTTTGTTGATGTAACTTTTGCACAAAATCTAATTTCTTTTCCTGAAATCTTCAATAAATGAGCACACTAGTCATAGCTTAAATTTGTGTGATTCCATTTTCTTTACATTTTATCTTTCTTTCTTTTTCTAACGTTTATTTAGCTTAAACCTTACACGATAATCAGCGAAAAGGATCATATCAAGATAAATTTCATGATCCAAAGAGCATCTTAAATTAATCTTTCAAAGAATTTTCTATCATATTTTAGTCTAATCCACCATGTACTATATCTATCTTCCTTCTTGATAACTGCTCTCAACTGGCATAGTTGTCTCTGGTTTGCTTGAAGAAGAAGCAGTAGTGCTCCTAGTCCTTCTAACTGCATAAAATGTTGGTTGTGTAGGAATAGGGATGGTTGCAATCTCGCTATCAAGCATTGTCACAACATTTGACATGGTTGGTCGATCACCTGGTTCATCTTGCACACACAAGAGTGCAATTTGTGAACACTTGATAAATTGATTCTCGTTGCAATTTCCACTGAAAGATGCATCCATTAAATCCGTAAGCCTATTCTCTGTCCATAATCCCCATGCCTGAGATAATGTCCATTATTGTAATCAAGTCAGCATAACAACAAAACAAAAGAACAATAACAAAGAGTACTGTAAGATACGAAAAACATACATATCCCAAAAGGGTAACAGTTTGTTTGAATTGATAGAATCCTGTGTTCTTTTTTCCACTTAGAATCTCTAATATGACTACACCAAAACTGAAAACATCAGATTTGATTGAGAAAAATCCATCCAAAGCATACTCTGGTGCCATATATCCACTGAAAAAAGATTTATTGTAACATGTCACAAAACTAATCTCCATGTGTAAATATCTTCTGATAAAATATGTTATGATTACAATTGCATAGTCTTGGAGAACTTACTATGTTCCCATGACTCTCTCTGTGCTTGCTTCAGTTTCTTTTCCTCCAAATATTTTTGCAAGTCCAAAATCTGAAATCTTTGGTGTCATATCCATGTCTAAAAGAATGTTGCTAGTTTTTAGATCTCTATGAATTACTCTTAGTATAGAGTCTTGGTGAAGATATAGCAATCCTCGTGCAATGCCCAAAATTATGTCAAATCGCATTTGCCAGTTCAGGAGCAGAGTTCGTGTCCGATCTACCACATGGATGTTCAAAGAAACAAGGTTAATAATTTATGAAAACAAAAATTAAGATTTACTTCCTGTAAGTTACATAATGGACCATGTGAGATATACCAAATATAAATGAGTCCAAACTTTTGTTTGGCATATATTCATAGAGTAAGATTTTTTCATCCCCTTTTACACAGTAGCCTCTGAGTCTAACAAGGTTCCGATGTTGGAGTTTGGCAATTAAAACAGTCTCATTCTTGAACTCCTCTAACCCTTGAGTAGAAACACTTGAAAGCCTTTTTACTGCAATGTCTTGACCTCCAGGAAACCTTGCCTAAATAACAGTTAATCCATGCATATGTCATGACAAACTCTTGCATAGCTTGATTGCTTAGTTTGCAAGAAATTAAAGTTAAATGAACTAACTAAATTACCTTGTAAACTGGTCCATAACCTCCTTGTCCAAGCTTGTTTGAATCTGAGAAATTATCAGTAGCTGCTACAATGCTTCCAAAAGTGTAAAATGGCACTTCAATCCCTTTACTGTCTTTTTCTTCTAAACGTCCCAAACCAATTAAAGCTTTAACATGCCTTTCAGTGTCATACAAGCTCTCCTGAATTTGAATGTTTTCCCTGTCTGAACTCAATACAGAGATGAATTATGATCATTATGAAGATGAGATGTGTGTGAATAATTGAAAGTGCAAAACCAAAAATTTTTACCTATCACTTTTTTTCTCCTCACATAAGCAAATACCATTGTGCTTGCTAGAAAAATCACACCAGCAAGAGTTACTATGAGAATCAAATGTACTCGGTCCCTCAAATGATTTTTTGATTTCTCATCTGTGCAATGAAGTAAATAAAATGCATAGAATAATTATAATGTAGAACCCCAAAATTTCTGGACTAATGTCTTAGCCTAGCAGCCTAGCATAAATGATTCATCTAACCTTGAGATTACATAGGATAGAAACCTAACCTTGCATACAATTTGAAATTGAGGAATTCCATTGATATTTTGGATCACAAAGGCACTTGTTTTTCCCTTCAATTGTTGGCATGCATCTTGAATGGGGAAAACCCCTGCAGTCATTAGGCTCGTTACAAGGTCGTTCGAGTGGCGGTTGCCAACTGATCTCTATTTGATCCTCTTTAAAGCACCAGTTAGTCACATCAAATGGAGGATCAGGTTTTTCATTTTGATAGATGTAATCACAATGATATGTATCATCCGTTTCGATGTAAAACTTTCTGGCATTTTCGTCGATCCAAGTAACTCTTTTCAATTGTCCTCCGGGCATCATGAAACTTACCTGCCCTGTTGAGTAGCTGCAATTGAACTTATAGTATTCCGGGTCTCCACAGTTTGGCCCTGTACTTAGCGGATAAGGAATTGTATATATTCCGCAAGGATTACATGCCACTGTTCGCCCTGCACAGAAATATATACACTTCAGGCTCAGTTCAACTTGTTACAATTTTGGTTGCCAAATCATGTAAAATTTACCTATATCTGAACTCTTGACAAGAACAGCAAGATCACCACCAGCGACTTGGTCTACTTGAAGAGTAGTTAAATCATTTGTCCAAATCTGACACGAAGAAGAAGTAACGACACGATAGTTGTTAGAAGTGTTGTATGCATAAGCCTGGCACTGTGGATGAGACATGTTAAAGCACAAAAACTTGCATTCTGCTTCAGTCTCTGTGTTATATTCCTTTTGATCTAACTCATCGAGTCTTATGTTAGGTAAATTGAGGAACACCATGTCTCTATTGTCGCCATGGGATTCTGACTTTCTCACACATCCTGGGAATTTCATCCCCATTTCATAGCTCTGAGTTTCATACTCTGAAGCGAGCCTAAACCCTGGCAAACACTTGCATGGCATCCAATCATGGACGTTGCAGCTGCTAAAGGTACCACAGAAATTGTGTATCTTGCATATGCTTGAAGGCTGCTTCCATTGCATGATCCATTCAGATTTTTCCCACTTCCAAAATTGTAACTCTCCTGTAGAGTTCATCACGATCCTTGTGTCTTGGTATAAATAGTACAACGATTTCGAAGTGTTTGTGTTGACATACTTGGATCGACGATTTTCTGCACCGGTGAAGTTTGTCAAGTAGTCAAGCACATCAGGGGACAAATCATCGGAATTGAGTCCATCATTCTCCCAGTGAAGTTGGTTTTGGCCATCCATGATTCTGAAACGGTTGTTTCCTGTTTGAGACATCTTGAAGGTGAAGAAGCTCTCTCTTCCACCGCCAATGCCGTCGTATCTCCAAGAAGTAAGTTCCATGGATCTGTCTATTTCCATTCCGGGAAGAAACGTGTCTGTTGGGTCTTGAAAGCTTTGCCAAATTATGTAGCTTGTTCCATTGCCATCATCATCATGCTGGAACAACACTAAGTTCCCAGAGTCGGTTAACTTGACTGTTCTGTTATTGGAACTGGATTTATCAAGTTTAGAAGACCAGAACGTTGACCCTGATTCATTTGTGACTAGAAGATTTCCATCTTGTGCAATTTGGAAGACTCCTCCACCATTGGAACCCAGAACAGGATTGTCTCTATTTGCAACCCAAACCATTACTGTTTTTCCTGGGTAAGTTCTGTTGGTGTTGTACCATATTCCGAGGTAACTTTGACTTGGGTTTTCCAGAGGAGAGAAGAAGCCTAGTACGAATTTTTCACCAGCTGAAGCAAGAACTTTTGTAGTTCTAGGTATGCTTTGGCCGGTGATTAGAGTATCTTGTGCAGAATGCGCCTGCAAAAAATCATAGAGGAGGAAGAGTAGAAGAAGAAGAAGAGTGATTGTTCTCATGTTAGTTATCATCATTTCATTTCATTCATTGATTGTCATGGAAACTACTTTGTTTTTAAACCTAACAGCACTCAACTGGGGGGACATTCATCAATGGTTGAAAAAATACTATTCAAAGTTCAGAATCTCTCATTATTTATTGGTCATTAATAATTATTTTCCTCCTATTATAAGTTTGATTTGTATATTTGTAATTTGTTTTCCACCTCATCAGTTAAGTATCTAACAAAGTATAATAAGTAATAACAATGTGGGAAAAGGTTCCATTTTTTTCTCTCCAAAATATCACTTTCACAATTGACCCATGTAGAAACAATAAGATACATAATCCTCAGTTCCAACTTTTCATATAATAATAACAAAATATACTTGTGACTTCTGAATCCAAGAAATTGTCTACGACATGTGTCTTTACTCCTTAGCTTTTTGCTGCCAATATAAATAAACAATTCAACAAGTTGACTTAGTCAATTATGACTGATACTATGCCTTACCTCTCTTGGTGCTATACAAATACAAGTCAAAGTCGTCGGGTGAGATGCTAGCAGCTAGCAAGTGTAGCTACAATATTTTATGGAGTAGTAAAAAATTAATTAGCTAAAGAAAAAGAAGAGATACTATTTAAAACAAGTATGCTTGCAGTGGCTAATCGGGTACCTAAATCTTGATAATAGTCTCAATCATTGATATATCTTAACCTTTGTAAAACCTCGTCTCTAGAGAGCTCTTGTTACTCCTTTGGAACTGTGCAGTTGACTAAGTTATGCTAGAAAAACAATGGTTTCGGTGTTCCTTGGTGAGAGGTTTTTCGTTCGATGAGTGCTTTTAACTTTCTGTTTATTTGAAAAAAGTTTAAGTGGCTTCAAAACTAGTCAATTTATTGGTGTTTACAACAAATTACTTGCCAAAAAAGATCTTACAATAGTATATATAACTTGAACCTGTGTTCTTGTACAAAATATGTTTTGAACCATTATACACAAACTTCCATTAGCTTATTTTCAACTATCTTATTTCACAGGACAATGAATCTCTTTGTATTAACACGTTTCACATATTATATTTCGGCAAATTCATACTAAAAGTTGATATTTAACCAATTACAGTTTGTTAGTATTTGCAGAGATAGAAGAGAAATGGCACAATGTGCCAAATATGTGGATTTCTGCACCTCCATAGGTTCCTTGCAGAGGAATCAACATTGCTCTTCTTATAAGCACACAGCTATAGCTTAAATTTTTCATGATTCTATTTTCTTTAAACCCTATATACCATAACTTTTCATGATTCTATTTTCTACCATATTAGAGTCTAATCCACCATGTACTATCTATCTCCCTTCTTGATAACTGCTCTCAATTTGCATGGTTGTTTCTGGTCTGCTCGAAGAAGATGCAGTAGTGCTTGTAGTCCTTCTAATTGCATAAAATGTTGGTTGCGTAGGAATAGGGATGGTTGCAATTTCGCTATCAAGCATTGTCACAACAGTTGACATGGTTGGTCGATCACCTGGTTCATCTTGCACACACAAGAGTGCAATTTGTGCACACTTCGTAAATTGATTCTCATTGCAAGTTCCACTGAAAGATGTATCCATTAAATTCATAAGTCTATTCTCTGTCCATAGTCCCCATGCCTGAGATAATGTCCATTATTGTAATACAGTCAGCAAAACAAACAAAACAAAAGAACAATAACAATGAGTTAGAAGATATGGTAAACATACATATCCCAAAAGGGTAGCAGTTTGTTTGAATTGAAAGAATCCTGTGTTCTTTTTTCCACTGAGAATCTCTAATAAGACTACACCAAAGCTGAAAACATCGGATTTGATTGAAAAATACCCGTCCAAAGCATATTCTGGTGCCATATATCCACTACAAAAGAAAAAAAAATCGATTGTTATATGTGGCAAACTAATAATCATGAGTAAATATCGGCTAATGAACAATATGTTTACAATTGCTTAGTCTTAGAAAAC
>NC_029792.2:7987028-7993678 GCF_000816755.2 Arachis ipaensis
AGGCCGAAGTCTGAAATCTTTGGAGTCATATCCTCATCTAGAAGAATGTTGCTAGATTTTAGATCTCTATGAATTATTCTTAGTCTAGAGTCTTGGTGAAGATAAAGCAATCCTCGTGCAATGCCTAGGATTATGTCAAACCGCATTGGCCATTCAAGGAGTAAAGTTCTTGAACGGTCTTTAATTTCAGTGTTTGAAAACACATCAAAAGGATCAAGGTTAGTACATTTATGATAACAAAAATCAAACTCTACTTCTTGAAAGTTACAAAATACAATATGTGAAAGTGAAACATACCAAATATGAAAGAGTCCAAGCTCTTGTTCGGCATGTATTCATAAAGTAAAATCTTCTCATCTCCCTTTATGCAATAGCCTCTGAGTCTAACAAGGTTCCGATGTTGGAGTTTGGCAATCAAAACAATCTCATTTTTGAATTCCTCTAAGCCTTGTGTTGAAAAACTTGAAAGCCTTTTTACAGCAATATCTTGGCCTCCGAGAAACCTTCCCTGAACAACAATAATCTATTGTCATGAAAAAATCTTGCACAGATTCATTGCTGAGTTAGCAAGAAATCTAATGTTAAATGAACTAAGAAAAATTAAATAACCTTGTAGACTGGTCCATAACCTCCTCTTCCAAGCTTGTTTGACTCAGAGAAATTATCAGTAGCTGCTACAATGCTTCTGTAAGTATAAAAAGGCACTTCAATGCTTTCACTGTGTTTGTCTTCTAAACCTCCCAAACCTATCAAACCTTTGACTTGTCTTTCACTATCATGCAAGCTCTCCTGTATTAGAATGTTCGCCCTGTCTGAATTCCATAGCTCATTTTGATTAGCATCTAAGAAGAATATAGTTGTGTGAGTAATTCAATGTTCAAAACCAAAATTAAAGTTCTTACCAATCTTGGGGTTTGTCTTGATTCTCCATACATATGCAAATATCACTGGAAATGCTAGCAAAAGCATGACTGTAAGAGTTACAACCAATAGCAATTTGTGGTTTTTTGATTCCTCTCCTGTGAAAGCAAGGAAAGAGGATAAAGATCATCAAAATGATGCAGCCAAAACACCTTCATTGACACGATGTACTACTTAACATTTTAGTTAAGCCGTTTCTCCAAGAAACATGAAAATTTCTTTCTGAAATTCTAAAAAGTGAAAATTGCCAGAGTTAAGAAGGGTGGCTAACCTTGAGTACAACTAAGAGTTGAGGCATCCCAGTGATATTTTGAATGGCAAAAGCACCTCTTTTCCCCTGGATGAAATTTTTGTCGGCATGTTGAATGAGGCCAACCATTGCAGTCTGTGAGGTGATTACAGGGGGGTTCTGGCGCTGGATCCCAACTGACCTCAATTTCATCTGCTCCGTAGCACCAGTTGGTGACATTAAAGGGAGGATCAAGGACTCTATTTTGACTGCTGGAATCACAGCGATAAGAATTGCTGGTTTGAATGTAAAACCTTCTAGTATTTTGGTCTACCCAAGTAACTCGGTACGATTCTCCACTGGGGATTGTGAAGTTAAGCTGCCCTGTTGAGTTGTTGCAGATGAACTTGTTGTAGGTGGCATCCCCACAGCTTGGTCCAGTGCTTAGGGGATAAGGAATTACGTATATACCACAAGGCTCACAAGATTTTGCCTTTGGTGCTGCACAACATAAATTATAGGAAGAGACACCCGTATGTATAAATCTTAACACTTTCTCTAACACAAAAACTTAAACTAACAGGATGAGACACATGAATAATTATATACCTATATCTGAACGGTTGACCAGAACAGAAAGAGAAGCAGTAGCAGCACCATCATCTTGGACCACTTGAAGAGTAGTTAAATCCTGTGTCCAAATTCCACATGTGAGAGGAACACGATCATAATCTGAAACAGAGCGATTATACGAATAAGCTTGGCACCGGGGAAGATGCATGTGAAGGCACGAAATCCGGCATTCATCTTCGCTTTCTGCGGGGGATTTGAAGTCTGGTGCGGTCACTCTCACCATGGTCAAGTTAATGAACATCATGCCTCTGCTGTCAGACAGTGATAGTGTACTTCTGTTACATCCTGGGAATCTGGACCCTCCCTCATCGCTCTGAATCTGATTCTCCTTAAACCCTGGTAAACATTTGCAGATCCTCAAATCATCTGCAATGTCGCAGCTACTAAAGTTGCCGCAAAAATTATATATATGGCACTTGTCCGATGGCTGGTTCGATAACATCGTCCATCCTGCACCTGTAGAGTCTTCCTCTTCCCACTTCAGATACTGTATCTCCCCTGAAGAGTTCATCACAATTCTTGTGTTCATGTATTTCTTATAAAAGGTTTCCCAGGTCCCAGTGCTGGATTTGTTCATAGTGGCTGAAAGTTTCATCGTCCGATTCACACCTTTCGTACGTGAAGACGTAGGGATATCGATCTCTGTCCAGTTAGTTAAATATTCGAGTTTGTCAGGGCTCAGTGCATCTGAATTGAGTCCATCATTTTCCCAATAGAGTTGATCATTCAAGTAGATGACATAACGCTTCTTCCGATAATTTTGAGTTGGAACCATCTTGAAGGTGAAGTTTCCACTCCTTAATTCCATGCCATCCATGTCCATCTGCATTCCCGGAAGAAACGTGTCTGTGGGGTGTTGGAAGCTTTGCCATATGTAATCTCCATCTTCTTCTTCATGGAACAATACCAGATTCCCAGAATCCATTAGCTGCACTCTCCTTGTTTTGTTCGTCGCCGTGGATGCAGAGCTTATTGATGTGGACCAATAGCGTCCTTTACTCGATGCATCTTCTAGTACAAGGTTTCCATCATCTGCAATATGAAAGACTCCAACATTGGAACTCACAACAGGAATGTCTCTGTTGGCAACCCATACCACTGTTTGTTTTCCAGGGTATTGTGTTTGATCACTGTTGTACCATATCCCCAGGTAACTTTCTGATTTGTTTTCGGGACGAGGAAAGAAGCCTAGTACAAATCTCTGTCCAGCTGAAACAAGAAAGCTTGATGAAGATTCTGAAGTTATGTTTTGGCCAGACTCCATAATATCTTTTGCTACAACCACTTGAGAAGTGCATTGCAGCAATGAAACAAGGAAAACTACAAGAGTAGTTCGCATGTTACTGCTAGTTCTGCTAGGAGAATAATGGCGAAATTTTTTATAGTGCTTGTGAGTTGTGATCCTTCATTGCTTATTGATTCTCTGGTGAAGAAATTATGACACAATGTTAATGATCCTTCCTAATACAGATGATGTATGGGACCACTTTTCAGTTTGCATGAAGGAAATAACAAAAAAACAAAATCATATTTAAGGACTTATTTGTAATTTCAGTAAGTTCAGTGGTGGACTAATCTATCACATGATCCAAGACATATGGAAGACTTGCTAGTAGACCTTGTTCAGCCACCCAAATTTATACGTGATGATAATGCATATATTTTCCACAGGTTTGAACGAATGACATGTTATGTGATGCATGCATGCCTGGCTGCTCACATTCAAATTATTTATATTTGAGACTAACTTTACATTGTAAATGTCAGCATCATACCTGACTATGTAGTAATTAATGACATTTATTGTATAATAATACTAGAAAAAATAATATATATTAATTATAGTGACAATTAATAAATATCAAATAAAATAAATTTAAAGTGTTTTGACAGAATTTTTTTTTCTCAAATATTATTGTTCATTTTATTTCTTACTGCATATTCCTCTAACGCAATTCTTATTCTTAATTAATGCAACCGCGTTGGACATGCACTAGTACTAGTCTTCGTGGGTCATATAAAATAATTAATAAATTGCCGCGACATTTAACCCCTGCATGCTTATGTAGAACTCATGCAAGCCCGAGTCAAAGTCTTCGTTATTTGTCAGCTTCTACTTGTTTATATTTGTGGTCTCTGTCTGCACTTCATATATTTACAATTTTCTCTTCTATTACGTACAAGGGTTTATACTTTATAGTTATCACTTATCATGGGAACCAGCTGGAATGCTATTGAGTAGTAATATGGAAAATGGCATTCACTATAATCGATCATCACCGTAACATAAACATCAATGGCTGCAAGCCTACAACCTTGATATTATGTAACAATTGAACTAGTCCTCTTTCAGAGAAAAATAAAATAAAAGCCAATGAAATGGTCCTTCCTCACAAATAGACAAATGATTTTGCTCATTATTGATCCATATTTTGGAGGAGCACTAAGTTTGTGCCTTTGTGCCTTTGTGGGGTGTAGTGAAAGGGTTGGGTCTAGCTTTTTTATTTGAAGCAAAATAGGTATTAAAATCGTGATTTGGCTAATTTGGTTAGAGACTAGGTCGATCCATATTTGTATTTACAATTATGCTATCTTGTTTACCAAAATCAGACCTACTAGTATAAAATATATGTTAAAATATAAATACACGTTGAAAATAAATTAAATCACACATATATTTATACATAAATATATTGGTATGTGATTTTAGTAATTGATTTTAGTATATAAATAATAATGAGAGGCAAATTCATAAAAAATCGGCCAATTCGACGCAAACCGTATGCAAAATCCAAACAATCCACGGTAGGTACACCAGCAGTCCAAATAACACATAGAAGGACGGCTCCTCCACCAATGCTCCATACGATTATTTTTTTTATCTTTATTTATTGATAACGTCGAATTGTATATTTGGTGAATGGTGAGTGTATGGCGTTCCATGTGAATTGCGTTGAGGTATATCATGGACTATCAAGAGCCCATTACATATACATTTTTCAATTTTTCTTTCCATGCTATTAGAGTTTTTTTTTTTTTGGTATTGATGCTATTAGAGTATTAATTCTGCCTTTATGTGCAATGTTAGGCCTAGTTGCTCTAGTTTTCAAGCCCACAAACAGATTGGTCTAAGAAGGGAAAGAAGTAATGACCGAAAACAAAAACGGAAACACGTACAAGTAGAAGAGAGAAGAGAGGTATTAGAAGACTAGGAACCCACCCTATCCAAAGAAAAATACTATGAACCCCCAGAACTCCAGTCCAAAAAAAAAAAAATAGTAACCAGATTAGATGATTCTCTGATTCCAATGTTGATTATTGTCAATTCCCAATCCAATATGTGTGTGTTTCACACCCTGTTCTCCAATATAAAATAAAAAATCGATAATATTATTCTACTTTATTTATTATTTTCTTCATATTTTTATAACGTTAAAATACGGCTTCGGATCGGAGTCGGGACTTTACTTTGGCCATATTGTCATGTACTAAAAACTCATCCATGCTGAGAATTCAAATTAAAAGAAAATGACCCAAAAATTTGTGAGACACTATTCATACAAATGTATGCATCAGAAACTATCATCCTTGATTACGAATTTATCGATCATGATTTAATAATACGAGACATAGTGATACGGAAATAAAAGATAAATAAGAAAATAAGGATTCAAATCGAATAAAAAGATACATTGAAATTAAAATAGGAACAAAAAAGATAAGTTGAAATTGAGTACAAAGAGAATCACTCTACTTTCTACCCAATTTCTTGACGCAACAAGAAAGGGACTCCTCAACCTAACTTATCAACGCCATAGTTTGGAAATTGAATCGAAGGGACTCCTCAACCTTCTATTCAATTCCCCGATGTAACAAGAGAGGGACTCCTCAACCTCAATTGTCCACACCATGGTTTCATCACGAAACCAAAAAGGGGTTTTCAAACCTCTAAAAATTCTATACTACGACTACAATAGCTAAGGAGGTATTTATAACCTCTTATTAGGTTAAAACAAAGAAAACCCTAAAGCCCATAAACATAAGGCCCAATCTAGTAATTAAATAAACAAAATCAAAATACATTAAATAAAATATTCTAAAAATGTAAACTAAAATATCTTCTAAATAACTCTTGAACTCTTCATATCACGAACATTTGAAGCACGTATCATTCTCCTCCTCTTCAAAAAAGATTCGTCCTCGAATCTTGTAGGTGAAAAAAAAATAATATATGAAAAGGACAATAATTATAAGGAAGATAATTTTTTTTTTTTGGTTTTTTTCTTCTTTTTTTTGTTTTTTTTTCACTTTATTCTTCTTCTTTTTTTTTTAAATAATGAAACGCAAACGAAAACAAGAACACAAGAACAAAATGAAAGACGCGACAAACACTAGACTCTTTTTTTTTTTTGATAAAAGAAGAACAAATATAGATTAATAAGAATTAATCTAATACCTGAGCTCTGATACCAAATGATACGAAAAGAAAAGATAAATAAGAAAATAAGGATTCAAACTGAATAAAAAGATACATTGAAATTAAAATAGAAACAAAAAAGATAAGTTGAAATTCAGTACAAAGAGAATCACTCTACTTTTTACCCAATTTCTTGACGCAACAAGAAAGGGACTCCTCAACCTAATTTGTCAACGCCATAATTTGGAAATTGAATCGAAGGGACTTCTCAACTTTTTACCCAATTTCCCGATGTAACAAGAGAGGGACTCCTCAACCTCAATTGTCCACACCATGGTTTCATCACGAAACCAAAAAGGGGTTTTCAAACCTCTAAAAATTCTATTCTACGACTACAATAGCTAAGGAGGTATTTATAACCTCTTATTAGGTTAAAACAAAGAAAACCCC
>NC_029792.2:7993698-8027486 GCF_000816755.2 Arachis ipaensis
TTAAACCCATAATTATTGATTATAAAATAACAAATTTTACCGTCCAAAAAAATGAAAAAAGATCTTAGTGCCTTAAATACTTTGGTTAGACATTAAAATATCAGTGCACATTTTTTTCTTTAGATATAATTTAGTGCATACTTTTTCCTTTAAATATATTTTTTTTATTTCAATCATATTATATATATACTGTACTATATCCCTGTAATCTCGGACAAATTGACTCATACCTTGGTACGACTTATCATGAAAACGGCTTCATCTTAACTTATCGCTTCCCATAATCTTACTACCAGGATCTTGGACGTAACCAACGACTAATTTCACACTGACTGGGCTATAAATCGGGCACTGTACCGACGACATAAGACAAATAAAATTCATTCCAGTAACATACTATCAAATAGACGTCCCGATCATACGCACATTTTTGTTTTTAAGTAATTCCTTTACTGACTTGGGCATCGGAGTCCTTTTTGCAGGTACCACGCTCGGGTCTGAGTTCACGAGGATATTCCCGATTCGGTTCAATCTATTAGACACACTGGGATTGACGTGAGGCCGACGTATAGCTCGGGAGGAGTATCCTTACCAGAACATTTGGCGCCCACCGTGAGACCCTTGCCTCGCTTTTTTATTTTTATAACACCCTTATATCCGCCTTGTACTCTCTTTCTTTTCCGGAACTGAAGCATGACGGATTTCTCAGTGTCTTAAACTCCTCGAACCAACATTGAACTGATGGCTGCCAACGCCGTTCTACTAGCCGAAAACCAACGAATGGCCGAACTCTTGATGACAATGCAGAAAAATGGCGAAGGAAATGACTATAATAAGAAGGCAGACAACAATCAACACGAGAAAAACCTGACAGAATCAAATGCAAAGACAGGGAAAACACCCCCCTAAGACAGGAAGACGACGAACCAATCCTTTCTCGGAAGAAATAATGAGTTTTAAAATGCCTAAAAATTTTACACTTCCAATGACTTTGGCACCGTACAAGAGGATCGGAGATCCTAAAGTCCATGTCACAAAATTCGAATCCATGATGTTTCTTAATAGTGACTCTGATCCCATCTTGTGCCGATCCTTTCCGACCTTTTTGGATGGAGCTGCATTATTATGGTTTTCTAATTTTCCTGCAGGTTCCATAACCAGTTTCGACAAATTTACCAAGTTATTCAAAAATCACTTCGCAACATCCAAAATTTATGTGCGAGATTCAGATTACCTCAGCACGATCAAGCAAGGACAGCACGAAAGCCTAAAGGGTGACATGACACACTTTACAACGGCAGCTATGGAGATCCCTGACTTCAATCCAGAAGTACAGTTGCATGCCTATTAAAAGTGGTCTCTGACTTGGAAAGTTCCCGGAAGCTATAGCTGTGGCAAAACCGAAAACATTGGAGGAGTTCCGGGACAAGGCCACTGGACAAATCGAAATAGAGGAGTTACGTGAAACTCGGAGAAGTGAGAGACTACCATCGCGAAAAGAGGAAGACAAGACATACAGGCCCCATAATAAGGACTCTAAAAAATCTTTTAAACTAACTCCAAAATTTGATTCATATACCAGGTTTAATACCAAGAGGGAGGACAACATTAAAGAGATACTACACAACAAGCTAATAAAGCCGCTGAGCAAAGCAGGAACGTATCAAGACCAGAAGTACGTCGTCAAAAACAAGCATTGTGTATTTCACCAAAATTTCGGCCACACCACTGATGAGTGTGTGGTAGCTAGAGACTTGTTAGAAAGATTAGCAAGGCAAGGCTTACTGAACAAATATGTTACTTCCAGAAATAAGAGAGAATCAGACAGGGACATAGACAGGCCAAACTATAGTTCCGATCGTAAAGAGAAGGGGATATAGCGTGGCCCAGTAGAGACCCCTGCCTCCAAAGGAGTCATTAACTACATATCAGGTGCTTTGCTGGAGGCGAAGTCACTAACGCAGCCATGAAGAGGAACTATCGGACTATGTTGACAATGGAAGGATCTCATCAAGGCCCACCGGTTCCGACCTCAGCTACCCACATCAGTTTCAATACTGACGACTTCAAATCGCAGACGCCGAATTTAGACGACCCAGTGGTGATCTCGGTGCGCATGGGAGAACTAACCGTAAAGAAGGTCTTGCTCGATCCAGGAAGCAGTGCTGATGTCTCGTTCTACTCCACGTTAAAAAAGATGCAGCTAAGCAACAAGGCATTGCAACCATCAGGAGGAGAATTGGCAGGGTTCTCAGGTGAAAGAGTCCCTGTATCAGGTTACGTATGGTTATAAACAACACTGGGGAACCGCTAAACTTAAAAACACTAGACATCCAGTTCCTGGTAGTCGATTGTGTTACTCCTTACAATGTTATTTTAGGATGCCCGTCCCTCAACTATTTCGGAGCTATTGTCTCCACCATTCATCTATGTGTCAAGTTCCCTTTGCAGGATAACACAGTGGCGACGGTACATGCCGACCATAAGAAAGCCAGACAATGCTACAACGCAAGTTTGAAAAAAATCACAAAGGAGACCATTCCGAGAATCAATTATGTATACAATTCGGAAAGCATTCCCACCTTGGCTGAAATGGACCCTAGGGACAACAACAGTCGCCCCTCCCCAATGGACGACCTAGAAAAGGTACAATTGGGTGAAATAAATCAATATACTAACATCGGTTCGGCTTTCTCTGCAGGAACAAGACAAAATCTGGTAGGAATATTGAAGGCCAATGCCGACCTATTTGCCTGGACCCTTGCTGACATGAAAGGGATCGACCCAAACTTCATATGCCACAGGCTGGCGGTCAACCCTAATGCCCAACCTATAAGGCAAAAGAAACGTAACCTGGGCACATAGAGAAGAAATGCAGTAGCGGCAGAAACGTAAAAAATACTTGATGCAGGTTTCATCCGAGAAATCCGCTTTTTCTCATGGTTAGCAAACGTGGTCATGGTTAAGAAGAGCTCAGAAAAATGGCGAATGTGTGCATATTTCACAGATCTGAACAAAGACCACCCGAAGGATTCCTACCCGCTGCCGAACATTGACAGGCTAGTAGACAACACCTCTGGATATCAAGTGCTGAGTTTCATGGATGCCTACTCTGGATACAATCAGATACTAATGCACCCAGACGATGAGGATAAGACAGCGTTTGTAACCGATGAAGGTAATTTTTGCTATAAGGTAATGCCTTTCGGACTAAAAAATGCAGAAGCAACTTATCAGAGACTGATGGACAAAATCTTTAAAAATAAGCCGGACGAAACATCGAAATATACATAGAGAAACAGCACGAAGCCGACCTTCAGAAGATTTTTCAACAACTCTGAAGATACAACATGAGGCTGAACCCAGAAAAATGTGCATTTGGTGTACAGAAAGGGAAATTTCTCGGATTTATGCTCACAAACAGAGGCATAGAAGCCAATCCCAACAAATGCCAAGCCATAATGAACATGCAGTCCCTGAAGACAGTCAAGGAAGTACAACGTCTCACAGGTTGCTTAGCCGCCCTATCCAGATTCTTACCAGTTGCAGGCACCAGATCTATCGTTTCTTCAAAATCATGAAGAAGTCAGACAAGTTTGTTTGGACAGAAGATTGCAAAAAGGCCTTTTCTGAATTCAAATATATCCTGGCATCATCGCCTATACTTAAGAAACCGGAACAAGGTAAACCACTTTTTATATCCCTTTCAATTTCCGCTAACACTATCACTTCCGTGCTTGTAACAGAAGCAGGGAATGAGCAACACCCGGTGTACTTTGTAAGCAAGGTCTTACAAAATGCCGAGAAAAGATACCCGATGATAGAAAAGTTGGCATTCGATCTAGTCATCATTGCTCAACGGTTGAGGCACTACTTTCAAACACACCCAATTATAGTTCGAACCGGTCATCCCCTACGACCTAGCAGGTCGATAGAGCTCTCTGAGTTCGACATATCATATCAGACACAGGGATCACCTAAAGCCCAAGCATTGGCCGACTTCATCTCGGAATTCACGATTAAAGAGGAGACAATCAAAACATGGGAATTATACGTGGATAGAGCATCAAACGAAAATGGATGTGGAGCAGGAATCCTCCTGAAAGACGATACTGGAGTCCAGGCCGAGCAGTCAATAAAGTTTCTTTTCAAAACGACCAATAACCAGGCAGAGTATGAAGCTCTCTTAGCCGGCTTAAGGTTAGCCAAGGAAGTAGAGATCTCCAGCTTAAAAGTACACTGTGACTCTCTCCTTGTAGTACAACAGGTAAACAGTCATTTTCAGGTACGAGATTCGCTCCTGAAAAAGTATTTGAAATCAATCAAAGCCATGGTGAAATTTTTTAAAAATTTTGAAATACTACATATACCTAGAGAATAAAATTGTAGGGCCGATATTTTATCCAAATTAGCTACATACAGGGTAACCAACCAAATAGACAAATTGAATCATCTCACACTAATAGAACCAAGTTTAGATACCAAATCTGTTCTAAGTGTGTCACAGGAAAAAGACTGGCGAAGACCATTTATTCCCTACATAAAAAGTGGAGAAACACTGGAGGGAGAAAGCCCGAGGATATTCAGATACAAAGCAAACCATTATACCCTATTGGGGGAGGACCTATACAGACAAGGTGTTTCTAGGCCTCTGCTGAAGTGCGTTGGTCAAGCAGAAGCGGAGGCTGCCATGGAAGAAGTACATAACGGGGTCTGTGAACACCATACCGGAAGTAGGAGTTTGGCTACAAAAATACTCTGAGCAGGATACTATTGGCCGATATTAAGGAACGATTGTAGAAGTAAGGTACAAAGCTGCGATGCATGTCAAAGATATGCACTGCTCATCCACAACCCGGCCAAGCTACTACATACCTCAGATGTAAGTTGGCTATTTCACAAATGGGGGATGGACATACTCGGACCGTTCCCAATTTCAACAGGTTAGGTAAAGTTTCTTTTGGTAGCAATTGATTATTTCACAAAATGGATAGAAGCACAGCCTCTTGCAAAAATAAGAGCAGAAAAGGTACAAAATTTCATTTGGAAATCAATTATATGTAGATTCGGTTTACCCAGAGAGATCGTATCTGATAATGATAGACAATTCACGGATAAGAAAATTGCTTCATATTTAACCGACCTGCATATCAAACATCGTTTTTCCTCTGTCGAACACCCACAAACTAATGGGCTCACGGAGGCTGCTAACAAGGTTATCTTGCAGGCCTTAAAAAAGAAATTAACAAATGCTAAAGGACACTGGGCCGAGCTTATACCAGAGGTGCTGTGGAGCTATAACACAACACCCCAAACCACAACAAACGAAAGACCATTCCGACTAGTCTACGGCGCAGACTGTATGATACCTATTAAGATCAGCCAGGGATCCACTCGAACCGAATACTTCGACGAGCAAGATAACTCGGAAGCCAGAGCGGCCAAACTTGATCTGATAAATGAAGACCGAAGCCTAACTGAGCTAAGGCAAAAAGCCATGCAGGCAACAATGCAAAAGCAATACAATAAAAAGATGCGACCAAGAACCTTAAAAGAAGGGGACTTTGTATTAAGGCAAATGGAAGAAGTTTAGAAACCACCAGGACACGGGAAGCTAGATGCCAACTGGGAGGGCCCTTTCCACATCTCTAAGGTAATCGGAAAAAGAGCCTACTCTCTCGAGACACTAGAAGGAACAACTCTCCCCAACACTTGGAACATTTCATCTTTAAAGATTTATTACAGTTGAATACCCATTTTAAAAACGAAGTGGCCAGGTACTCTTTTTCCTGATCACGAGATTTTATCCGTAAGGAGGGTTTTACTTGGACAGGTTTTAACGAGGCCGACCATTTCACATCCTTCCAATCACTCTTGAAGGCAAATAAATTTATTACTATCACTCAGACTTTATACTTTCCGAAAAACGACAACATCAAACCAACAAAACAAAGTTGGAAATTGCATAAGCAGTTATTCAAACACTAAACCCGACTTTACATGTCGAGCAAGAGGAGTTCAAAAGACCGACTTCAAAATTGGTATCCAAGAATAAATCAAACAAAAATAATTCGGGGTCAAAATTACAAACAACGATACCCAACCTACCAAACAAAAACCTATTTTTCGAATACAAACAAACTCTAATAATGAGTTCCTATCCGTCAACATGCGCATCAATTATCACTATCTAATCAACAGCATAAAAGTTGGAATCAAAACATTCATCCAAAAGAAATTCATAACTTAAAACCGACGTAAAAAGTTGGATAAAATAAGTTCAAAATACTCCGAACAAAATCGGACAGCCACATACAGTACCAAAATACATACAGCAACAAAAAATTTTTCAAAGGGGGGTGGAATGTTCTCGGCATGCCCCTCGCTAGCTTCGTCATCTACAAGCTCACCATTAACAACTATCTTAGTCACGTTGAGTTTCCCCACATCAAAATTCGGCGAAAACAATGTGACTTGGCTAATAGCACGATCAAAACCAGCTACGAACATGTCCATCTTCTCCTCTTCAAGCTCAGCAAGCGGGAGATTATCTCACCCTTGGTCTTATCATTATCTTTAATCTCAGCTTGCAATAAACGAGTTTGTTCCTGAAGATGACAAACCTCATCTTCCTTCTCCTTCATCTTCGAGGTAATGCCTATGACGACCTCATCCTTTTCTTTCAAGGAAAGTTCAAGTCCTGAAACTTTATCAGCCATCACCTGCTGCTCTGAACCTAATAGCTCGGTAGCACGCCCAACGCACATCAAGCGAGATGTGACAATCTGTATGCACACAATGAAAAAATTCAGAGAAACAAAACAATTAAAGAAAGTCGGTAGATATAAAAACCAACCTGAATAAACTTCCCCATCCCTTCAACTCTAGTCCGACGAGTCAGGAGCATATCTCCAAGATACTGAGACACGCGATTAGCAAGCTCGGATATTGGGAATTGATCACTCCATACGGACTGAGAACTCGTCCCAGGTATAAAGCCATGCAGCCTCCTCTGCCTTTCAAAAACAGACTTCGCAATAGCACCATGATCACCTTCAGAAATCACCTCCAGAGACCTCTCCGACTCAATCCTCTTCCTTTTTGGAGAAGGAGGAGGCTAAGCAGAAGAATAAGCAACATCACCTCCTGCCTCTTTCACAACCGCAGAAGCGCTACTACCTTTTTCAACCTTCTTTTTCAGATAAGCTTGAAATTTGTCCGAACTCAAATTCGGAACCCTACCACCTGCAACAAAGAAAAACAGAAGATGAATAAACACAGCCAAACAAAGATTAAAGTATATAAAACCAATATTGCCTATATACAGTTCAAGCCCTTCTTTGTCATTTTTCTCTTCAAATCTCAATAACTCGGGAATGGATAAACATTCCCCATCAGCAAAATTATCAATCAAAAAGTTTAAAAAGAGGTCTTCCTCTTCACTCCTCTCATCGGATTTGAGGATTTGCAACGGTTCCAAACACCAATATATAGGGTATTTCTCTATCAGTTCACTATCTAAATAGAATGGATATACAGACTCCAAAGAGTGGACTTTCACAAACATGGATTTGAAGTTTTTAAAAGAAAACTTATAGAAAAGGAAGATGGAACGGCCCGGAAAACTACTCAGAAAGACCTAAAGCCCTTTCCGTACCCCTTTTGATTGAAACAAAGAAAAGAAAACATTAAGAGAATTAGGCAAATCCAGAAAATCCATCAGACATTCAAATGCACGCAAAAATGCCCAGGAGTTAGGATGTAACTGCGATGGAGTACAATTTAGCTGGGTTAAAACCTTACATTCAAAATCCGAAAAGGGAAATTTTACATACAACTCAGTCAGACAGGGAATATACATATAAAAATATCCCAAATCCCCCCTCCTCTCACAGACCCTCTCCTCACTAGTACAGGGAAGAAATTCCACACGAACACCAGAACCTTGCCTAACAAACTTCGAGGCTTCTAGCTCACGAAGCGACCCAGTATCGCAATAAGATGACGCATGAGTTTTTACATCAACATGAACCCAATGGTAAGGGTTCTCTTTGTTCACTTCGACAACTTTTAACTTCTCTTTCTCTTTTTCTTTAGCCATTTTTTCAGAATAAAACAAAGTAGACGAGAAGGAAAAAAGACGAAAAGACAGCACAAAGTCGAGAAGACTAACCTCTGGAAGACATGTCTTTTACTTATGAGATTTTGCAACTGAACCTGTATTTTGTGTCTTTCCAAAAAGAAAACGGTAAAGGCTTAATTACAACCCACTACTTTAGTGGGAAGTTGAAATAATAGTGGCACACCCAAGAAGAAACGATCCGCATCCAGCTTAGCTAAAAAAATTATTGTGGCCCAATTAATAAGGTAAAATTTTTTAACCATTTCTTACCCACTTATTTCATTTAAACCTAACAAAAGACATTTATTTTCTAAACCCAAGCTTGAAACGCACGTTGAGCTTGGCGGCTACGAGTATTTCACCTCAAAACACTGAGGTATAACTCTACAAGAAGAAGCTCAACTTGCTGAAACTACAACAAGTCAAGCTTGGGGCTGTGTACTGTACCCCTGTAATCTCGGACAAACTGAGTTATACCTCGGCACGACTTATCATGAAAATGACTTCATCTTAACTTATCGCTTCCCATAATCTTGCCACGAGGATCTCGGATGCAACCGACGACTAATTCCACACTGACTGTGTTATAAATCGGGCACGGTACCGACGATAGAAGACAGATCAAATTCACTCCAGTAACATACTATCAAATAGACGTCTCGATCATATGCACATTTTTGTTTTTAAGTAATTCCTTTACTGATTTAGGTGTCGGAGTTCTTTTTGCAGGTACCACACTCGGATCAGAGTTTACGAGGATATTCTCGGTTCGGTTCAATCTATCAGGCACACTGGAATTGACGTGAGACCGACGTATAGCTCGGGAGAAGTATCTTACCAGAACATATACTAAATAATTAGTCACTCCATATAGAATTATAGAATTATGTATTTAACTCTCATAAACTTTTTATTATACTATTGTATATAAATTTGATTACTCATCTATTATATATTTGATTATTTTGTTTGTTAGTTATTTCGTAGTCGTTTTTTTTATATATCTAATAAGATTGTAATAAAACAGTAGATAAATATATAGATACTATTTTATGGTGCTTGTTATTGTACATAGAAAAAATAGTGGCGAAATAAAATTCTCTTTGATATATTTTTCAAGATTCTCTTTGACTTATCGTTGGTCATCTCTCAACGTACACTAAGATTATTTTAAGCAATTCACTCACATAAAAATATTTCAAATGTTTTTTTAAAATATTTTTTAATAATTAAAATTTAATATATATAACTAATTAAATTGTGTTATTTTTATTAAAATTAGACCAGACAAATCAATTTAGTCGAATAACTAAAATACTCATATTATATATGTATATTGAAAATTCTAAATCATAACCCTATGACCATAGAGAAGAAAATGACTAAAACTTAAGATTTTTAAAATTAATATATATAATAAGAGTATTTTAATTATTTTATATAATAAGAGTATTGTAGTTATTTTCTATAAAAAATAATATTAATTTAGACAAATTTAAGATTTGATTCACCATTTTTTCGGTCAAATTAATTTATCTGGCATAATTTTTATAAAAATAACACGGTTTAATTGATTATATGTATTAAATTTTAATTATTAAAAAATATCTTTAAAAAAATGTTTTAGACATCTTTATCTGAGTGACTTTTTTATTTCAAATGAATACTTATATTTTGATAATATTTGATTAACTCAATGTAGATTGAATTTTGCTCTAAACTTATTTTTGGTGGAAGCAACAATTTTTTACTTTTCCATCCTTGAGAATTACCCTGAAATAATAATACCATGTTAATTATCTATTTTAACATTTAATATTAAAGAATGATATATTAGTCTCAAACATTCATCACTTTTTTTTTTAGTAATTTTGCATTTCAATGTAATTTTGGATAATATTATTATTCAAACAATATTTAGTTTTTTATAATAAAAAAACACAAATCACATTCACATTATTCTAATTTTAATCAAAATTAATTTTATAAAAGTACAATCATACTAACATCTATTTGCAAACGTTATTCTAAAATACACGATATACGCCACTTCATTCTCTCGGTATAATAATCTTTTCATTATAGATTTATCTTTATTTTATTATTATAATTAGTACAACACATAAAACGTGTGATGCCGTTACATTTTTGTGTCAATTTTCTTTTATCCTTTCCGATTTATAAATATAATATTTTAAATCTTTAAAAACTTTTTTAGTAATTTCTTTTCCATCTTAAAGACTTAGATAAATCCATCACAAATTCTTCCAAAAACCTAGTTATATCCTAAAGATAATAATAATAATAATACAGTCATGTTACACATCCATGTATTTAAGTTATCCAAGTTGGCCCAACTCAAACTCATTAACATGTATTAATGAAGCATGATTCCACGCGCCAAAGACATGAAACGCCTCTTGTTTCATTTACGTTTATTATGAAAAAAAGTTACTTCTTCCTCAATACGAAACCACTCATTCTCTTCGAATCTCTCTCATAATCACTCAAACTTCACTCACGTTCTCTGCGAAAACCATTACTGAAGAAGAATCGCAAGAAGATTTCGCAAAGAACAAGCAAAAACGAATGAAAATAGCAACAGAGACTGACCAAGGTATGAGAAAAACTACTGTTCATTTGAAATCTTACAATGTAGCATTTCTCCTAGTTGCATTTTAGGTTTACTAGATTGATTTGCTTCGCTTAGTAGATTGACGTATTCTAATTGCATTTTTACAGTGTAACTAGGGCTTTGAATAAAATTTGTTCTTATTTTCATACAGTTCAGTGGATAGTGTAACTAGCGCTTTGAACTTTATTGTTACTTTGTTCAGTTCTTCTTTTGCATGGAGAAATACTATTCTTGATGATTGAAAACTTATAATGATTCATTCACCACATTAATTGTGTTCGGTTCGGTGGCCTTGTTGATTTTCATTTACTTGATATTTAGTGTGTTCAGGGTTTAGGGTTTATTCTTATTGCATTTTTACAGTTTAACTAGGAGTTTGAATGAAATTTGTTCTTATATTTATTCGATTTAGTGGATAGTGAACACCATGTGTGTCCTCTCAATATTTGTTCTTATAACGATTTATTCATCACATTAATTGTGTTCGGTTCGGTGGCCTTGTTGATTTTCATTTACTTGATATTTAGTCTGTTCAGGATTTAGGGTTTATTCTGATTGCATTTTTACAGTTTAACTAGGGTTTTGAATGAAATTTTTTCTTAATTTTATTCAGTTCAGTGGATAGTGTAACTAGGACTTTGAACTTAGTTGTTACTCTGTTGAGTTGACTTCTTTTGTATGGAGAAATACTATTCTTGATGATTGAAAGTTTATAATGATTTATTTACCACATGAATTATGTTTGGTTCGGTGGGCTTGGTGATTCTCATTCACTTGATATTTAGTGTGTTCATGGTTTAGCGTTATTTTGATTGCATTTTTACAGTGTAACTAGGGTTTTAAATGAAATTTGTTCTTATTTTCATTAAGTTCAGTGGATAGTGTAACTAGGGCTTCAAACTTGATTGTTACTCTGTTCAGTTGACTTCTTTTGCATGGAGAAATCCTATTTTTGATGATTGAAAGTTTATAATGATTTATTCACCACATGAATTTTGTTCGGTTCGGTGGGCTTGGTGATTTTCATTCACTTGATATTTAGTGTGTTCAGGGTTTAGGGTTATTTTGATTGCATTTTTACAGTGTAACTAGGGTTTTGAATGATATGAATGCTTGTGCTTGTCAGTGTATTGATTGAAGTATTGACAAAATTTTTTCATTGCAGCAAAACTCAAGAAGACAATGGTGACAAAGAATGAGAAGCCGCGCTATAACGTAATCACGTTAAATATATTTATCTGCTTTCATTCGAATAATATCTATTTTGTATTATAAATATATCATCGTATTCTATTTCAAAACTTGCAGAAAACTCATGATTGCAGGTGCCAAACAAAGGCAATAGCAACAGTGTTCAAGAATATGAGTCAGGAAAAGAGAGATATAGTTAAAGAAATGGGATTTGGTGCCTCGGCACATGTCCCGAAAATGAATATCTCTCACGCCCTCTTGAGAGAATTGATTGATTGCTATGATGAGTATGATGGATTCCTGAAAACTCTCCAAGGTAAAATATACATAACTCCTCGCAAGGTAGCAGCTGCATTGGGCATAACCAACGGCGGTAATACGCTTTCCACTTCCTGCTTAATTTCAGTTCATTGGTTCCTTTAATTTCGGTTCATTAGGGTACAAAAAATTAAACTGAGCCTTTTTAGCTTATTTGTTGCTATTAAAATATTGTAGGGAATCATTTTGCAGAAAAGGTTGATTACGGTAAACTGAATAAGGCAGACAAGGTCTGTGCTGGATATAAGTGTTGAAGGAGAGGAGAACCGGCAAAAATTCAAGAGGAATTTTATCGTCTTCGTACAAAAGTGCTTCTTACTACCGACGACGGTAAGCGTGGCCTCCCCAATCCATAAGCCGCCTATCTTTCATGTGGACAACATCCGAGAGTGGGATTGGGAAAAACATGTGCTCAGCTTCTTGAGGAAAGAAATTGAAAACAAGAGAAAGGGAAATAAACAGTCCGTTGACGGCTGTGTTTTCGTTTTGATGCTGTTATACTTTCATGAGACCAAGTTTCTTCGCCCGTTCAGACCTGATGCTCCCCTGGCACCGTGGGTGGTCCATTGGACAAAGCAGATGATGCTCGACCGGATTTCGGAGGAAGCAACGGACACATTGGTAAATTAAACAAAAAATTCTCCCTAAAATTTCATTTTAAATGCTTCTAAAATACTCTGCTAACTAAATAAGCTTGTGTTTTAGGTTATAATTAATTTATTTCTCCTACTTGCAATTGTTAGTGTGTTCATTTGAATCTTTGTGCATGCAGAAACATTTTTCTTGATGATTAAAAGTTTGTCATGTTTTATTCACCATATGAATCTTGTTCGGTTCGGTGGGCTTGCTCCCTTTGGTTCACCTGATTGTTAGTGTGTTCATTTGAATCATTGGCATGCAGAAATATTTTTCTTGATAATTAAATGTTTGTCATGTTTTATTCAACATATGAATCTTGTTCGGTTCGGTGGGCTTGCTCCCTTTGGTTTACCTGATTGTTAGTGTGTTCAATTGAGTCCTTGTGCATGCAAAAATATTTTTTTGATGATTAAATAATTATCACGTTTTATGGCGATTTATTCAACACATTAGTATCGTTCGGTTCAGTGGTTTGCTCATGTTGATTTAGCTTATTGTTAGTGTATTTCTCATTAAATAAGTTTCTATTTTAGGGTCTTCTGTACAGAAAGCAAATAAAGAAGGAAAAAACAAAAACAAAGAAATTAGAGAAGAAAGAAAAAGCAAAGAAAGAAAAAAAAAAAAAGAAAATTGTTGATCTGGATTCTTCTTCAGAAGAAGACATAGTTTTTGAATCTGAATCTGAATCTGAATCCGACAAAACACCACTAGCAAAGAGAACAAGACAACAGAGGGTAGTTAGAAAACAAAAGCTTGTTGAGACAGATTCAGAAACAACAACACAAACTGAAAGCAGTCCCACGGATTCAAAAAGCAAAAGTGAATCCGAAAACCAGTAAGTTTGATCTTCATATTGATTTCATTTAACTTGTATTTGGTTAAAGTTGTTCTTATGTGCTTGTTCTTATGTATTGAAGAGAAGAAGAAATTGAAAAAACTGCCACAAAGAAAAGAAAACAACCACAGAAAGTGGTTAAAAAATAAAGCAAAAAAAAGGAAGCCTGTGTCGACAGATTCAGAGAGCACAAGCAAATCTGAAAGCTAGTAAGTATTATGTATGCTTGTTAAGTAAGTTACAAATGTGATATTGTTCAGTGGAGTTGCTCAAGTTGAGTTCTTTTATATCAAGAAATATTTTTCTTGATGATTGAATGTACGTTTTGTTCAGCACATGAATTGCTTTCGGTTCAGTGGTCTTTCTAATTTTCGTTCACTTGATTGTTTGCGTCTTCACTTCTCCCTTTGTAAGCAGAAATATTTTTCTTGATGATTGAATGTATATCACATTTTATTCAGCACATTAATTGAGTTCGGTTCGGTGGAGTCTGTCAGTTTCATTCACTTGATTGTTAGTGTCTTTTTCTTGCTTATATTTTTCTCCGGTATAAATTCGATGTGTTTGTCTGTGTTGCAGAGAAACAAAAATAAAAAAACACACATACTAAAAAGAAAACAACCGTAGAGGCTGACAGAAAAACAAACCAAATCTGACAAGGAGTAAGTTTCTCGAATCATATTTTCTTTTATTGATGCTTTCGTTTTAGGTTCCTTGATACTTATTTTATGTACTTTCAGAACTAAACAAGTAAAAGACAGCGCTGCGGAAAGAATAAGACAAGTGTTGGAGACGATAAGAGAAAAGAGATCAAAGAAAAGAAATGATGGAGCTCAGACAGCAAATGTTGCTCCGGATCGGTTTGACTTGACGGAAGGGCAAAATGATTTCTCTGATACGTAAGATTCGGTTTCTTATACCGAGTTATTTTTCTTCTTCGCTAACTTTTGCTAGAACCTTTTCTAATTCCTCTGGATTCAATTACTAATATTTATTTATCTTGCATAGACTGTCGACTGTAAATATGGGTAGCGAACCTCTCTTACAGACTCAGGCAAGCTCCACACCATCTGTAAATGCCCCGGACAATACCAAGTAAATTGGTTCATTGCAGGCTTTACTTTCGGTTCAGTGGTTTCCAAAAATGAATTTCATGTGTTTCTAGACGTCTACTTTTAATCTTGGTTTCTAATTATAATTTGTTATCTTTTTTTAGGAAAAATACCCCGGAAAGCCTGGTAAAATATTTTAGCAAAAAGAAAATCCATCCAAGAAAAAGTTTTAAAACTCCACCAGTGTAAGTTAAAAATATTTATGTTACTCTTTTAGATTTAGGTAATAATTTTTGTTTAATTAATCACACGAAAAACGTGTTTAAATGTCACTAGCACTACATTGAAGTTCGAGAAGAAACTCGTTCTGAACATTTGGAAATGTGAGTTTTTCAATGTGCATATTCCTGTTTCTCAGAACCAATTCTCATTATTCAACATTAACTTCTTCCTTGTTTACATTCCTTAGAGCTTCTCTTGCGTTGTCTCTTCCAAGTTCTCTTAAGGAAGAGCTGATAAAAGATAATTTTATCTATGTCCCTCCGGAAAGTCAAACACAACAAACTTCTGATAATGAGTAAGTTTACAACTATTTATTCACCACATGAATGTTGTTCGGTTCAGTGGACTTATTTATTTTCATTCACTTGATAGTTAGTGTCTTCAGGGTTTAGGGTTATTCTTATTGCATTTTCACAATGTAACTAGGGCTTTGACTGAAATTTGTTCTTATTTTCATTCAGTTTAATGGATAGTGTTTATGAGTAGATAGGATTTTTATTGAACTATTTTCTGTTTAATGCAGCAGCCTTGCAAAGAAGCACCGGCACAACAATCAAAACAACAAAAGCAGGCTGTTGAGAAATCTTCACCAAGGAATACGGAGCCAGAATCTCCAATGAATGTGTAAATTTTAATTAATATATTTTTTCTAATCTTCTTGTCTAGCTGGTAATTAGAATTCTTTTTAATAGTTTTAATGGTACAGGATAATATTTTTGCGTCGTTACTGAACTCTTTTCTGTTTAATGCAGCAGTCCTCCCAGACAACAACAGCAACAAGAAGCTCTGGTGGCATGGCAATTAGAAGAAGAAGCACAGCCTTATTTGTAAGTTTTATGCTTGTTCATATCTGAATATTTTTGGTTCACCACATTGATTAATTTCGGTTCACTACATTATTTAATATCATTTTTGTTTAATATCATTGTTTAATGTCTCTATCGTCTTGCAGTGTTGCTCATCCTAGGCAATGGGAAGATGATGTGCCTTCTTTTAGCCTTGGGATAAATCCCCTAGCATCTCAAGTAACTCCCCCCTCTCAACCAACTCAGCCCTCTGAGCCTACTGTTTCACAACTTGAAATCCTGAAAGAGGCGGTGGTAGATGCTGGGGTGACAACAGCATTGAAGTTTGCTGAAGCAACAACTGCCGAGCCAACCTTTCCAGCTGCTGAAGTTTACAAAACTCCGGAGAAAAAGAAGGAAATCACGGAGGAGTTGATCGAAAAGTGTTATCATTGGATGACGCATGTCAAACAGACCAAAGATAGTAGCAATAAATATGACGTCATATTCATCTTGAAGCATGAGGCAAATTACAAGGGGGTTAGACAACATTTCATGTCTCTAATGCCGAAAGAACAAGTGGAAAGCACTATAAATTCTTTACCAATTGTGTTAACGTTAATGATTTTTCCAAAGACTCTTATACATTATATCTCATAAATTTTCTTCCTGTAGGTGGTCACTATACATAGCATGATTCTTAACGAAATAAAAGGTCGCCGGTTTCAAGAACAAATATACATTGTGTAACTGGATATTGTGGAAAGCTAAATTTCTTATTCCCTGCCAATGGAGTTCTGTTCAGTAGAATTATTCATGTTGATTGGTTTGACTGTAAAGTGTTTAGTTTAGTCCTTTTGCATGCAAAAAATATTTTTCTTGATGATTTAATATTTATCAGGTTTTATTCAGCACATGATTAGTGTTCGATTCAGTGGAAATGTTCATATTGATTCACCTTAATATTTTTCAGGTTTTATTTAGCATATAAATTGTGTTCGGTTCGGTGGTGTTAGCCAATTAGATTCACTAGTCTGGTAGTTTGTGATTTAACCGATGTTCATTTTACAGATGTTTATGTTGGGAAGCCATGGCGTGGACTACACTGATCCAAGGACAAAGAAGGCCTACCGGTTCGATATCGATCAGTATGCCTACCACCGTCGTTTCCTTGACAAAAGAAAACTGGCATCGCATCCATTTGTAAGTTGTCATTTTTAAAAATTCTTCAATAATTTTCTTGTTTGCTATTATTTCGATTGAAATATTGTATCATTTTTTCAAACTTCAGCTGTTTGTACCAATTTGTAACGGGGGCATTGGTGGTTGTGGATTGCCGATGTCGGGAAAAAGAAATTCTATGTGCTTGACCCTGTCAATAAGAAGAAAAAATATATACCTGAATTGAGAGTGAAACTGAACAAATTTGTTGTAAGTTATTTTGTTGTAAATTATTCAAATTATTCAGTACATGAAAGGAGTTTGGTTCAGTGGTTTTGCTTCTCTTTATTCACTTTTTATGTCCCTTTCAGGGATTAATAATTTCCCAGATAAGGGTTTACGCCGGGGCGGAACCTTAATGGAGGACGGAGAGGGAGAAGAAGCAAAGTATATCGCGCTGAATGGTCAACGTACAGAGTAAAAATCTTTCTCTTCTATAGTTCTATTTTTAATGTATTTTATTTTGTATACTATTAACCGTACTATGCTCAATTCTTACTTAGCTATGATTGCGACATATACGTCATGAAATGGCTTGAAACAATTGATCCACGAAAGATCAAAAGTGGGAAGAGATATCAATATAAAGCTTGGACACAAGTAAGTACTTTCTAAATTAATAAAGTTCTTTCATTTCTTATTTCGGTTGGTTTCATTTCTTATGTAACTAATTCCTTTCGATTGAAATGTAGGAAGAGATTGACGACTTCAGGCACGAATATGGTCCGCATATCCTGTTACACAAAATGAACAAAATCAGAGACCAAGTGATTCGGACATCTAAAGCAATAAGACTCTCAAAACCATCTGCTGCCCTCTCCAGCCTTTGTTGTAAATTCTCATCTGCGAATTTAGAGAGTAAATAGGATATACTATGATTCACTGGTTGTAATTAACAATATTTTGTTTAAGTTGTTTAAAAAAGCAAACAATGCTTCTTTCATTGTATTCATGTGAATATTAATGTAAATGTTAATCTATATATCTAATCTTAATATCAATGTATATATCTAATGTTAATATTTTTATCTGATTCAAGATGGATTGCTCCTTGTCCTATCGGTCTGAGATGTTAATCAATATATCTGTTGGAACTATTTGGCTGCTATTTTGTTCCAGCTTCACAGTGAATGGAATCAATGTATTTATCAAGTTATTAATAACCCCGAAAAACACAATGAACCGAAATTAATACACTTGATAAACCGAAATTTGCATATATCAATATAGCATGGAGCTAATTATAAAAAAATGTTTCTATCAGTATTCAATTTTAGAAACATCTGAACTCTTTGACATAGCACAATATATTAACCATTCAATAAAGAAAAAAGTGACTTTTGAATAAAGAATTTCACAAAAGCAAATATCAAAAACAAAAAAGTGACTATTCATTAAACACTAAAAATAGTCAGAAATTAACCTTCATATAACCTCAGTGAACCGAAATTTGCTCATGGGTGAAAAGAAATTTATATTAATAAAAACTAAAACTCCTATAATCCTCTCTAGGATAATTCATATCCGGTGCATTGTAAAGGTTGGAGCTTGACTGAATTATTGATCCGCCGTCTAAAAGGTTCAACTACAAAAGACATAATAAAATTGTATATTAGCAAAATGCACAAATAAAATTTTCCCTAATCGAAAGCAAATAAATTTTACCTCGCTGGGAGCTGTCTTTTTCTTTTTCTTTGTGGCGTTTGAGATCTTTTTTTCCAGGTTTGATCCAAGTCTGTTCTTGGGCCGGCCTCTTGTTTTGATGCATGGCGGGATTTGAAGGTCGTTAACGTCGCTCAACGTCGCTTTTTTATGAGATAACGAACTTTTTCCTTTGCTTCTCTCTTGATATTCTTACATTTCGGCCATGACCTTGTCAAACGCCCGGTGCAGAAATCCGGTCAGCTCCTCGGACTCGGATGCAAATTCGCATATATTGTGTGACCGAAGCATCAAATCGTCGAATCTCTTACTTCTTGGCTCTAGTAGAGGCTCGTCTTGGCTGCTCTTGATGTGTGTGTGCCTCCTCTTTATGTTCTTGCTCCACCGTTCCAGTATGTATTTCGGTGCCACGTTATCCACTCGCTCAAAGCTTAGGATCAGGGAATGGCGGCACAGTATGCCCCTTGACTCGAACAGCAGGCACTGGCACTTTATCTCTCGTGATATTGCGTTGTAGGTGATGAAAAACTTGTTGAATGTGGAGTTGGAAACTTTCTCTACGACTTCGTATGTTATGAAACCTAAGGTGGAATGCATTGATCTTGTGATGCAGTTCACTTTACTTCTGAATTGTGCTTGAACTTCTCGTGGGAATACACGTGCTGAAACTGGGCCTCTATTGCTGATTTTGTTGCACACGGTATCATGGTGTGAAAATCTGCAGCGTCGACTTCTCTCTCTCTTTGCTCTCTGCTTGTTAGGAAATTGTTGTATTGCTTCACGAATTGTCTCAGGGAGCTGTAGCGTGTGATGAACTTATTGAAAAATGCGTGTATGCTCTTGCTCCTTTGTGTGCTTCTCATCTCGGCCCAGAAGTGGTGATCCAGGTAAACTGGAATCCATATATAGAGATCCTCGTACAACTCTGCAGAATGAACCGAACTGGTTAGCTGTACTAAACCGAACTCTGTGCATGTTTTGACACCAAAGGTAAAGGCATGAAAATAATTCGAATTAAAACCTCGGTTACCTGAAAGCCACTTGTTGCCTCCGAGACCGAACTTTTGTGATGAAATCGTTCCAGTTTCTGTCGAATGCATCTTTTGTGAATGAGTTCCAAACGACGTGGCTCGTCTTTTGTTCGATTTCTTTGTGTCACTTGTAGCCGTTTAGTTTGTTTGGAATCTTCTTAATGATATGCCAGATGCACCAGCGGTGAATTGTTGTTGGCATGCACATCTCAATGGCCCTTTGCATCGATGTGCATTGGTCAGTGAGAATGCCTTTTGGTGTCTTGGCTCCCATGCAACGGAGCCAACACTCGAATAGCCATTTGAAGGATTGGATGTCCTCATTTTTCATCAGCGCGCATCCTAGAAGTATCAACTGACCATGGTGATTCACGCCCACAAAAGAACCAAAAACCAGATTATAGCTGCATAAATGCACACTCTCACGAATTGGTGAACCGAAATGTGTACATAAGGTGAACGTACAAACTTACTTTGGGTGAACCAAATACCTGTTTGTGTTGTATGTGGTGTCGAATGAAACGACTTCTCCAAAATACTCACATGCCGCCCTGCTTCTTGCGTCATCCCAGAATGCATGTTTGATGGAGTGATCACCTTCGAGGTTGAGCTCGAAAAAGAAATTTTGGTTCTTCTCTTTCATTCTTAATAGGTATTTCCCGAATTCTTTGGCGTCGTCTTGTTCGGACACATTTCGTACTTTCCGTGTGATGTAACTCCTCACATCTTTTTCTATATAACTTAGTTCACGGTGACTGCCGGCTGCTGCTACTAATGAGTGGTAAGTTTTGCTAGGTTTAATTCTGGCTTCCTTGTTGGTTTCAATGTTGCGACGCACGAACATGCTTAGCTCCCTGTGTTGTTTGAGCATCTCTACCTGGTCTGGACAGCCGGGGTGTGAGTGATTCAAAACAACTTTGAAAATTGTCCAAAGACCCACGTCCTTCAATATGTGTACATATATCCTGGCTGGACAGTTTATGCCGGCTGAGGGATTTGTCTTCAGATGAGGATATATCTTGGATTTCCACCTCCTCTCTCTGCTGCATACAATTAGTTGATTCATTACAAGAAAAAGCAATATTTGTAACAAAAAAATTGTTACAAAAAATCGATATTTTGAAACAAAAGGATTTTGTAACAAAAAAAGGGGTCGTTGCAGTATGTCCCATTACAAAAAGTTTTTGTAACAAAAAATGGAACTGTTATAATTCAAAGTGATATTTTGTAACAAATTTTTCTGATACAAGAAACTAGAAGTCGTTACAAAAGTGGTAACAAATTTTGATCTTCAAGGTATTTTTGGTGACAATCTATTTTTTCCTATCATAAAATTGTTACAAAATGTAACTTGATTTTGTAATGTTTTTTTTCTTTAGTTACAAAAGCAAAATAATTGTTTTGTAACAAATTTTTTTTAATACAAATTGCATACATAATTTACAAAATTATTTTTTAAATTAACTAATATATTAACTATTTTAATAAGCAAGTCTACATTTATATAATATGCAAAAACATACATAATTCAAACATGCCTCATTCAGACCAGCAGAGGCAGTGGACGAGGCACAAGGCAGGATGAGCAGAGGAGTATAAACTATCCTAAGACCCTACAATGTAAAAAACACAAAAAAAAACTAACAAAATTTAATCAATATTTCTTTGCTAATAAGGATAATGTAGTTACCTAACACACTAAATTCACAAACACAAAAATTTAAGAAAACAAAAAGTATCAAAATCCCCAAAAAAGTGCAAAAAATAGAATCAAAATAATAAAACCCAGAAATAAAAAATAGAATAAAAATATCAACTCTCCAAATAACCAAAAAATCATATTATCAACCATATTACGCAACAATATTTTCAACCTCAACAACATCAGTAGAATTAACTAACAATATAGTTATCAATACTCAAATAAACTGCACTTACCTTCAGCAGAGAAGCAGTCGGACCAGACCAGACCACCAGCAGAGGGAGGACAGCCGAATCAGACCAGCAGAGGCAGCCGACGAGGCAGGATGAGCAGAGGAGCATAAACTATCCTAAGACACTACAATGTAAAAAACACAAAATTACAGACAAAATTTAATCAATCTTTCTTTGCTAATAAGGATAATATAGAAAGAAAAATCACTAAAAAAGAAAGAAAAATATCAACTCTCCAAACATAGAATCAACTGAGCAACGAAAAAAGAACACAGATATAAAATCAAATTAATAGCAAATTAAGTTTTGCTAATAAACTAAGTTTTACAAATAAACTATAGCTCAAATATCAACTATCAACTCTCCAAATAATAGAACACAGATACAGATTTTTAACCAAAATAATAAAACACAGATACAGAAATTAGAATCAAATATCAACTCTCCAAATAACCAAAACTAAGATTATCAACCATATTACACACTAATATTTTTAACCACAACACCAGTAGAAACAACTAACACTAAAGGGTTCAATATTTCAGCTAAAATCAGCAGTTTATCAACTAAAAATGTAGTTAACAATACTCAAATAAACCAAAGCTTACCTTCAGCAGATATGTTATCGGACCAGAAGCAGAGGCAGAATACGAAAAGAATAGAGAAGCAGAGCACGATGAACTACACGGAGAAGCCGAGCTGATGGTCAGCACGAACAGTGACGGCGACCACCACCACGAAGACCACCGCGACGAAGACCACGAGGCCGCCGCACACGACACAATGGCAGAGGAGACGGTGATAGCAGACGAGACGACGACGGGGAGAACGTTTTTCGGGGCTACGCCGGTACTTCTTCTTCCGGCAGGATCTCCATCGCGCTTCGTGGAGTGGTAGATGGCGCAGCAGGGGTTCGTGGAGTGAGGCTTGAGGGGGTGGGAACTTAGGGTTTTTACTGCACTACTCTACTTCTTTTTTCTTCTACTTTCAGTAATGTCGTTTTTTTATATTTATTTATTTTTATTTATATTTATACTTTAATAAAATTTCTTTAAGTTACATGAATTATTTTTTAATTAATTTTAAAATTTGATTATTAATAAAAATTATATATTAATTTTTTATAAAAATATAAAATAATATTTATAATTTTTAAAATTTAAATTTTTGAAACAAAATAAAATTATTTTGAAAAAAATATATACACAATTTTTTTTATTCTTAAAGTGTTTAACATTTTGAAAAAAATTGTTGTAAAATATACTTATATTTTATGACAAATAATTAACTTGTTACAAATAATATTAAATTTTGTGACAAATTAAATTTTTGTTACAAAATATTTTGAATTTTTGCAACTTTTTTTTTGTTACAAAATATTACAATATTTTGTAACAAAATACCATCTCGTTACAAAAACTAACGTAATTTGTAACAAAATAAAACAGGTTGTTACAAAATGTTATCATGTTTTATAATAATGCCATCAATATGTGTAATAATGCCATCCATATCCATATTAAATTTACAAAAATAATAATGCCATCAAAATTTATTGGTTTTAATCTCACTTAGTCATTAACTCAATTTATTTAATCTAGTTTCTTAGTATAGTAATTTAATAATATATTTTATTCCATACTTTTAAACATTATAGCTAACTGATGAACAAAAACATTAAATTATGATAGTGGCCTAGTATTTCTCCTAAAATTGAGTTTGAAGACTAATAATAATGACCTGAAAATATTTCTTGTCCACATTCATATTATTTTTAATTTTCCATAAATATGCAATAATGGCTCATTAAAAAATGGAGACTTGCTAATAAACGTGAGTCTTGAATAATGAATACACAGGGACAAGAAAGCATGCATGAACCAGCTTTCATTCTCAAGTCAGTGTGCTCAAAACCACCTTAAGTGGGTTTATATAAACCTCCCCTCAAAAAAATATTAAAACATATCTTAGACTCTCATCACTTTACTACAATGAAAACACCACCCACCATTAAATCACCAAAAAGTGAAGCTGTTACCCCTAATCACTTTACTACAATGGAAACACCACCCACCATTAAATCACCAAAAAGTGAAGTTGTTACCCCTAAGTTGAGAGATATGCTGAACATTGATGTTGATGCTAATAATGTTGTTGCTCATCCTCCGAACTCAATAACTACACTCGATGCACTTCGTAAATATTTTATGGTATCCTTTGACCTCAATCAACCTGCTGCTAAACTTGATCAGTGTGAAAATGAAAACTTTATGGTAATAAATTAGTGTTGAATGGATGCATCCTATATTTGGTTTTTACAATTATTATTTGGGTGATACTATACATATGTATTTTTTGTAATTAAGTCTAAATAAGTTGGCACAAGTCTAGAAAAAAAATTACATGCGTCACACATTTGTATAGTATAAAAAATTTTGCGGAATGTATTTTGTTGGTTTCGTGAGTCAGTGTCCTAGGTATGTAGTCGTTTAAAATTTTCTATGTTGTGCATCAAATTTATATGTTATACAAATTTTGTTGGTTAAATATCAATATTCTAGACACATGATTTTTCAAAAATTTACACACAAATTTAGGCGTTGTGTACCAAATTTTTTATGTTGTGCACCTTAATTTTTATGCTTTGCATATTTTGTTGGTTGAATGTCAATATTATGGGCATACGGTTCTTTAAAAAATTCTGTATTGTGCACTAAATTTCTGTGTTGTGTATATTTTGTTAGTTAGACTTTAATGTTTTGGAGATATAATTCTTTAAAAAGTTAGTTTACTGGACATATAAAAAAAGAGGGAAAAAATGCATGCATGTGACTTGGTTGAAAAATAGTTTAGCCAGCTAGCTTTATTGTTATTCTTTGCCTTTTTCATTGATTGATTGTATCTTTGAAGGTTGTTGAATCATCAGCTGCTAAGGGAAAAGAAAAGAAAAGCAGCAGCATGAAGTTTATGAAGAAGAAAGCAATGATGAGAAATATGAGAATATCATCAAGTTCTGAGAATGCTGATATGGAAAATGATGAAGATGTGGATTCATTGATTGTGATGGGATGCACTTATTGTCACATCTATGTGATGGTATCCAAATCCAACCCTGAATGCCCAAGATGCCAGAATCCCAACCTGTTGGATGTGCTTGAAGTGATGAACTTTCCTAAGACTGCTAAGCCTAACAAGAGAATGAGGATCAGTCGAATTTAATTTGGCATCTCTCAAATATATCTCTCTCTTAAAGTTTGTTAATTAAGAGGCTTGTTCTTATTATGTCTTTTTAATTACAACCTTTTTGGCTTATGGTCTTGATCGAGTCGTGGTCTGTTATGCAGAATAAAATTGAATTATGCTAATTCAATAATAAGAATAATTTTACAATAATAATTTTCAGCATGCAGTATTCATAATACTTTAACTAAATTTTCAATAATAATACCAGCCACTTGTTTAAGGATTAAAAGATTTCATACATAACAGTGAAAATAAAAGATTATAGTTGAAAGGTATCCAATTTAATCACCCAACAGATATCATGGATACATAATCTCCCAACAACCACCTAAAACAAACACTCAGAGCCCAACAACAACATCAATGCTAAAGCTAAAACATAAAAACCAAAAACACAACAAAACCGAAAAAACAATCCCAACATGAAAGACACCAACTACAACAGCACCCCTGCCAAAAAAAACCACTACCAAGATATCCCAACCTCAAATATGTAAAACCTTCCAAAAGTAACACAAAGCCAAAATAAAACATTGTCCCTCTCAGTATAAAGATGAACCAATAACAACCAAACATAATCACTCCTAATAACATATATCCTCTTGTCCCATCTTCTTTACTCCACCATCCCCCATATTTTTTACTTGAAATCTCCTGTAGATTGGTTCTAAAAACTCTACCACCAAGAGAAAGAGAGGTAGCAGGGAACATATGTACCACCAAGCATCCCCAATAGCCAGATGAAAACATCAACAGCACTGGGTGTGAGGCAAAACAAACAAACTAACTTTAGCTGACTGCACATACTTTATCATGTGCAATCTCAATATTCTTAATACTCGTAACATCAATCCTACTGTTTGACCTTTGAAAATTTACGGGACAAACTGAGAATTGTTATATGCCAATTGGTCTAATTACAAGAGTAACAACTAAGAGAATAAAAGAAGATTTTGTAAATATGGCTAAATCATTTGTTCAGAAGATGCATCAAGAATTAGACAAGACAATGACTAATAGTTATAAAAAGTCAAATGTCATATTATTTACAAGATGCATTAAAGACTCTTATTAATTAAAATGAATTATATATGCATCACTTTTTTTTTGTATACTGGAGGCCCTAAGGCCAGGAACAAAACAAAAAACAAAACAAATTAACGGGAAAAGAAACCCCACTTCTATTAGCAAATCAAATTAGAGTGGTCTCCATGGGAGATTGATCCCAAGTAGCATGCTCCCTATTTTGATTTAGTAGCAAATTTGCAATTTCATAAGCTAATTGATTAGCCTCTCTCTATATATATGTCATATGTGCACTTGCCATTCCCTGTTGAGAAGCTCTCTGATCCTTCTGATTGGGTGGGTTAGAGTTGGGTGGCATTTTGGAGGGTTCTCCATCAAATTCACAGTTTCTTGAGAGTCTGTTTCTAGCTCAATCCTTCTAAATCTTTTCTCCCATGCTATCTTCAGTCCCTTCCGTATTGTTGCAACCTCCGTTTCTATTGCCTTTGCATAGATCAGACGTCTGGCATCCAATAAATCCAGCCACTATCCGCATTTCTGAAAATTTCAGCGCAACTACCTTGTCCAAGGTTACCTCTTGAGGCCCCATCTGTATTTAGCTTGATTCAATCCTTTTGGGTTGGTTGCCAAGATACTGTCAGAGACTCTTCATGCTGATTATTCTCTATTCTTCTTCTGGCATCCCTAATTTCTCTTGCTAAGTTCTTTATTTTCATCTCTTTGATTCTTAAGGAGGTATTTATATTAGAATGTATATATTCATTCCTAAATTTCCATATAAGCCAAACTGCTATGACAAAAATATCCTTCCATTCCATATCATCATCAGACCCCATGTCCACAGTCATATTAGCAATAATCCACTCTTTCAAATCAAGATTATAAAACATGCCAATATTTTGCAGTTTCACTCGGCAATTCCACACTGGCGATGACATGGGACAATCTCGAATAACATGAAAGGGAGTCTCAATATCATTATCACAACTCATGCAGTTGGGATTGTTCTCTCTACCCCATCCCACAGTTCTGGAAGCTGTTAAGACAGCATTATGAGCCAACTGCCAAAGGAACACCTTCGCCCTTTGTAACCCTTTTCCAATCCCAAATCAATTTCCATAATCGATCTGAGTCGTGGTCGCAATGGGAAAGAAATTGATAGGTATGTTTGATAGCAAACTCACCTTTAGGATTGAGTCGCCAAAAGAGGATATCCCTGCCATCTTCTATTGAAGGAGGGAGAGTGCTTCGAATTTTATTAATGATACTGCAGGTAGGAGGGTATTTAGCTTTTCTATTTTTCATTGTCCTTCTTCATCTATATAGTCACTCACTGGACAATTTTCTTCCTTAAGTGTCAGGATTGGGGATGTTAAATTAGCTAGTAAGTTATAGGGTTCCAACCAAGCGTTTGTTCAGAACTTCCTTGCCTCACCATTTCCAAGTAGGTAACCTATGTTTTCCTTGATGATGTGCCATTTGGCTATAAGACTTTTTCACAATATAGAGTCACCACTGATAGCCACCATATTTTGCATAGGATTATTCCCTCTCCCAAATTTTCCAATCATAATTTGAACCCAAAGAGAATTAGGTTTGGTCACAATTATGGGCATCATTTTTTTAGTATTTATTTTATGTTTATTTTATTTTAGTTTGTTTTGTTTGTTTTAAGTCCAGTTATGATTTGTCCCATTTTTATTTTAGTGAACTTATGAGTTAAGGTTTTAAACTTAAAAGGTATAAAAACCTTCCAAAATCTGGTAGTCACTTTTTTCCTTAATTTAGATGAATATGAGAAAAGGACAAAACCATTTAAAAATACTTTTAAATCCCCGACCTTCACAAAACTTGGATGGATGAGTCCCTCCATCCAAATGCCTCTGTCAAACCCAATAGAAAAGTCTGACGTGACTCCCGTTCTGATAACCTGGCGTCACGGGTTGACACGTGGACTGATAAGTGGAAGGGTAGTTTCAAAAATTGGACAAATAAGTCCCTCAACCTAAAAACTACGTCATTTCGCATTTGGCCATTTACATACACTCTCATCCCTTCAGTTGTATACAATACCCATTACACCCATACCACACTTACTGAATTACATTAAACCCTAAGAATACCAACGATCACCATACTCTATTTCTCTCTCCAAAGAAATCACTACCCAGGCTGAGACGGTTGCGGTGTACAGTGGCTGTCCAAGAGGGAGAACCCTCTATTGTTGTCTGAGTTGCTGTCTTCATCACCGAAGGTAAGAATTCATTGCGTTGCTTAGTGAGTGGACTGTCAGATTCATTGCTTATGCAAGTTAGAACTGTATTGTGAAAGAACTGAACGTGCATGTTGATAGAGTTGTAAAAAAAGTATTGGGGTTTTTCCTTTGAAATTGATTAACTGTTAGGGCAAAGAAATGTTCTGGGGTGATTTTCGTTTCTGTTTTTGAAGGACATTGCTTTTTAATATGTGAAAAGAGTACTTCTTGATCATTGTTTTTTGTTTTTTTTTTTAGAGGGTCGATGTGCTTGTGGTGCCGGTTTTCCACCATGGAGGTAATTTTGTGAGAGAAAGTAATGGTTCTCTGGTTTATAAAAATGGGAAGGTAGAGAAGTTTCCCGAAATGGACCTGGATTTTGTGAATTTCGGAGACTTGATCACACTGTTCAAGGACTTGGGGTACCAATCATACAAGACAGTTTATTGGTATGATCCAAAGAGTGCTCATGTTGAGTTTGGGCTGCATATTTTGACAGGAGATGCAGGGATTAATGCAATGCGAGAGAACAAAATGAAGAATACAGAAATGGACGAGTTTTACCTATTCTTTGACAACCCTGTTGATGAGCCTGAGATTGTGGAGGATGCTAGAAACCAAAGTAACAGCCCTGTCTCATAAGAGGTTTTGGTGGATCTTCAGAGTTCGTCATCTGATGATGGGTACGAGAGTACGGAGGATGAGCCCTACAAACCTCCACCACCCGGGTTTGAAAGTGACAGTGACGAAGATGATAATAGTGCTGATGACAATGGTAGTAAAAGGAAAAGAGTAATGAAGGGAAAGAAAAAAGATGTGCCTCCAAAGAAGCCAACTGCAAAGAAGACAAGTGTCAAAAGAAATAGGAAGACGTGGAAGAAGAAGGGACAAAGTAGTGGACTAGGTGCATCTAATGTTACTAGAAGGCAGCAGGCTAGGGCAGGACCCAATGAGCAGCAGGCCAGAACTAATGTTGGGCCTGGTCCTAATGTGCAGCCCAACAGAGACCCACAATCCAACCAAGACCAAAATGTTAAGTTCTATGTGAGTGAAGTCCAAGATGATGATGATGACTCGATATATGATTATGAATCTGAGAATTTACATACACCTATATCATCAGATGATGAATCTAGCAAGCATAAATTCCCTGAGCTTGATGATGATTATGCTTTTGGAGAGGGGACGTTTGAGTTAGGGACTAGGTTTGCCACCATAGAGAGATTTAAGGAAGTTGTGAAAGACTCATTCATTGCTGAGGGTGGTTTCTGACTCTACTCCGAGAGGATTTGGGGGATGTGCAGACTTATGGTTGGAATTTTATGTCCGACTAATAAAAGGTAAACTTCATAATTCTTTAACTACTTGGTACTTGTTCACAATTGAGTTCTGTTTTACTTATGCACTTATTTACTTTTAGCTTCTATTTTAGAGTTAGGTAATTGTTTAATGTTGACTGTTGTTGAATACTAGGTTATGTTTTAGTAGCTATATACAATTGTATGATGACTGTTGGTTTAGTTAATATGAATGTGCAACTGCTAATTAATAGTTATGTATTGACTGCTGGTTTAGTATATGATTGGGCAACTACTATGTAGTGGTGTTGACTGTTGTTTAGTGCTAGGGTTCTGTTAGATATTGACTTCATTGTATACTGTGTTAGGGATTGCTACCTGCATTAAAATCAGTGATGCCAAATGCCCATCACCAAAATTGTGTGATACACATTTGAAAAAAATTTATCAACCGGTTTAAGGATTCGTGTATTCGGGAGGTGGTTTGGGACTGTGCTAAATGCACCACCATACCAGAATTCAAGGAATAGATGGAGAAGCTCAAAGGAATTAGCCAAGGTGCATGAAAATATCTGTCGAAATTTGAGCCAGCAACTTGGGTGAAGGCCTATTTCTCACATGGACTAAAAGTGGACAACCTCACAAATAACATGTGTGAGGTATTCAACGCAAAGATAGTAAACTATAGAAGCAAGCCTATTCTCACAATGCGTGAAGAAATTAGGTGCTATCTAATGGGGAGGATGGTCAAGCATAAGGAGTTACTTGAAAATTATCCTAGAAAGCTCGCACCTGTTCAGCAGAAGAGGCTGGAGCGTCTTATAAGGCCCAGCAACAAATAGCTTGCAGAGTGGATAGGTGACGACGAACGTAAGAGATTTGAAGTGAGTCATAAAAATACAAAGGTGGACATGGATCTTATCAAGCAAACCTGCTCATGCAACAAATGGCAGCTGAGTGGTTAGTTTTAATTAATTGTTGAATATTTTCTCAATTATATGGTTTACTTGCTACTAGTCCATGATGTTGTTCTGTTTCAGGCATGCCATGTATCCATGCAGTTACAGCAATAAGGAAGAGGCATGATCATCCAGAGGAATATGTGCATCCATGGTTATGCATGGAGTCAATCCATAATACATATGCACATTGTATTCAACCTGTGCCAAGTCAGGAGTTTTGGACAAGAAGTGAGTATTCAAGGCCAGATCCTCCCATCATAAAGAGACCAATAGGCAGGTCAAAGGTGCACAACAGACAGAAGGATCTGGATGAACCACTGATGCAGCAAGGTGACAAGTTGAAGAGATCATTTAAAGTCACTTGTAGTAAATGTTGTGCAGCGGGATATAATTATAAGACATGCAAGGGTGCTCCATCTGACCCCAACTGGAAACCTAAGACCAAGAAGTCTAAGAAAGGTGGCACAAGTTAATAAATAGTAGTCCTTCCATTATCACAATCAGCACCAAATAATAATGTAAGTACTGTACTTAAGTAGTAATCTGTTTAATTGGTTTTGCTTCGTGATGTATGTCTCTGTTTAATGCAATGTTATGGAAGTAATATAGTAGGTTCTAATTGGTCAACATAATTGGACAGGATACTCCTAACACCCAAAGTGCTCAATCTAGCCAGGCTCCGTCTAGCCAGAATCACATTAACAATAGCCAGCAACACACTCCAGCTTTAAGTTAATTATATTATTGTAAAATGTTGACCTCTCAAACTGTTATGTACCCTAAATTTCATGAATACTTTGTTATACATAACAACTAGGTTTCAAGTGTTGTGAATCCAACTCCTTCTATATCTGTGGCAACAACACCAAGGCCTACAACACTGGTATGCGAAATTGCTATTCAGGTTGTGAATTGTTGTTCGAAATTGATTCCCTGGCAATGGCACCAAAAACGGATGCGCAGGACCATGGTCTAAACATATCTTTACAACTTCGCATAACTAACCAGCAAGTGCACTGGGTCGTCCAAGTAATACCTTACGTGAGTAAGGGTCGAATCCCACGGAGATTGTCGGTATGAAGCAAGCTATGGTCACCTTGTAAATCTCAGTCAGGTGGATATCAAATGGTTATGGAGTTTTCAAAAATAATATAATAAAATAGGGATAGAGATACTTATGTAATTCATTGGTGAGAATTTCAGTTTTAACGAATCTTTGATGGGTGCGAATTTTCTTGCGTCCTATATATATATGCCAATCATATAACTTAGCCAATATGCAAAATAAATAATATTGTGGTAGACAAAATTAATAATTTAATTTATTTTCAAAGTAAATATTTATGTAATCAAATTTTGAACATAATACTCTACATAATTAATATTTTAAAAAATTTAAAAAATATTATTACAAAGTAATTTAAAAAAATAAGTTAACAAAATATTTATGGAACTCTTTCATTCAATTAGTGATAGGTAAGGACATATAAAAAACATAAAACACATATCAAATAAAAAGAAACTGTTTTCTTTCTGCATCAAATTGATAAGACAAAAAAAAATATTTCTTTCTACATTAAATTGATTAAAAAAAAAGACATAGTAGTATTTTCATACGTCAAAAATTGAGAATAAATTAAAAAGGCAGAGGAATGCTTGAAAATATAGATTAGATAAGTAAACTAAAGAGAAGAAAAAATATAAGTGGATGTTATATGTGAAAGTAGTAACCGTTGTAAAACTGAATGAAATTAACAACCGCAGTTGATGAAGGCAATGGAAGAAGACGAAGGCGAGAGTGTTGAAGAAAGGAGAATAACAGAACAGCAAGAAAAATACAAAAAAGTAAAAACTAAACTATTGAAAGGATAACGTACTCAAAACAAAAGGATATAAATTAAAATTAATATAAAATTAAACAAAATATGAACATGATAAAGAATGCGAAGATATTGACAGAACAAACTATATAAACTAAAACTAACATAGAATTAAACAAAGCATGAAGATGATAAAAAATGTGAAGATATTGATATTTATACCAGTTCATTTTCTTTTTATTTATTAGCAATTTGCAGACTGTCTCATATTTTTTAAAACTGTCATTTTAGTAGGAAGTTATTGGATTTTTCAAAACAAATTTTATGTCTATTTTGTCCTTATAATTCTGAACCTCTGCTTTCCTGCTATCTTCATCCAATCAGTCTCATTCCTTTCCATGGCTGGCTTTATGTGATACATCACCATTGTCAATGGCTACTTTCGGTCTTCTCTCGGGAAAATGATCCAAATGCCCTGTCACGGCACGGCTAATCGTCTGGAGGCATCACCCTTGTCAATGGCTTCATCTTATCCTCTCAGTGAAAATGGTCAACGCACCCTGTCACGGCACGGCTATTCATCTGTCGGTTCTCGATCATGCTGGAATAGGATTTACTATCCTTTTGCGTCTGTCACTAACGCCCGGCACTCGCGAGTTTGAAGCTCGTCACAGTCATCCAATCATTGAATCCTACTCGGAATACCACAGACAAGGTTTAGACCTTCCGGATTCTCTTGAATGCCGCCATCATTCTAGCTTACACCACGAAGATTCTGGTTAGGAGATCTAAGAGATATTCATTCAGTCTAAGGTAGAACGGAAGTGGTTGTCAGGCACGCGTTCATAGGGAATGATGATGATTGTCATGTTCATCACATTCAGATTGAAGTACGAATGAATATCTTAGAAGCGAAACAAGATGAATTGAATAGAAAACAGTAGTACTTTGCATTAATCTTTGAGGAACAGCAGAGCTCCACACCTTAATCTATGGAGTATAGAAAATCTACCGTTAAAAATACATAAGTGAAAGTTTAGGCATGGCCGAGAGGCCAGCCCTCAAACGTGATCTAAGATAGCATACAACTGATCAAAGATACCTAATACAATATTAAAAGGTCCTATTTATAATAAACTAGCTACTAGGGTTTACAGAAGTAAGTAATTGATGCATAAATCCACTTCTGGGGCCCACTTGGTGTGTGCTTGGGCTGTGCTTGAGTGTTGCACGTGTAGAGGTCCTTCTTGGAGTTGAACGCCAGTTTTTGTGCCAGTTTGGGCGTTCAACTCTGGTTTTGGATCCTTTTCTGGCGCTGGACGCCAGATTTGGGCAGAGAGCTGGTGTTGAACGCCAGTTTGCGTCATCTAAACTTGGCCAAAGTATGGACTATTATACATTGCTGGAAAGCCCTGGATGTCTACTTTCCAACTCAATTGGAAGTGCGCCATTTCGAGTTCTGTAGCTCCAGAAAATC
>NC_029792.2:8027974-8048604 GCF_000816755.2 Arachis ipaensis
AAGGGTTATTGGCTTTTTGCTCTTGCCTCTTGGTTTTAAGAGTTTTGGCTTTTTCTGCTTGCTTTTTCTTTTTCTTTCTATATTTTTTTTTCGCCCTTTTTTTTTCTGCAAGCTTTGTTCTTTGCTGCTTTTTCTTGCTTCAAGAATCATTAGGAACAAGGAATGAATCCACCTTAGTGATGGTGGCGTTTCCTTCTTGAGGAACCAATGATGTCCTTGAGCTCTTCTATGTCTCTTCCTTGTCTTTGTTGCTCCTCCCCCATTGCTTGTTGATCTTCTCTTATTTCATGGAGCATGATGGAGTGCTCTTGATGTTCCACCCTTAGTTGTCCCATATTGGAACTCAATTCTCCTAGGGAGGTCTTGATTTGCTCCCAATAATTTTGTGGAAGAAAGTGCATCTGAGGCATCTCCGGGATCTCATGGTGATGAGCTTCATACGCCTCTTGAGCTCCATGAATGGGCTCTCTTGCTTGCTCCATCTTTTTCTTAGTGATGGGCTTGTCCTCTTTGATGAGGATATCTCCCTCTATGTCAATCCCAGCCAAATTGCATAGGTGGCAAATGAGGTGAGGAAAGGCTAACCTTGCCATAGTGGAGGACTTGTCAGCCACCTTGTAGAGTTCTTGAGGTATAATCTCGTGAACTTCCACCTCTTCTCCAATCATGATGCTATGGATCATGATGGCCCGGTCTATAGTAACTTCAGACCAGTTGCTAATGGAAATGATTGAGCATTGAATGAACTCCAACCATCCTCTAGCTACAGGCTTGAGGTCCAATCTTCTTAGTTGAACCGGCTTGCCTTTGGAGTCAATCTTCCATTGAGCTCCTTCTACACATATGTCCATAAGGACTTGGTCCAACCTTTGATCAAAGTTGACTCTCCTTGTGTAGGGGCGTGCGTTCTCTTCCATGTTTGGCAAGTTGAACGCCAACCTCACATTTTCCGGACTAAAATCCAAGTATTTCCCCCGAACCATTGTAACATAGTTCTTTGGATCCGGGTTCTTACTTTGATCATGGTTCTTGGTGATCCATGCATTGGCATAGAACTCTTGAACCATTAGGATGCCGACTTGTTGGATGGGATTTGTTAGAACTTCCCACCTTCTTCTTTGAATTTCATGTCGGATCTCCGGATACTCATTTCTTTTGAGTTTGAAAGGGACCTCGGGGATCACCTTCTTCTTGGCCACAACATCATAGAAGTGGTCTCGATGGGCTTTGGAGATGAACCTTTCCATCTCCCATGACTCGGATGTGGAAGCTTTTGTCTTCCCTTTCCCCTTTCTAGAGGATTCTCCGGTCTTAGGTGCCATCAATGGTAATGAAAAAAAAAAGCTTATGCTTTTACCACACCAAACTTAGAATTTTGCTCGCCCTCGAGTAAAAGAAGAAAGAATAGAGGAAGAAGAAGAAGAAATGGAGGAGAGGGAGAAAGTGATGTGGTTCGGCCAAGAAGGTTATAGAGGGTTTGTGTTGTGTGAATTTGAAGAAGAATGGAGGGCTTTATATAGGGAAGGGAGGGGGGAAAGGTTTCGGCCATATGGGTGGGTTTGGGTGGGAAATTGGTTTTGAATTTTGAAGGTAGGTGGGGTGTATGAGGTAGGTTTATGGGGAAGAGTGGATGGATGTGAGTGGTGAAGAGGTGATGGGGAAGAGAGATTGAGGTGATTGGTGAAGAGTTTTGGGGAAGAGTGTTTATGGGATTGTGTGAAAGAGGGGTGAGAAGAAGTGAGTGGAGGTAGGTGGGGATCCCGTGGGGTCCACAGATCCTGAGATGATCCTGTGAGGTCCACAGATCCTGAGATGATCCTGTGGGATCCACAGATCTTGAGATGATCCTGTGGGGTCCACAGATCCTGAGATGATCCTGTGGGGTCCACAGATCCTGAGGTGTTCAAGGATTTACAACCTTGCACCAAATTAGGCATGTAAAATGCCCTTGCACACAACTCTGGGCGTTCAGCGCCAGGTTGGTGCCCATTTTGAGCGTTCAACGCCCATTTGTTGCCATTTCTGGCGTTGAACGCCAGAACCATGCTTGTTCTGGGCGTTCAGCGCCAGAACCATGCTCTGTTCTGGCGTTGAACGCCAGGCAGATGCTTCCTCCAGGGTGTGATTTTTCTTCTGCTGTTTTTTATTCCATTTTCAATTTTTATATTTATTTTGTGACTCCACATGATCATGAACCTATAAAGACATATAACTAAGAAAAATATAGTTAGATAAATAAAAATTGGATTGCCTCCTAACAAGCGCTTCTTTAATGTCAATAGCTTGACAGTGGGCTCTCGTGGAGCCTCACAGATGTTCAGAGCATTGTTGAGACCTAATAATAGAGATCCTTTATACCACAGTATAGGGATCCCTTTGTGAGTGGAAGAAATGAGGGAGACAAAGAATGTGATGTAAAGAAAGAAACACAACTGTGAGGAGGGCAGAGATGTGAGATGAGATGTTAGTAAATGAATAAATAAATAGAATAAGATGGGAGAGGGAGAATTTTCGAAAATAATTTTTGAAAAAGAGTTAGTGATTTTCGAAAATAGTTTTTGAAAAAGGTTAGTATTTTTTTTTCGAAAAATTTTTTTTAAATCAAAAATAAAAATAATTAGTTAATAAAAAAGAAATTTTTGAAAAAGAGGGAAGATGTTTTCGAAAATTAGAGAGAGAGAGAGTTAGTTAGATAGTTTTGAAAAAGTTAAGAAACAAACAAAAAGTTAGTTAGTTAGTTGAAACAAATTTTGAAAAGATAAGAAGTTAGGAAGTTGGAGAAGATATTTTGAAATTAGATTTTTGAAAAAGATAAGATGAGAAGATACTTTTGAGAAGATATGATTGAAATTAGTTTTGAAAAAGATTTGAATTTTAAAATCACAATTAATGACTTGATTCACAAGAAATCACAAGACATGATTCTAGAACTCAAAGTTTGAATCTTTCTTAACAAGTAAGTAACAAACTTGAAATTTTTGAATCAAAATATTAATTGTTATTGTTATTTTCGAAAATTTGATACAAAAATAAGAAAAAAGTTTTTGAAAAATATTGTTGGAATTTTCGAAAATAACTAAGAAATTTGAAAAAGATTTGATTTTTTGAAAAAGATTTGATTTTTGAAAAAGATTTTGAAAAAGATAAGATTTTCAAATTGAAAATTTGATTTGACTCATGAGAAACAATTTGATTTTAAAAATTTTTGAAAAAGTCAACTCAAATTTTCGAATTTGATGAGAGAAAAAGGGAAAGATATTTTTTTGATTTTTGAATTTTTTTTTATGAGAGAGAAAAATTAAAAACATCATTTTCATGTTTTTCTCTTTTACTTTTGAATCAAAACAAGGGATGCATGCAAGAACACTATGAATGTCAAGATGAACACCAAGAACACTATGATGAACATCAAGAACATATTTTTGAAAAATTTTTAATGCAAAGAAAACATGCAAGACACCAAACTTAGAATTCTTTAATGCTTAGACACTAAGAATTCAAGAATGCATATGAAAAACAAGAAAAGACACAAAACATGCAAATGCAAAGATCAAACAAGAAGACTTACCAAGAACAACTTGAAGATCATGAAGAACACCATGAATGCATGAAATTTTCGAAAAATGCAAGATGCACATGCAAATGACACCAAACTTATAACATGAATCAAGACTCAAACAAGAAACAGAAAAATATTTTTGATTTTTATGATTTTCTAATTTTTTTGGATTTTTTTTTTTCGAAAATTATTTGTAAAAGAAAAAATAAGGATTCCAAAATTTTTAATATGAATTCCAGGAATCTTGCCATGTTAGTCTAAAGCTTCAGTCCAGGAATTAGACATGGCTCACTAGCCAGCCAAGCTTTCAATGAAAGCTCCGGTCCAAAACACTAGACATGGCCAATGGCCAGCCAAGCTTCAGCAAGATATCAGAATATACTGCTCATTACTTATCAAATATGTAACTTGCCTCTATGCTGATGGTTTGGAAGCCTCAGTCCAAAAGAATTTAGACATGGCTTTACAGCCAGCCAGGCTTCACATGCTTCATGAAACACTAGAATTCATTCTTAAAAATTTTGAATCTAATAATTTTTTTTTTCGAAAACAGGTGAGAAAATTTTGAAATATTTTTGAAAAATTTTTGAAAAGAAAACAAAAAGAAAATTACCTAATCTGAGCAACAAGATGAACCGTCAGTTGTCCAAACTCGAACAATTTCCAGCAACGGCGCCAAAAACTTGGTATGCGAAATTGCTACTCAGGTTGTGAATTGTTGTTCGAAATTGATTCCCTGGCAATGGCACCAAAAACGGATGCGCGGACCATGGTCTAAACATATCTTCACAACTTCGCATAACTAACCAGCAAGTGCACTAGGTCGTCCAAGTAATACCTTACGTGAGTAAGGGTCGAATCCCACGGAGATTGTCGATATGAAGCAAGCTATGGTCACCTTGTAAATCTCAGTCAGGTGGATATCAAATGGTTATGGAGTTTTCGAAAATAATATAATAAAATAGGGATAGAGATACTTATGTAATTCATTGGTGAGAATTTCAGATAAGCGAATGGAGATGCTTTCGTTCCTCTGAACCTCTGCTTTCCTACTATCTTCATCCAGTCAGTCTTACTCCTTTCCATGGCTGGCTTTATGTGATACATCACCATTGTCAATGGCTACTTTCGGTCTTCTCTCGGGAAAATGATCCAAATGCCCTGTCACGGCACGGCTAATCGTCTGGAGGCATCACCCTTGTCAATGGCTTCATCTTATCCTCTCAGTGAAAATGGTCAACGCACCCTATCATGGCACGGCTATTCATCTGTCGGTTCTCGATCATGCTGGAATAGGATTTACTATCCTTTTGCGTCTGTCACTAACGCCCGGCACTCGTGAGTTTGAAGCTCGTCACAGTCATCCAATCATTGAATCCTACTCGGAATACCACAGACAAGGTTTAGACCTTCCGGATTCTCTTGAATGCCACCATCATTCTAGCTTACACCACGAAGATTCTGGTTAGGAGATCTAAGAGATATTCATTCAGTCTAAGGTAGAACGGAAGTGGTTATCAGGCACGCGTTCATAGGGAATGATGATGATTGTCACGTTCATCACATTCAGATTGAAGTACGAATGAATATCTTAGAAGCGAAACAAGATGAATTGAATAGAAAACAGTAGTACTTTGCATTAATCTTTGAGGAACAGCAGAGCTCCACACCTTAATCTATGGAGTGTAGAAACTCTACCGTTAAAAATATATAAGTGAAAGTCTAGGCATGGCCGAGAGGCCAGCCCTCAAACGTGATCTAAGATAGCATACAACTGATCAAAGATACCTAATACAATAGTAAAAGGTCCTATTTATAATAAACTAGCTACTAGGGTTTACAGAAGTAAGTAATTGATGCATAAATTCACTTTCGGGGCCCACTTGGTGTGTGCTTGGGCTGAGCTTGAGTGTTGCACGTGTAGAGGTCCTTCTTGGAGTTGAACGCCAGTTTTTGTGCCAGTTTGGGCGTTCAACTCTGGTTTTGGATCCTTTTCTGGCGCTGGACGCCAGATTTGGGCAGAGAGCTGACGTTGAATGCCAGTTTGCGTCGTCTAAACTTGGCCAAAGTATGGACTATTATACATTTCTGGAAATCTATGGATGTCTACTTTCCAACGCAATTGGAAGCGCACCATTTCGAGTTCTGTAGCTCCAGAAAATCCACTTTGAGTGCAGGGAGGTCAGAATCCAACAGCATCAGCAATCCTTCTTCAACCTCTGAATCTGATTTTTGCTCAAGTCCCTCAATTTCAGCCAGAAAATACATGAAATCATAGAAAAACACACAAACTCATAGTAAAGTCCAGAAATGTGAATTTAACATAAAAACTAATGAAAACATCCCTAAAAGTAACTAGATCCTACTAAAAACATACTAAAAACAATGTCAAAAAGCGTATAAATTATCCGCTCATCAAACACCAATTCTAGTGGCAGACAAGTCAGGCCAGGTCCTATAACCAGAAGGACACCATTTAGGCTCCCACTTCAAGTTTCATCTACAACCCACCAAACAATTCAACCTAATCCATCAAAAATGAGGCCCAAGCAGAAAATATTCAGACCACCTGTTCCACTTTGCCCCAGTTCACTCCCACCTCCAAGTCAGCCTGCACCACCACAGCCTCAATCTCAAGGTGCTCTACCTGACCCACAACCATCTCAAGTCAGACCAGGACCAAGTACAGCAGCTACCAAGGAGACATTGGCAACACCAAGCACAGCTACAACAAGACTGTTCAAATTCATCCCTAATCCACCCTCCATCAATCCAAAGAAGTGAAGAAATATGTTATCTTGGACATCCCACTATGCCTTGTAATAGCTTTTAGGAAACTTGACTGTGGCAACATTGTTTTTTTGGGAGACTTATTTTTTTTGGAAAGCACTTAGGATTTTATAAACCGTGGCAAACTTGTTAGGGGTTTGAGGCTTACTTTTGTGATGTTAAACTTCATAAAACTATACACTTTAGGAGATTTGTTCTTTTTGGTCAGCTTTTAGAAAACTTGATTGTGGCAAAGATATTTATATAACTTTCAATCTATGTTATGTGTTTATGTATGCAACTTTTAAGCCTACTTTCTTCAACGTTTCAATGTTTTTTTAGTTATTGAAAACATAATAGGAGTATTGTAGTTATTTTCTATAAAAAAGAATATCAATTTAGACAAATTTAATATTTGATTCACCATTTTTTCGGTCAAATTAATTTATCTAGCCTAATTTGATAAAAATAACATGGTTTAATTAATTATATGTGTTAAATTTCAATTATTAAAAAACATCTTTAAAAAAGACGTTTTAGGTGACTTTATTTAAATAGCTCCTTTATTTCAAATGAATACTTGTGTTTTGATCATATTTGATTAACTCAATGTAGATTGAATTTTGCTCTAAACTTATTTTTGGTGGAAGCAACAATTTTTTACTTTTCCATCCTTGAGAATTACCCTGGAATAATAATACCATGTTAATTATCTATTTTAATATTTAATATTAAAGAATGATATATTAGGCTCAAACAGTCAAACATTCATCACTTCTTTTTTTATTAATTTTGCATTTCAATGTAATTTTGGATAATATTATTATTTAAATAATATTTAGTTTTTTATAATGAAAAAAAAACACAAATCACATTCACATTAATCTAATTTTAATCAAAATTAATTTTATAAAAGTACAGCCATACTAACATGTATTTGCAAACGTTATTCTCAAATACACATGATATACTCCACTTCATTCTCTCAATATAATAATTTTTTGAGTAAAGTATTATTTTTGTCCCTAACGTTTGGGGTAAGTCCTAAAGTTGTCCCTAACGTTTCAATCCTCCTATCTAAGTCCCTAACGTTTCAAAATCAACTCAATGTTGTCATGCCGCTAGGAATTCATTAACATAATTGATGGTGGGACAAAATTGAGACGATTTTGAAACATTAGAGACTTAAATAGGACGAAAAAGTTGGGGACAAAAACGATAGATAGAAATAAATTTTAGTTTTATCCTTTAATAATATCAATCTTTTACTGTACATAGTATTCAATTATTTTTTAATCATGTCTAAGTAAATTACACTTAATCACATTACTTTCATTCTAAATAAATTTATTCTTTATAATTTTACACTTAAAGTTATATGTTAATATAAAAATATAAAAAATTATTTAAAATGAAAGTAATGTGATTAAGTGTAATTTAATTAGATATAATTAAAAAATAATTGAATACTATGTACAGCAAAAAATTAATATTATTAAAGGATAAAATTAAAATTTATTTCTATGTATCGTTTTTATCCCTAACTTTTTCAATCTATTTAAGTCCCTAACGTTTCAAAATCGTTTCAATTTTGTCCTGCCGTCAATTTTGTTAACAGATCCCTAACGGCAGGACAACATTGAACCAATTTTAAAACGTTAGGGACTTAAATAGGACGACTAAAACGTTAGGAATAACTTTGAGACTTACCCCAAATATTAGAGACAAAAATGATACTTTACTCTAATCTTTTCTATAGATTTATCTTTATTTTATTATTATAATTACTACAACACATAAAACGTGTGATGCCGTTACATTTTTATGTCAATTTTCTTTGAGTAATACCCAAATAGGTTCCAAAAAATTTGGCGGTTCGATAGATTTGTCCCTCATAATATAATTAATATAATTAAAAAATAATTGAATATTATGTACAGTAAAAAAAATGATATTATCTATTCTATTATATAAAAATCAAATTTTTGCATTTAATAATGGAGTTGATGTGGCATGCTTCTAAGAGTGTTTCCTGATTTATTTCTTTTAATTCTGTAAAGCAAATCAATTATAACTAACGAATAATATCAATTAATTAATTTGATTAGACATTTAAATCTCACCATTTATTATAATTTATATAAATTAATTATTTGATTTGATTTGATTGGAGTAAATATCAAATTATTTTAGTAAATAATAAATATGATAACGAAATATATGAATTAATTTAATTATTTTATTTTTTCAATGTCATCTATTTATACGAGATCATAATGTGTTTTTTACTCATTTGTTCTCTCTTCTCTTTTTTCTCTCTTTCTCTCTTTCTCTCTTCCTCTCTCTTGTGTTTAGGGTACAATTTTTGTAATTTATTTAATTTTTTTCTTTTATCTCTACTTATACATTTTATTTTTTTATATTTTTTAAAAAAATTTGTCTATTTTAGTTGCTCATTATTAGGTGTATATTTTTTTCCTTCTAACTTTTGATTAACAAAAGAGATGTATCTTTTTTACGATGTTTTTAAATAATTTTATTTGTAATATTCTCTTTTGTCATGCCATTAAATTGTTAATATAAAATATTAGGACTAATTTAGTTCACGATATTTAATTTTAAAGACTAAAATAAGTTACTTGATACAAAGTCAGAAATTAATTTAGTATATAGATAGATAAATAATATTAAAAATTAATGAATCTTAAATAATTTACTAATACATTAATTTTTTTATATTTTATCAGTTTTTATTTAAATTTTTTCTTGAAATTTGTTTAATGAGATCGTATTTTAATTTTTTTTCTTTTATCTTTTATATTCATTGATTATATTAATCTTCCATTATAATACATTTTTTATTTATTCCACACATTATTTGTTTTACCTTTTTTGTACTTCTTTTAATTGTTCTCTTTATTTTATTTTTTAGTTTTTATTTTATTTTTACTCCTCATATAGTCATATATAAATTTATTATAATTCATCACATGTACGTTTTTTTTTAATTTAAGTAATTTTTTTAGGTTATATTTTACCATTGATGCTATATGTTATTTAGTGTGTTTGTTTTTAAATTTTTAGTTATCTGTAAATATATTTTTAAAAATATAATTTCATTTTGTCCAATATTTATTACTGTGTTTAATAGATAAATAACAAAATTTTTATTTATTATTATATTAATTGAGTTTGAAGATTTTGTTTCTACTTTTATACATTTGTTTATATTGTATTATTTGTATTTGTGTTGTACTAGAATAGAGACTGAAATTCAATATCATGTTTATTGGCCCAAAGACTGGTATTAAAATTTCAGTCTATGTTCCCAAAATTTCAGTATTTCAGTACTTTCAAAAAGTGGGGATAGAGGACTGAAATTTTTTAGAATGAAAATTGAACTTTAATAACATTTTATATCTAAAATATCTTCATTTCAATTAATTAATTCCAACTTTACTCTTTATGCAAATTAAATTAGAGTTCATTCTTATTTCAGTCTCTATCTCTCACTTTACACCAAACACAATATTGAAACTTATTTCAGTCTTAGTCTCAGTCTTTCAATCTCTGTCTCTTTTCCAAACACTATCTTAACAGCATCATGGTTCATACATTTTAATATTTGTGTAACAAATCTTATAAATTACTTTTACAAGTTATAGTTCATTTTTGTTTTATTTAGATGTTCAATTTTTAATAATAATTTTTATTTTTCAAAACCAAAAAAAAGTATAAGTTTCTATCAAGAAAAATAAAATACATATAAGATAAATAGTATATATGTAATTTCATTATTAATCATAGACTATAGACAAATTTCTAAAAATAAAATCTTATGAATCAACCAGTAATTTTTTAATATTTTTTATTTTTTTTTAAAGTTGTTCAAACTTATCAATATTTTAATTTATAATATAATTTCACAAGTTATAATATGTGATATAAGCCATTTTATATATAGAGTAATACCCCCAAATAGGTCCCCAAGAAATTTACCATCCGACAGTTTTGTCCCCCACAAAATTTAACTAAGATTTCGACCCTGAGATTTTTAGATATCCACCAGATACGTCCCCAAAACCGTTTGATCCGGTTAAAGTGGTGACGTGTCAGGTTAACTGTGACATGTCACTTCCAGGACATTTTGGTCACATCCACGCTGGACAAAGTGACGTCGTATTGGAATTAGGGACAAAACGACGTCGTTTCGGAGAGGACAAATTCGTCCCCACTTAGACAGAGAATGCAAATAGCGCCGTTTTCATGTGGGGACCTATTTGCCTTATAATAGTATATTGGCGGACCTATTTGACCTATAATTCGTGATGTTAAAAGAATCTATATTTACTTCAACGCAAACCTTAAAAACACATTGACATGGGTCTGTTTATTTATCAAAATGGTAACATAAACCTGAGAACCTAAACATGTTAACCACACATATATTTGGCTTCAATAGCAACACAAATCAAATCAAGTCAAAAGAAGGTTTATTTTCTTTAACATAAACTAAACGAAACCATTCTAAACAACGTAAAATCTTCTTCCTCCAACGTAACAAAAGGTGGTAACATAACTAAGACAACAACTTTCACACTAATTCTTAGAAGTATCATTTCTTAAAAGACTGGTTTAACCCTGGTGTTGGAATAAATTTGAACAACTTAGATAATGTGTCACTGGTTGCAGCTGATATTGTCTCAGCACTAACACTCCCTGAATTTTTGGCCCTAATTACTGTCTCCTTTGAACGTCTAAAAGAAAGCTGAGCTTGGAAGCAAAGGAGAATATCAAATTCAGCTTTCTTTTAGACGTCCAAAGGAGACAGTAATTAGAGCCAAAAATTCGGGGAGTGTTAGTGCTGAGACAATATCAGCTGCAACCAGTGGCACAGCATCTAAGTTGTTCAAATTCATTTCAACACCAGGGTTGAACCAGTCTTTCAAAAAATGATGCTTCTAAGAATTAGTGTGAAAGTTGTTGTCTTAGTTATGTTACCACCTTTTGTTATGTTGGAGGAAGAAGACTTTATGTTGTTTAGAATGGTTTCGTTTAGTTTATGTTGAAGAAAATAAACCTTCTTTTGACTTGATTTGATTTGTGTTGCTATTGAAGCCAAATATACGTGTGGTTAACATGTTTGGGTTCTCAGGTTTATGTTACCATTTTGATAAATAAACAGACCCATGTCAATGTGTTTTTAAGGTTTGCGTTGAAGTAAATATAGCTTCTTTTAACATCACGAATTATAGGTCAAATAGGTCCGCCAATATACTATTATAAGGCAAATAGGTCCCCACATGAAAACGGCGCCATTTGCATTCTCTGTCTAAGTGGGGACGAATTTGTCCTCTCCGAAACGACGTCGTTTTGTCCCTAATTCCAATACGACGTCATTTTGTCCAGCGTGGATGGGACCAAAATGTCCTGGAAGTGACATGTCACAGTTAACCTGACACGTCACCACTTTAAACGGATCAAATGGTTTTGAGGACGTATCTGGTGGATATCTAAAAATTTCAGGGTCGAAATCTTAGTTAAATTTTGTGGGATGGTAAGTTTCTTGGGGACCTATTTGGGGTATTACTCTTATATATATGAAAAATTAATTTTAAAATAAAAAATTACTTTTTACATCATATTATAAGATATTGTAATCATTCATTTTTTTAATGGCAATTATTGCCAAAAATGATATAAAAATAGAGAAAAATATATTTACCAATTTAGGAATAATAATTCATTTTTCAATGGAATAAATCATATATTGAATAACAAAAGTTATTATAGTTTCTTTTTACATAAACTAATACTCAACGACGGTAGTTTGGTAATATTATTAAGAAATATTAATAAATTTAATAGTTTTTGCAATGACATAAGTTTATAAATTTAGAAACTTGAAAGTCATGTCATAAAATATAAAATTTTAACTGGTAACAACGTTAATCATATTGTTTGACATAATTTGAATGAATATGATACTAATAAATAAAATTGTCACAGTTAAATGTCAACAAAGACAAATCTCCATAAGTATGCTATCATCAATGAGAATTGTTCTACTTTCAAGACAAATACTATTTTCTTTCACTGTATTTTCCAACTCGGCAGGTCGAGAACTAATCTTTCACGGATTGAAGCTCCATTTATTAACGGTCTGCCGCTAGCCAATGAGTTGTTACGTACACAAGATGGAATTCAAAAATATAATACTTTAGATGAGTGAGATGACCACTCAACAAATCTAAATCAATTAAGACAAATACTAATTATTTTTAATATTTTTAACATTAAAAATAATTAAACTTTAATTTTAATTATAATTTTATAAAATATTTATATTAATAATTATTATATATATCCCGCATAGTATATGGGAACATATACTAGTTGAAGGATAAAATTAAAATTTATTTCTATGTATCGTTTCTGTTCCTAACGTTTTCGTTCTATTTAAGTCCCTAACGTTTCAAAATCGTCTCAATTTTGTCCTGCCATCAATTCTGTTAATAGATCCCTAACGACAGGACAACATTGAACAAATTTTAAATCGTTAGGGACTTAAATAGGACAATTAAAACGTTAGGAATAACTTTGGAAATTAATCCAAATATTGGGGACAAAAATAATACTTTACTCTAATGTTTTCATTATAGATTTATCTTTATTTTATTATTATATTTACTACAACACATAAAACGTGTGATGCCGTTACATTTTTGTGTCAATTTTCTTTGAGTAATACCCAAATATGTTACAAAAAATTTGGCGGTTCAATAGATTTGTCCCTCATAAAAATTAATTAGGTCTCAGGTCCCAAGATTATTAGATATATGCTATATAGATTTCCAAGCCAGGTTGAACCGGTTAACACAACACTCTCTCTCCTACGTGGATGTTGTAGGTGTGACGTGTCAGGTAAAGCAACACGTGTCGCACTTAGAACAGATTAGCCCTTGGACACGTGGCTAAAACGACATCGTTTATTTTGGAACAATGCCGAAGACGCCATTTTGAGAGGACAAGTTCGTCCCCCCCCCCCTTTGTTCCCTGGTTCTCAAAACTTCGATGTTCTAAAGTCAAATAGGTCCCCTAAAATTTTTGTTATAAGTAAAAAAGGTCCCTGTTTTATAGTATATATGTCAAATTGGCCCTCTCGAATTAAGCAACTAGAACCATAATTAGAATCAAATCATGATGAAATTATCTAAAGTATGTCAAAATATGCAATCCCAAGCACATGAAATGACATATCTCAAGTATAATTACAGTCAAACAATTAGAATTCGTCAGTATCCTCATTTAGCATCATGTTCTTTTGTAGAATTTTGATATCTTTTTATGTTCATTAATTAGGTGAATACCAGATTCCAAGTTAGCAGAAGTGGGATCATACTAATATATTGCCTTGTGGTTATGGTAACCCAAGTCCAAATATTTCTATAGGTCAAAGAAACAGATCAAGTCAATTTCTATGGAAGAAATTTTTTGACTTCTCCATTAATGTACACAAGTACCACTTTGTGTCTTTAACAAAATTTTCACCACAATGAAATACAGGTACTATGTGTTTACTCATCTAAATACCAAAAAATAAAACTCTGTCACAAGTTAACCAAGTAACCAACGCAATACAACAACATCATAATAGAATAAAAAAATTCAAATACTTAAATTGTTTTTGTTATTATCAAATATCAATCCGTAACCACTTCACAACTCTCACTTAAACTACACCTACAACAAACTGTCTTTGATCTACCCTAAATATACATCACAAGCATGTTCATCATACGTCACTCTTTACTGCCAATTTAATACAGCAAAAACTAACTTAACTTATCTCGAACAATGGTGATGTGCACGACACACCACCACCAAGCAGTCCTTGTACACATTGTCAAAGCACCATTACGAATTTGGATAAATGTTAATGGGGGTGAAGAATATGAAGGGTTAGGTCGTAAAATCTAGGTGAGGGTTTGGGATACTTGTCATTTTACAAAGAGAAAGGGAGAGGGTATGTTTTCTTATACAAGGTACCTACTTAAATTCATGGACCTTTTTTACTTATAACAAAAATTTTAGGGGACCTATTTGACTTTAGAACGTCGAAGTTTTGAGAACCAGGTAACAAAGGTGGGGAAGAATCTGTCCTGTCAAAACGGCGTCATTTGGCGTTGTCCCAAAATGACATCATTTTAGCCACATGTCCAGGGACTAATCTGTCCTGAACGTGACACGTGTTGTTTTACCTGATACGTCACACCTACAACCTCCACGTAGGAGAGAGAGTGTCGTGTTAACCGGTTTAACTTGGCTTGAAGACCTATATGGCATATATTTAGTAATATTGGGGATCCGGAACCTAGTTAATTTTTCTGGGAGACAAATCTGTCGGACTGCCAAAATTTTGGGACCTATTTGAGGTATTACTCATTTTCTTTTATCCTTTCCAATTTATAAATGTAATATTTTGATTCTTTAAAAACTTCTTTAGTAATTACTTTTTCATCTTAAAGGCTTAGATAAATCCATCACAAATTTTCCAAAAACCTAGTTAGATGAAAGAATTTTTTATCTATTAGTATTTAGTAGCACTCATCAATATGTGTAATAATGTCATCCATATCCATATTAAATTTACAAAAATAATAATGCCATCAAAATTTATTTTGTTTTAATCTCACTTAGTCATTAATTCAATTTATTTAATCTAGTTTTTTAATCTAATAATCTAATAACATATTTTATCCCATACTTTTAAATATTATTATGGCTAACTGAAGAACAAAAATATTAAATAATAATAGTCGCCTAGTATTTTTTCTAAATTTGAGTTTGAAGGCTAATAATAATGCCCTGAAATTACTTCTTGTCCACATTCAGATTATTTTTAATTTTGCATAAATATGCAGTAATGGCTCATTAAAAAATTGAGACTTGCTAATAAACGTGAATCTTGAATAATGAATACACAGGGACAAGAAAACATGCATGAACCAACTTTCATTCTCAAGTCAGTGTGCTCAAAACCACCTTAAGTGGGTTTATATAAACCTCCCTCACAAAAATCTTAAAACATATCTTAGACTCTTATCACTTTACTACAATGAAAACACCACCCACCATTAAATCACCAAAAAGTGAAGCTGTTAGACCTAAGTTGAGAGATATGCTGAACATTGATATTGATGCTAATAATGTTGTTGCTCATCCTCCAAACTCAATAATTACCCTCGATGCACTTCGTAAATATTTTATGGTATCCTTTGACCTCAATCAACCTGCTGCTAAACTTGATCAGGGTAAAAATGAAAACTTTATGGTAATAAATTAGTGTTGAATGGATGCATGCTATATTTGGTTTTTACAATTATTATTCGGGTGATACTATACATATAAGTATTTTTGTAATTAAGTCTAAATAAGTTGGCACAAGTCTAGAAAAAAAAATTGCATGTGTCACACATTTGTATAGTACAAAAAATTTTGTTTTAAATGTATTATGTTGGTTTCGTGAGTCACTGTCCTAGGTATGTAGTCGTTCAAAAATTTTTTATGTTGTGCATCAAATTTATGTGTTATGCATATTTTGTTGGTTAAGTATCAATATTCTAGGCACATGATTTTTCAAAAATTTACACAAAAATTTAGGCGTTGTGTACCAAATGTTTTATGTTGTGCACCTTAATTTTTATACTTTACATATTTTGTTGGTTGAATGTCAATATTATGAGCATACGATTGTTTAAAAAACTTTGTATTGTGTACTAAATTTCTATATTGTGTATATTTTGTTGGTTAGATTTTAATGTTTGGAGATATAATTTTTTAAAAATTTAGTAGTTTATTGGACATATAAAAAAAGAGGAAAAAAAAAAAAGCGCATGCATGTGACTTGGTTGAAAAATAGTTTAGCCAGCTAGCTTTATTGTTATTCTTTGCTTTTTCATTGATTGATTATATCTTTGAAGGTTGTTGAATCATCAGCTGCTAAGGAAAAAAAAAAGAAAAGAAAAGCAGCAGCAGCATGAAGTTTATGAAGAAGAAAGCAATGATGAGAAATATGAGAATATCATCAAGTTCTGAAAATGCTGATATGAAAAATCATGAAAATATGGATTCACTGATTGTGATGGGATGCACTGATTGTCACATTTATATAATAGTATCCAAATCCAACCCTAAATGCTTAAGATGTCAGAATCCCAACCTGTTGGATATACTTGAAGTGATGAACTTTTCTAAGACTGCTAAGCCTAATAAGAGAATGAGAATCAGTCGAATTTAATTTGACATCTCTCAAATATATATATCTCTCTCTCTTAAAGTTTGTTAATTAAGAGCCTTGTTCTTATTATGCCTTGCACATTCATACAGAGTAATAAGGAGATTTGCCTTCTTGTGATAGACTAGGGAGCAACAAGGCTAGCACATAAGAATCCAGCATGTATGTATAATATTATACTTCAAAGCTCAAAACGTGTGATGTTTAAATATCAACAAGAGTGTTAGATAAATAATGATCATCTTGAATAATATGAACAATTATCAATTAATAAAAATATATTATATTCTATTAATATCACTAATTAAATTTAAAATTAATTTACTCGTTTAACTCTATTAATTCACATTATTTACACATTGTTCAAAAATATTGTTGATTATCTATACTTTTTCTTAGTAAAATTTTATAAAAAAATGAATGAAAGTCCAAGTAATAATTTCGACCACCAAAATAGTGTCATGTGTAGTTAACGCAATTCCTATTAGTGTATCAGTGTATCCCATATTGTGTCCTACATATACGAAAATAAAAATAAAAGCAACACACACGTTAGCTATATACGAGAAACAAAACGAATGAATTATATATATCGTCCTCGCTGAATTGCTGATACAGTCATGCACTCATGCTTCATCATGTGCATAACTTGCAAGACAGGTCAATAGATACATACAGACAAAAAGGTTGTATCAGCTGGGGAAGTTCAAATATAATACTACTTCAGTAGATTCGTCAATTTCCTTAGCAATCGAAGCTGAAATTACCACATACACCCAAATTATTTGCAAGTAGAATAGAGGAAAACATAGGGGGAAATGGAGAACCAAAATGAAAAAAAAAAAAAGACGAAATTGGTAGGACTGAAAATATGAAATCTGAACGGGAGAAGCTGAAAAAGTGATGAAGCATAGTAGTTTATTCCATTGTTGACACACAATCAAAGTTAGGCATTCTATGGCTTGAATTCAATATACACAGGTCATGAATTATATTCTAATATATTCACAAATGTTATACATAATTAAAAGAGGCGCATAACCTCAAGTCTCCGTGCACTAGCAAGAGTTGACGAACCAACGTTGAAAAACGGCTATTCTAGACTTGGAATCGGTACTACACTACTACTCCATTCTCATTACGAAAACGGCGTTGTTTCCTCTCCATCACCGCACACAGAATAATAATTAATAATTATATTAAGAAAAAAAGAAGACGAAATAAAATAAAACACACCCACAAGAGCATGGGGTGTGGTAGACTGGTAGCTAGAGGAAGCAGCGGAGAATACTGGAATTAACCAATGGAAAAAGCAAAAAAATGCCATAGACTCATAGACCACGTGGGTGTGGGTCCCACAAGAGCGCGTGACTGCAGTTTCCAAAATCCGCGAGTGCGTGTGCGAAATGAATAAAAGGAAGGGTTGGAGTTGGTGATGATAAATTATGGGTTGGGTGTGGTCGATGATATAAGAGAGAGAGAGAGAATCAAATCAGGTGGAGAAGAGCACATCCATCCATCCACATATATCCCACATGGCCTAGTGTGAACCCAGTGAATAAAATCAAGCCACGCAAGCAAATCGGAATCTCCACGATGCTTTGCTTGCCACGTGGCGCCACCGCGTTGCTTCCAAATTTGCAAGGCTATAAAAATATCGCCAACATCCGAATCCGAAAGAGGTACGTATGATATATATGAGGCTCTATCACCACACAACACAAAAGAGAAACAGAAAAAGCATTTTTGTTCCCTCAAATGAGACACCTGGCATCCCCTTTCACCACATAACCTACACACCACGTCACCATCACCTTTGCTTCTTCCTTCATTTACTTCTACACTTCTACTATTCCTCTCTACTACTAGTACTAGTATTTTACTGTAGATGTAGATGTAGATGTAGAAACTATTTTCATTTTTTTATTAAAATTAAAATACCCCTATGACATTGCCATTTTGCCATCGATATTTCTATGTTTCGCGTAGCTCACAAAATTACTACTTGCTTGACCGGAAAAAGAATTTTATTTCTTTAAAATTAAAGAAATAACAGAATTCCAAATTAGCATGCATTTGTACACATACACAATAATAAAATTATAATTCTTTCCTCAAAAAAAAAATGTATAATTCCTTTTATGAAGACAATAATTTGAATTTTTTATGTTAGGGATGAGCTTCAATTATGCTGTATATAATTGTTTGGAATTTTGTCAAAAAATTGCTTCGTGATAAACTGATAATGATCAAGCCACCGTTTGAATAATAAAGATTTACGTCAAAATTATATTAAAGAATCTTGTCCTTTTTTCATAAAACGAATAGAGAAAACACGCTAAATCTTATAATGCATGACCAAATTCAGCTAATGTATAGCACAAACTTTCATTACTGACGAGACCTTTCTTTGCATTAAGTCCACATATAATATGCCTATGATGGCTATTGGCTATTATAACCTTACTATTCTTTCTTGGCCGGCTAATTATGGCTAACAACAAATTACGGTACCATTAAGCCCTCAACCATGCATGACGGTGAAGATGTTCACCACACATTATAAAATAATATGTGTATTATTGAATGGTTTTATTGGATCTTAAAAAAATTAATAAGATCACAAATAATTGAGTGAGCTACTAAAAACACAAGTACTAATCATTTATTTCCAAAACAAACAATGAATGCATGAGTGCATATTTTCTAACATTTGGAGAGCCCCTTGCTACTCTTCTACTTACCATAATATCTAGTATATTTTAATAAAGTTAACCAAGACTACTCTAACACTCTTCAGTTATTTATAGTACTAGTAGGTAAACTTGAAGTATTGAGAATTTATATTACCATGCCGTAGCAATACTCGCCAACTAAAATTTTGTGGAGCTATTTCCAAATTTATTGGTTGATCATATGAGTAATCAATATATATGATAACTCCGTAAAACTAGAACGCATTTGCTGTAGTGTAAATGCGAAGGATAGCGACGGTTAATTAGCAGTTGTTTATCAAATCGTCACAAATCGATAAGATAGGAATGGTAATAATAACAGTTTATAGTTTTACTACAAAAGAAATTAAGATAGCGGCAGTTAGCTTTTTAATTGTCGCAAATCAAATCAACAAGAGAGTCAGCGTCCTAAGTATCTCTTCATCCACTCAACGAGAGATCTAAAGTTTTAAATTCTGAATTACTCTCCCTTCTCCAACCCTAGCTTCTCTCTTTGATCATCAACGTAATGTTACCATCAATTATCATTCCCAGCGTCTCTGTTTGAATTATATAACCACCACCTTTATCATCATTATCATCTTTTTCTTCTTCTTCTTCTACTTAATAAAAAATAATTAAAATTTATTTTATTTAATATTTATTAATTATTAAAATAAATTTTGACTTTTTTTTCTCTAACATTACCGATGTGATTTAAATGCTAAACTAAACACATATACGCTCATTCACGGCTAATTTGTCTTTACTCAGTTGAATACTTGATTATTAACATGTCCTTAATTTATTTCTAACATTCCTAAGATAGTGAATAATTAAAGGGTGTTCTTTCAAATTAAGCCGTCAATATTATACTTTTTAGATTTGACTCTATCTTATTTAACGTAATAAAATACTTATATATACCGAATTGTAGTTCTTTTATGCTTAAGTTAAACAAATTTAAATAAGTTCAAATTTTAGAATCGACCACCAATGTATTTATCAAATTAAGCAATTTATATCATATTTTTGGAATGCAGTATTTACCATAAATTACTTAACGTAATATATTTGTGGATCGAACTGTTCTTTTATACTTAAGTTAGACATATTCTAATTTAAATCAAATACTATCATTATCATTATCGAAACATTATATAATTAAATTATATGTTTGGGAAAACTTGTTCTTACATTAACACAAAAATTACATTTTTAAAGTTCTTAATTCGCTTCGTATATTATGATTTGAAAAATTGTATTTAAAGATTTAATTTTAATATTTTAA
>NC_029792.2:8048645-8048965 GCF_000816755.2 Arachis ipaensis
GTTGAATGTATAAATAATTAATTTTTTATTGGTATATATGACAAAAACATAATTAAATATTGTTATAAAAATTCTCAAATTAATAATTAAATTTTATTTTCAAACCCAAATACAACACCATACATTATTTAAGGATGATTAGAGTTCCAATGATGAATGAATAAAACTAAGTATATTATCGATGATCTTTAATATATTTTTATACTGATATTTAGCAGTCATCTAAACAAAATTGGATACGGATTGCATATGATGTCAGTAAAAAAATAAAAAATAAAGCTTCTAGATATACAATAATATAAAATAAAAAATATTATTTT
>NC_029792.2:8049007-8058368 GCF_000816755.2 Arachis ipaensis
ATAATAGAGAGAATAACAATAATAAAACAATTTGAGACATTGAAAAAAAAAAGATATTGTTAATTTTATAAAATTACTTAAGAGTATCTTAAAAAAATTATTGAAAAATTTAAAATTTTAAAATATATTATAAAATATTTAATTTTAATGTACCGTTAATATAAAAAAATTTTATACATATATTTAGTTATGTATTATTATGCCAAAAAATAATTATTTAAAAAATAAATTTGAAGCATTAAAATTAAAAATTTTATTATTAATGTCAAATTCTCATATTTTTAATAATCAATTTCGTTAGGGGACAATGAAAAATTTAAATAATATGAACAATGGACTCCGAATTTAGTTCAATACAAAGGAAAAAAAAGGTAAGAAAACTCTTCAAATTACCTAAACAAAAAAATTCACACAGTTATTTTAAAAAATTAACCATCCCAATTCTAATTTATCAAAGGAATTCACCCAAACATCCTCTTCTCCCAAATCGTCTATCAACCCCACCCTCATCAATTATCCCACCTCTCTAGCGTTTGAAGCTCCCTCACCGGCCATCATCGTTCACCCCTACAGCCTCCTCCCCCATTGTGGAATCGTCATCAAACAACCATTCACGTAATTGTTAAAATAATTATTCGGCTACCTAATAAAATGACCATCCAACATTTGTTAATTGTATATACTTGAATCAAACAAAATAACCATTCAATTAAGAATTAAAATAACCATCTACATACCTAGTGAATTGAACATCCGGCACATTTGCGGGGTGGAGAGAGTCGATGGCGACACATGGAGGCAAGGGAGGAATTCTCGTCAGTGAATAAAGATGGGACAGTAAAAAGTAGTTCAACCAATTCAGACTCTATTTACGTGGATGTGAGGGACGATGAACGTACGACAATGCAACCATGTATGACGATGTATGTTGAACGGATTAATCGCGGATGGTGACGTTAGGACGGAGAATGCAGTAGGCTGCGACGGAGGCTGCACGGCCAACGGCAGGTAGGCAGTATGAAGGAGGCTGTTGTATGGGGCTTGTGCAGCACAATCGCACGTTTGGGAGAGGTTGGGCGGCATCAACTGAAGGATGGGCAGCTGTGACTGGAGTCTGGGCGATAGTGGGCTATGGGGGAAGCTGCACGGCCGTGATGAGTGGGCAGCGCGAAAGAGATTGTACGGGGTTTGTACGGTGCGATCGGACGTTCGCGGAGAAGTTAGGCGGCAGTTGGAGTCTGAGTGATGTCTGACCGAATAGTGGAAAAGTGAAACAATGATTATGTTATTCTACAGACCAGAGTTTGCGAATAGAGGAAGGAGGTTAGGATGATAACGAGTGTAACTGCACTATTTATGATTTGATTTAATTTAAAATTTTTATTTTTTAAATTTCAAAATCTAAAATTATTAATAATTAATTAATAAAAAAATTTATAATTTTAATTCTATTTTTTTATTCTATTATTCACATGATTTATCATCGTCATCGTTTCTCTGTACTTTTTCTTTAACAATTTTTAGTATTAAATTTTGATGTAGGGTAAATATAAAAATAATTGTTAAAAGTAAAAACAAATGCTATTGAATGAGTTTTATAATCTATAGGAAGTGGATCCTCTCTAGTGAAGAAAAAACTGGATGGTGTCAATTGTGATCTCTCACCCTTTATTACTTTCTCTCTTATATTTAATTTTAGTCCCATTTATGACATTAATGATGAGAGATCACACTGCATTTTTCTCAAGTGTTGAAAAAACTAGAGAAGATCCATTTCCATAATCTATACCTCAAAATTACAGAAATTAATTTAGAAATGGAAGAAAAGATAGTGTTATGCAGTTAAAGTGTATTTTTTTTGGGTGACTTAAATTAAACTCTGATTTTTTAACAAGTATCATAACCATAAACAGTAGGCGTATTTTATTTATTTATATATACTCATCAAGTTGCACCTTCAATTCTCTTCTCTTCCCTTCTAACCCATACCGTACCTGCAGACCAAGAGAGAGAAAGAAAGGAAACCATTAACCATATATCCCGGCCACACACACACATACAGTTACAAACAGATAGAGGAAGAGACCAAAACCATACCAAAGACGAAAACCGTAAGACTCAAAATTCCCATCATTCTCTTTCATTCTTCTTCTGAAATAGCAACAACGACTGCAGATGAAGAGCTGCGAGTTGTGCAAGGTTCCGGCCAGGACCTTCTGCGAGTCCGACCAGGCCAGTCTCTGTTGGGACTGCGACGCCAACGTTCACGGTGCTAACTTCCTCGTCGCCAGGCACACAAGAACCCTCCTCTGTCACGCCTGCCAGTCACCCACGCCCTGGAAGGCTTCCGGCGACAGGTTAGGCAACACCGTCTCGCTTTGTGAGATGTGCGCCGGCGGCAACAAGGTCTCCGCGGAGGAGAGCGAAGGAGGCAATGACGACGACATAGACACCGAGGACGACGATCTTGAAGACGAAGAAGAGGAAGAGGATGATGACGATGACGAGGTTCCCGCCGACGACGAGGAGGAAGAAGACGGGGACAACCAGGTGGTGCCTTGGTCCTCTACGGCGCCGCCCCCGCCGGCTCCGAGCTCATCCAGCAGCGAAGAGTCGGTCAGCCGCCGGTGCAACCACGCCGACGAAGAGGATTTTTCTGAGGCAGTTCCCTTAAAACGGCATCGTCACGATGTGGATCATGATGATTTTCTGGTTTGTATTCTTACTCCTTTTTTAATTCTTTTTTCTCTTCCAAAATAAGTTACTTAGAAAAAACAAAAGAATAATTTTATACATCTATTACCGTTACGGATTTGGGGGAAAACAAGGGGGACTTATTAGTTATTACTGATTATTCTTGAAAATGATGATTTCTTCTTTCATTTTATTTATCTTTTGGTTTCTAATGTTTTGTTAGGAGGGTTCGAAAGCTTGGAGATATAAACGGAGATACGGGGGGGAGTGGAGAAAGGAGGTTGGTTGGTTAGGATACGGCGGCGGAGCACGGCGTTGAGCACCGGAAGGAGTAGCCCGGCGGCAGCGTTGTCGATGGGGAGTTTTGATGGACCACGCGGTTGCAGGTTGCTTGCAGTTGCTGATGCGTTGGTAGAGCCTCCGAAACCGTTTGATCAGGAGAGCACGTGGCGTTATCTTAGCCGCACGATCTTTTGGCGTTGGTACTATAAGAAATTATTTGTGCTTCAGCTCTTTGATTAACACCCTCTAACAGCACTCATGACGGTTGCCCTTTTTTTTCAAAATGATAATAACATTATCCTAATTCAAAAAGAGTATACATAAACCAAAATATATGTTAGTTATTTACAAAAAATAATTTTTACTTAAATGTCATGAATATTCATATTTGTCTTCATATATTTTAAGTGGTAGGTCAAAATATGAATCTGAATATAAAGAGGCCTTCAATTTTTTATAAATAGTGAAAGATAGAAGAAATGTGAGTGCTTATTTTTTTTTTGTTTTAAATATCAAACCGTAAGAATAATTAATAAAAAAATAGGAGAGTATAAAAATTATGTATTTAGAAAAAATCATTCATAATTCATCATACATCTCCTTATCAATAACTTTTCGAGTTTTGAAAAACTGTCAATTTATTGACCATAAAAATAATTATTTAAACACTTCAATATTATTCAATTAAAAATTATGTGTAACAAAATCAAAATATAAATTTAAAAATATTATTTACAAATTTAATATTTATAAACGTTATTAAGTAGTTTAATTATTTCTTTTTAATAGTATTTAATTTGAGACCGACATAAAAATTTATATTCAAAAGACTCTTTATCTTCGTGCATAATTCCAATTATTAAAAAATATTTTATTTTTTTAAATTTTATATTTAATTTTTAAATTTTTTTAATCTCATTATTTTTAAAATTTTTAATTTATATTTTTATTATATCCCCTTACTATATTAAACATTATTCTTTCTCTTATTATCTTTCTCTAAACACATACTTATCATTATCTGATCGCCATTATTATATTTCCTTATTTTCCTTTCTCATTTTTTCCTTCTTCTTCCACCTTCTCTTCACCCGACCGTAATTAATTATTACCAAGTATTATTATCGTAATTTTTAATCTTGTCTATCACTTTGATTTATAACCATCTATTATATTAATTTTTATGAGTTGTTAAATTTTTGTTAAAAGAAGTAAGATATAAAGCATTTAATTTTTTTTTCAAATTATCAAAATTTGATGTCAATAATCCTAAAAAATAATATCAACGTATATTACTTTTAACCAAAATAATAAAAAAAATACATAATTGTAAGTTTTTTAACTAATAATTATAAATTTAAGTCGCAATTTAATATAGTACATTGGGACAAAAGGCAACCATTGCTATTCATATTTGACTGCTACTATCTAAGTTTTACATTTATTTTATTGTGCACATTAATTTAAGTGCACTTTATTATTTTATTTTACATGTTTTGAAATAATGCCATTGTATTATAAGGATGAGATTAACTTTCATAATCTAATGCGAATCTTTTTATTATTTTGTTTGTTATTTTGTTTGTTCATAAAATAATTTTAAAAACTTTTAGATTTATCGTTCTGGTTTGCTTCTTATTAATCCTCATTTAATATACTCAAATTTAATGGCTTTAATGGTAGTGAATTTTTGTAATTAGTTAAAAAAATTTAACTTTTTTTCTCTATCTACGATTTTGAACAAACTCAATTTTATTATTAAATAGTTTTTTAAATTCAGAATATTTTTAACCTTTTGTATAAAAATTAGACTTAATAAATTACCAAAATTCAAACCTATTCTCTTGAACTACTTTTTGATTGTATAATTGGAATTGTTTAAACGAAAGATCATTAGACCCCTAAAGTTTTTAAAGTAAAAGAAAAATACAATAAATTAAAACTTACATGGCTCATGAGTTAGAAACATAAAGAGAAGAAAATAATTATAAAGGTTGAAACAATAAAAAATGTATAACATAGTTTTTATTTTGCCACATTTAAATGTTATATGTAAATCTAATAATTAATAAAAAATAATATTATCTAATATAAAATAGATTAAAAATAAAAAAGAGATTAACAAAATCAATTAACAAAATTCTTATCTTAAGTCACCAGATCATTTAAAAAATCAATTAACAAAGTTTTTATATTGCTACATTTGTTGTGTTATATGTCAAACTAATAATTAATAAAAATAATATTATCCAATGTAAAATAGATTACAAATAAAAAAAAAGAAGTAAACAAAATATGTGTGAAAGGATGGAGGCGAGAGTGTTGAAGGAAGGAGAAGAACCAAACAGCAAGAAAAATATAGAAAAGTAAAATACAAACTGTAGTGGATGGAGGTAATAGAAGATGTGTTGTTATATTTATAGAAGTAACAGAACTGTTTTCATTTTAGTGGGAAGTTAATAGAAGTAACAAAACTGTTTTCATTTTAGTGGGTAGTTATTTGACTTTTTTGTGGGTTAATGATTTTTAATTAAAAACAAAAATGTATTTTTACTATTTTGTCCATAATTTTAGTTTATAAAATAAATTATTTGAGGGCAAATGATGTCTACCAAAATTGGACACCAAACTCTGATATTGCCTTTATATATCGGTATAGATATTAAACACTGGAAATATGCATTTACTGTTGATATGATTGTATAATAACAAAAGTGAATGTAGTAAATATTTTAAGGAAATTTAGCTAGTAGAGGGCCTGAAAATTTGGTATTGGTGAATTTTAAATTTTTAATGTGTTTAATTTTCTAAGATATGTAATTTAACTTACTAGGAAAACCCAACAAATTACTAACGAGGCTTGAAAGCTACACCCGGTAGTTTAAATTCCAATTTATGAATTGAAAATAAATTAATTGATGTAGGGATATACTTGGTTACTTATTTGAATCCGGAAAAGACAAAAGAAAGGAGTTGTAGTGGTAAGAAAATGTTACGACCAGTTGTTAAACACGCCAGACGCATGAAAACTTGTGGTTGTGGCTATGAATCGCAATGCTCTGTTTCTCTTTCCTTCTATGGTGTGCTAGCAAGGAAGGACAATTACTTGGTATTTGGATTCTCTAAATTTTAAATTTTATTTTAGAAATATAAGTATGAATTATCACCATTTATTTCATAGGTAGAATCAAGAAAAAATATGAGAAAGAAAGCATTTAATGATTTGAAAATTTAAAATTTAGAAGATCCAAATTCAATTCCTTGAGAACTTGTGATTATGTGCTGGATACATTAAGAATACACCATTTATTTGATATTTGATTTGTTTTAATTAATATGTAACATTTTTCTTATTTTAGGTATATATCATGAACAAAAATTTAAAATTAACATATTTATGTGTAGTGTTCACGAAGTTCATGGCACCTTCTTAGGTGGTGTATGCGATGAAATTGCTTTCGTAGAGCGGTTATGCTATTGCCTATCTATCTATCTACCTTAGTCCTTAGATTAGTCACTTGCCTTACAACGACAAACACATGAATTACGAAATCAATGGGAACTCCCAATTCTTATGACCACTAATCCATGCTTATTTCACGTGCCATGTTCCTGGAATTGCACCACCTTCCTTCCCTCTATTCTTAAATTAAGAATATCTTATTTCCCATCTGATCTCACCAACCAATTAATAATATAGTCCTACAAGGTCAAGTCATAGTAGTGCTCCTATCCACATTGTAGATGTTAGTATAGTATATAATATAATATACAATTATTTTATGTGGTAGATATTTTCGTTTTCTTATTTAGTAATTAATGTGGTTGTGACTTGTGGTAGCCAAATATCTGGGAGCTAGCTTATTAACCTTGTGGTTGTGGTCCAGTTGGATTAGCATGATTATCGTTATAATAATGTACTTAATTTAATACAACAAATAATTAATCAAATATCAAAGCTAAAAAAGATTGATTGGCTTTGCATGAATATGCTACTTTGAATGCACATTGGTAGAACATAAAAATAAAAATAATAATCATGGGTGGTGTGGCCGGCCATCACATCAAGTGGATGAAAAGCTTTATACAATAGAGGGAATTCAACTTTATTGAAATGAGATACAAAAACCTGTTACTTGTACTATAATATTTTAAGAAGCACACAAGAAGGGTTCATTAATGAATTATATAATAATAAAAAAGAAAGTCGTACTAAGCGAGTAAAGGTATCTTAAGAGCCTCAGAAAGAAGTTGTGGCTGAGGGAGGCTCTCCCAGAAAATCAGCCAGCCATTCATCAAACAACCATTCAAATTATTGGAATTGAAACACATGGTAAGGAGCGCGCGTAATAATTAATCTATTAATCATCCTCTAGCCTAGTCTAATAATCACATTATTTTAATTGAAACAACGTTGAATTTTAACCAAGGGAGCTAGCTAGGGGATAAAAACGAGGCGCTTGCAGCTACAAAAATAATTACATTACATAAAGTATAAAAAGTAACTCCGCCTATGTTACACTTGCGGTACATAGCCGGTCCCAAGCCCGGATAAAGGAGGAGGGTTGTGTTAGGTCTTCGGCAACCAACATAAAAATATAGCCGAACCCCCATGATATGAATCAAAGATATTATTGCGCTAAAGCTAGGTCGTTGCCCGGAAGCAACGCGCCGTATGGCTCGAGTACGGTGTCGAAGCAAGAGCCGCTGCATCGGTGCCCGGATGTAGTGTTAAATGAGCAAGGGTTCTCGCGTTTTCGTGAACGGACGAGAGTAAATAAGCTAGTTCACAAAGGAAAAGGTAAAGGTCGAAGTGACAGAAAGTTGAGATTTGGGACATGGAACATAGGCACTCTAACAGGAAAGTCCATGGAGGTGGTGGACACCATGACAAGGAGGAAGATTAACATTATGTGCCTACAAGAAACGAAATGGGTTGGTGCAAAGGCTAGGGAGTTGGATACTTCTGGTTTCAAACTTTGGTATACAGGAAAGGTGAAGAATAGGAATGGGGTTGGAATAATTGTGGATAAGCAGTGGAAGAAAGACGTAGTGGATGTCAAGAGGGTGGGAGATCGGATCATCTCTATCAAACTTGTAGTGGAGGGAGGTGCTTTCCATGTGATTAGCGCCTATGCACCGTGGTGGCGGATGAAAGGGGAGGAACAAAGAAGCTTCCTAAGACGGGTAGGAGAAGAGGCAAAGTGGGATGGGAATGGAAGCGCGGAAGAGATGTGGAGGGAGATGGCAGAAGTTATTAGAAGAACAGCAAAAGAAAGTTTTGGTGAATCTAAAGGAATAGGACCAAGAGACAAGGAGTCCTGGTGGTGGAATGCGAGTATACAAGAAAAGATAAAGATCAAAAGGGAATGCTTTAAAGAGTGGTCTTTATGCCGCAATGCAGATAACTGGGAAAAATATAAGGCGGCTAAGAAAGAGACAAAAGTGGCTGTAAGTGAAGCAAGAACAAGAGCGTATGAGGGTCTCTACCAGTCTTTGGGCACGAAAGAAGGAGAAAAAGGTATATATAGAATCGCAAAGAGTCGGGAAAGAAGAACGAGAGATTTGGATCAGGTTAAGTGCATAAAGGATAAGGATGGAGAGGTGTTGGCTCAAGAGGAGAAGATTAATGAAAGGTGGAAGAGCTACTTCTACGAGTTATTTAATGAGGGACAGAAGACTCTTCCGAGCCTGGAAGAGGAAGACCTAAGAAGACCATCCATGAGGTGGTCAAACGAGATCTACATGTAAACGGTCTCTCTGTAGACATGATACATGATAGAGCACAATGGCGTCGTTTGATTCATGTAGCCGACCCCACTTAGTGGGACAAGGCTTTGTTGTTGTTGTTGTTGTAAAGTATAAAAAGTAATAAAATAATAGTTGCATGTGTATATAGTAGTGGGGGTAAGTTCATGTGGTGGAGAATGATCGGTGTTTATATACGGTGGTGGATGTATGTATGTATGTGTGGATTTTTCTCATATGCTTTGTTAAGAAGAGTGTTTGTGTTGATTGAGGGCGAAAGAGGATGGATCCTGATCCGTTACGATCTGTGTGTGTGTGGTGTCTTTATTGTCCTTAGATGCATCTCGCGTACGCGCTGACCAATGCCCTCATTTTCCTCTTAAAACGACAATCGAATATTTACTGACTTTTCACCCATTCCCTATTCTTTAGTCCTATACAGTATCCATTATCTAAGATTTTTTTCCCCCTTTTTTCTTTTTCTATTATTTTCTTCTTTGTTCTGCTTTCTTTTTCTTTTGGACACGTTCAACCTCCGGTCGCATGGTCAATGTCATTTCGCGTTTTGACCAAGTTCATACGCTACTCTCTCCTCGTCTCATCCATGATTTATTAAAATTGATATTTAAAAATAGTT
>NC_029792.2:8059272-8067651 GCF_000816755.2 Arachis ipaensis
TATTTTTAAAAATATTATAAATAATTTTTTAATATATTAAATATATTGAAAATAAAAAGTTCTATTATTATATTTTTAAAATAAGTTTTTAGAACACAAATTATCAAATTCCAAATCATAATTATTGGTTTATTAATTAATCTTGTAGAGCTAAAGTAAAGAACTTGGATGATAGACTCATAGTGCTAGTTAACATAACTTGAAGCATCGGAGAACCGTGAATTGTTATATAAGTATTAAATTTCTTCCTGATTGATAAGTGAGCGGTGCAAATTTAATAACATAAACAATTCTCGTACGGACACGGTGCTATATTCAAGTTCTCACCAGGTATACATCAAACGTTAACCTCAGAGAGTTGGATCTCTCTAGCAAGTACAGCTACAATTTGACCTAACTTATTCTATAAGTAAATTAAGTTAGAATATTTTGAAAAAGAAAAAAAACCGCGATATTTATTATTAAAAAAATTACTTTTAACTGTTATTTATTTTATTTTTTGTGATAATAGAGTTTGATTAAAAATATTTTAGGAATAAATAAGTTTAAAAGTATGAAAAAAATATTTTTATTGAATTTTTTTACATAGAAATATGATTAAAAAGAGAAGGTTTAATCATGCGGATATATCCGATATCCGATATCCGATTCGATCCGGCACTAAAAAGCGCGGATATCATATCCGATCTGATCCGATGGAAATTGTGCGGATCAGATTGAATTTTCAGCCATATCCGATCCGCGGACACCCCTAATTATCATTATGTAATTATTACTAAAAGTTTGTCGTTAAAAGTAATTTTTGTTGTAGTAATTTGAGAGTTGAAGTGCCGCAGAGTGGAGCCGTCAGAACATTGGCTCTTAAAAAAGATGCTATGTTACAAGTCTCGTGAGACCAATACTTGAAAAAGAGTTCTATACACTATAAGAAATACAGCTAAATACCGTCAGATTTAGCTTCTTACATTAGCGTCAGTTTTACCGGCAAATTTATTGACAGTTTTGGTGTCGAATTCATCAGGTAAAATCATTACCGGCGGATTTACGCTTTCGACGGTGAATTCGCCAGTAATAATTGGAAGAAAAACAGAAAAAATAGGAGCGAAATGTAGCGTGGGATTAAAATCTGCCGGTAAACCCAATAGTGGAACACTGCGTTTTGGTGACCCACAATGCGTTACTGTCGGATTTATCCGCCAGTAAATCAGATGGTAACGAGCCCTAATATTCGAAGAGCCAACCAAGGACGGACATACACGGGGCCTCGCCCCAATTTTTTTAAAAAATTAATAGTAATAAATTATTAAGTATGATTTAATTTTTTAAAATTTATTTAATATTTAGTCTATTATAAATAAAAGTCCAGTCCAACCTAAATATTAATGATTTCTAATATCTAAAAAGTAAGTAATAATATTAAAAAAAATCTGAAAAAGATATTATTACTAATATTTTTTAATTAAATAAAATTTTTCAAATCCTATGGATTCTTTTTCTTCTTGTGACCGTCTTTCTTGATTCATTTGGTATTAATTTTCTTTGTTTCAATAACTGAAAGATCTTTTTCAGCTATGAATATTGTGAAGAATGACTCAGAAATAAAATGAAAAATAAATTTTTTGCTAATTGTCTTTTACTTATATTAAAAAGAAAATTGCTGAAAAATTTGACACAGATTCTATTATCGATGTATTTTATGATACGAAGAATCGACCACTTTGTTAGTAAAAAGTACACACATATATTTTGCACTTTAAAATATATTCTCTATCGGTATATTTTTGTAATATATATTACATTATATAATTTTTTGCAAAATTTTTTAATATTATATATGTTATTAGCCCCCTATAATAACATTTCTAGATCCATCCCTGGCGCCAACCCTCGCCAACGCCGGCGCCTCCTTTCGCCGCCTCCTCTCCCCTCACTGAAACCAGCCCCTTTCTCATCTCCCCTCCGTCAGCCACAACTCCTTCTCTTCCTCTCTATTCATGTCTGGCTGTCTAGCATAGCCGTAGCGCTCCACCAGCAACGGCTGTCGCTGCCACTGTATCTCGCTCTCTTGAATTTTTCTTCCTCTGTTCAAAGTTCAGGTTTCATGATCCTTTTCTTTGTTTAAGTTAATTTAGGATTTATTTATATGTTAATTTGTAGTTAGTAAGTGGAATTGTTATTATTAGTTATTATATGCTAATTGCATGCCTTAGAAGAATGAAATGTTAATGAGTGTAAAGATTTCATATTTAACATTGAGAAAATAGGGCAAACAACTCTTCATCATGGGTTTAGGCCATTGAAAATAAATCTCCTTTTCAAAGCCTAAATTAATAATTAGTATTTTTTATGTGATTATTCAAATATTATTTCAGCTATTAAATTTAATTTACTTGCTTATGATATTTGAAAATATAAAATTAATATTATAGAAATTATATTAATTATACATGGTATCTAAATCATTATATATTGTCTATATGATATTTGAAGATATAAAATTAATATTATACAAATTGTATTAAATTATTAATCATACATTGTACCTAAATCATCATATGTTGTCTCTACTGGTATTTGTGTCTTGCAATTTATGCAATGTAATAACTTTTGTAAATTAATAAGAACGTAAAGGATTAGTTTTAATTAAGTATTCGTTATGTTAATCTATATGAATGCATAAAAAATATGAAACTATTATAAATAAATATGAAGTAATATATTATGAAGTTATTATTGCAAAATAAATCTCATGATGATTGGATAAACATGTATAACAATTATTTTGCTGAAATTTTTTAGCATAACTCCAACAAAAATGTTGCCTTTTCAATTTAATGTCCCCATTAAATAATCTTATTACACAACATAATTTATAAAGTAGGGATGAAAATTCGTTAAATCTAAAAATTTTTACTTCCAACTTAGGTCTATTGCTCATCATAAGTTTTGTTTTAAGAACAAGTCTAGTATCTCCACTTCTAAGATTGGTCTATCAAAAGGTAGCCTGAAGAAATTAAACATTATAGATTTAGGTTTTCTAAATTTACATATGTGTATAAACTAATTAAGATTTTTTTTATAAATGTTATTATATATGACACCCTTATAAATGTATACAATAGTATAAATAAGTTAATATATTCTACTGGAAATGTTGTGAATTTAGTTGAGTTTTGACTGATGTTGTATATTGAGGTTGGTTGGATTTGTAGGAACTGTAAATGTAGATATATGTTTAGGAGAGGTTATGTCAATTTTTTTAAAATAATATAAATGTTGAAGGATTTGTCTTGTATATATGCTGATCAGTATTAATTGGTATTCTCTTTGCAGACATAACGACAAGTAGCAGATGTGTCACGAGGGGTCTTGTGGTCGTGGTAGAGGGAGAGTTTCCACCGGTACCCCAGAGACTTCTCAGTTATCGCCCTCTACCCCGACTATCTCGTCGACCCCTATGATGTCACAGGCGGGTCTACCGAATCAGCAGTTCATCATGGTCCAGAAAACCCAACTACGTGGCTCATTCTGCTACGCCCCCTCCGTCCTCTACAGCTCCATCGATAGAGCCCACAGTGGGTGATTCCTCTAATGCGTCCCAGTCAGATGTCTCTTTACTGCCACTCGTCATACGGATAAGGATTTGGCCTGATGATATGCAGACATGAGTATATACTATTTTAATGTCTTTTATCCACAATCTATTTTGAATTTGTTAAGTTTTATGTGTTTTTATGTGTTTGATAATCTTAAGTTTTTCATTGATAGGTTTGCACCAAACAACAATGCATGTACACAAGAGATCTCCAATGTAATTAAGTCCATGTACGATAACCCATGGCCGAGTTACACGAAGATTCTTGTTGAGACCAGAGAGGGGTGATTTCAGAAGTGGGCGGTAAGAACACAATATTATTGAATTAACTGTATTTTATTTGTATTTTATTTCGACTAACTAATATTGTTGAATTACTTTGTGCACGAGAAATTCATATGGGATAAGGAACATGATATCTTGATCAAGAAGATCTACGACCACCAGATAGCTAGGCGACTTCAGCAGATGATGCAGGACGTTCGTCAGGGGCACGACCACCTCACAATTTAGCTCCATCCAAATATTAGGAAGGAACTGGATGTCCATTTTAGTACTGATAAGGAGTTCAAGTGTTGTCGTCTGATGAATAGAACTAACAGAGCTTGCCCGAGGTCATCGAAGTATACTGGTGGGTCGGCGACTTTCATGAAGACGAAAAGCAGGCTGGTATATAGCTTGCTAATCTTTGTTAATTATTACTTAAACTAATTGTTACTTGATTTATTTTATTAGTTGGTTTCAATATGTGTACTCTAAGTCGTTAGAACGTGAGACGACATTAGCGGAGACTTTCAAGTATACCCATACGTTGAAGGCTAACAATGAGATATTTGCTTATGAGTGGTCTGCGGCTCATTATATGAGTTTCAATTAATTCTAAGTTTGAAATGTATTCGATATAAAGTCAATTAGCTATCATCCTAATCACAATGTGTGTTACACAGGAGGACTACATGCAGAGATTGGAGGTCGCGACCCAACAATCTCAGCCTAGTGGGACGACTCTTGCTCCGATGTCTCAGTCGTAGATCCTGATAGGGTTTGGCGTGAGACCACCTCTGAGCCCTACAAGAATTACGTCTATGGGTTGAGGTCATTCTTTACCAGCGGCCTTCGCACCTCCACATTAGCGGCTTCATCTGCCTCTGCCACTACCACTAGCCCTGCCGATTCCGAGAAAATTGTCGACTTAAAGGAGGAGGTGTAGAAGCTCACACAGGAGCTTCACCAATAAGCTAAGCAGTATGAGGAGAGGTACAACGAGTTTCTTGCATGCATGGGAGATACTGTTGCCATCAAGTCGAAGCTGATGAAGAAGCTGGAGCGGCTAGAGCGTTTGTGAGACCAGATGATACGTGCTTCAAATGTTCGAGATATGAAGAGTTCAAGTATTATTTAGAAGATATTAGTTTACATTTTTAGAATATTTTAATTTAATTTGATGTATTTTGATTCTGTTTATTTAAATACTAGATTGGGCCTTATGTTTATGGGTTTTAGGATTTTCTTTATTTTAACCTAATAAGAGGTTATAAATACCTCATTAGCTATTATAGTCAGAGTATAGTATAGAATGATTTAGTGGTTTTCAAAACCCCTTTTTGGTTTCATGATGAAACCATGGTGTGGACAATTGAGGTTGAGGAGTCCCTCTCTTGTTACATTGGGGAATTGAGTAGAAGGTTGAGAAGTCCCTTCGATTCAATTTTCAAACTATGGCGTTGGCAAGTTAGGTTGAGGAGTCCCTTTCTTGTTGCGTCAAGAAATTGGGTAGAAAGCAGAGTGATTCTCTTTGTACTCAATTTCAATCTATCATTTTTATTTCAATTTCAATGTATTCTTTTTTATTCAGTTTGAATCCTTATATTTTTGTTTATCTTTTTATTTCTTTATCATTTAGTATCAGAGCTCAAGTATTAGATTAATTCTCATTAATCTATATTTGTTTTTCTTTTATCATAAAAAAAGAGTCCAATGTATGTTGCGTCTTTTTTTAAGTTCTTGTATTCTTGTTTTCGTTTGCGTTTTATTATTGTTTAAAAAAATAAAAAAAGCATAAAGTGCAAAAAAAAAAAACAAAAAAAAATTATCTTTCTTGTAAATTATTGTCCTTTTCATATATTATTTTTTTCACCTACAAGATTTGAGGACGAATCTTTTTTGAAGATGAGGAGAATGATACGTGCTTCAAATATTCGAGATATGAAGAGTTCAAGTATTATTTAAAAGATATTAGTTTACATTTTTAGAATATTTTAATTTAATTTGATGTATTTTGATTCTGTTTATTTAAATACTAGATTGGGCCTTATGTTTATGAGCTTTAGGGTTTTTTTTATTTTAACCTAATAAGAGGTTATAAATACCTCATTAGCTATTGTAGTCAGAGTATAGTATAGAATGATTTAGTGGTTTTCAAAACCCCTTTTTGGTTTCGTGATAAAATCATGGTGTGGACAATTGAGGTTGATGAGTCCCTCTCTTGTTACATCGGAAAATTGAGTAGAAGGTTGAGGAGTCCGTTCGATTCAATTTCCAAACTATGGCGTTGGCAAGTTAGGTTGAGGAGTCCCTTTCTTGTTGCGTCAAGAAATTGGGTAGAAAGTAGAGTGATTCTCTTTGTACTCAATTTCAATTTATCTTTTTTATTTCAATTTCAATGTATTCTTTTTTATTCAGTTTGAATCCTTATATTTTTGTTTATCTTTTTATTTCTTTATCACCAGATGGCGGTGTACAATGACCAGATGCACGCTGGAGGCAGCGGCGCTGCTTATGGGGCACCGACATCAGCACCTAGTCCACTGCCTCAGCAGGGTGAAAAAGGCGGCGACGATTACTAGGATCAGTAGGGTTTAGGGATTTAATTTATTTTATGTCTATTTCATTGTATTATATTTTTTTGACTTTGTATTATATTCAGACCCTCTTTAATAAAATCGCTAGTTAATTTCTGGTAATTTTGAATTTGTGCCCTAATTTGATAAACAAAAATTTTAATTTGACTACTAATTAGTAAAAAAAAAAAACATGTCGTCGAATTTATCGACAAAATAATCTGACGGTAATTGGGCGCCATAAAACATAATATGGCGCAAAACATAATCCGACGGTAACTAATAGCTTTTTTGGTCACATTAATTGCAAAATTCGACGCAAAATCTGCCGATAATTAGCGTCGGATGAAATAATCCGCCGATAAAAATTTTTCGGTGCCGTTTATACTGTCAATATCAATCCGACGGTAAATTAATTACCGGCAAACGATTTATAATAAATCTAAAGGTATTTAAAATTTTTCTTGTAGTGATATCGAGGGGTCAATACCTGAAAAGAGCCTTAACAAGGGATAAACAAGAAGATAATAATTGAAATTGAATAAAAAAGATAAATTAAAATTTAAATAGAAAAATGAAAGGGACAAATTGAGAGTGAATACAAAGAGAATCACTTTATTTTTTATCCAATTTCTTGACGTAACAAGAAAATAGAGTCACTCGAGTTAATTTGCCCACACCATAGTTCGAAAATTGAATCGAAAATAATCACTCAACTTTTTACCAAATTCTTCGATACAACAAGGGAGAGACTCAGTCAACCTCACTTGTCCACACACCATAGTTTCATCATGAAACTAAAAAATACTTTGGCACTCTTATATTCTCTCTAGTTATGGCCGTTACAATAGTTTAGGAGTTATTTATAATTTTTTATTAAGTTAAAATAAAAAAATCTTAAACCCACTAACATAAAGATTAATCTAATAATTAAATAGACAAAATCAAAATACATAAAATTAAATAATTAAATATTTTAATATTTAAAAATATAAATTAATAACTAATAAATAATACTTAAACTCTTCTTATCATGAACATTTCAAACACATTTGATAAGAGTTTGGGTTCTCCCACCATATAAGTTAGCTTTTTGTAGTGATGGTTTTTCTAAAATCTTGTAACTCATTACATTGGTGTCTTCAATTCTTCATTGAGAATTGGCCAACCAAAAAAGACTACCTATAGAGACTTCTGATCGGTGGATGATTTTAACTGATAAAAGATCAAGTAAAGTACCACTGAATAAAATATCGTAGAGTAAAATGATTGGGATGTCAGCTCTTAAAGAAAGATACTATTTATAAGTTTTGTAAGACTAATACCTAAAATAATTTCACATGAAGAGGCAACACTTGAAAAAGAGCCTTATAAGATCTTGAGTTTTTTTTTATCAATATAAACTAACTTTTGTAGTAATAACTTTTTTAAGATTTTGTGGTTCATTACGTTATCATAATTATTTGTTTATTTAAGAGTTTATTTGAGAAGTTTTAAAAGCTAATTTTTTAATCTTTTGACTTATAAAAAGTATCTAGTATAATTTTTAAAATTAAATTGTAGTTTTTTAAAAAATTATTTAAATATTTATAAAAAAATAAAAAAAATAATTTATTTCATAATAAAATTTTTTTATCACATTTCTTTTAAAATAAACACTTTTAGAATTAAAAAACTAAATATAAAATAACTAACTTATTTATAAACTATTTTTTCAGAAAGAATTTAATTAAGTTGTTTAGTCAAACTGAAGTAATTAGCATTTCTGTTGGACCTCATTTTTTTGGTCATGGGCCTAATGGTGACTGTAATGTTTTTGGTTGAGAATGATTTTTTAACATCTTCATTAGGTACAATTACAAAGAACTCAGTCCAACAACTGCAAAGCCCATATCCAGTTAGTGTCGCCTTTTTCTTTTTCTTTTTTTTTTTTTTGGGGTTTAT
>NC_029792.2:8068825-8075152 GCF_000816755.2 Arachis ipaensis
AATGTTATATTTATATTACAATCCATCATTAAAATTAGTTATTATATATTTATATATAAATATGTATATTATTTAATTAATTTTTAATATATATTTTATATTAATAATTAATTTTAATGTGTATTTAATATGATTATCATACAAATACTATTATTTGATCTCTAGATGTGTGATGTATGTTATTGTCGGATCACGTGATATATATCACTTTATAAAATTATTTGATCTCTAGATGTTATGTTGTTATTATCTTTTTTTTGGTGACGTTATGTTGTTATTATCTGATCAGCTGAAATATATCACTATAAAATTTTATTATATATAGTTCAATCTCATCTCATACATAATGTATAATTCCATTGTTTATCATGAGCGATGAAGGGTGATGATGATATGGATTTACATGACGATAAGACAAAAGAAAATAAATTGATATATGATTCATTTAATGCCACCATAGAGATCTTATGGCCCATATTTTGGTGCGAGGTACTAGATATTTTAACTTATGTAGTGTGGAGGATATATAAGTAGCTAGCTCTACTCATATATATATGAATTTGACTTATAGAATCAAAAATAGAATATATGTGGTGAATAGGATTGGGCAACTAATTTAAGCCATGCGGTTATAATAATGTAGCCCCACAATAAAATATGCTTGAAATTTCTCATAACACATAGGAGTGAAGATGAATTAGGCATATGCTTTCGATATATATGCATGCCAAGCCGAGTACACGTCACGCATTTCCTCACTACTTTCCAGCATTGAATGTTAACACATTATGGGAAAGTATTGCAAGGGCTATAAAATTTCACCTCGCATGATGATCGAGAATACATGGTTGAGGAAGCTATATGCTATATGCTTGGCTGAGTTTCTTTGCCACGCGTCCGAGTAAGTAGTGGAGGTTATAAAGCTTTGTATTTATAAGACTGACACAGTAACATGCATGATGCATGTATATGTAGGGGGTATATTTCTTTCTAGTAACACCTAGAACATTCTAGTCTCCTTTAGTTTACAAGTTTATACCCTAATTATTATAATAAGGGTAAAGTATATTTTTTGTCTCTGAAGTTTGGCAAAAGTTTTAAAAATACCCTTAAGTTTTATTTTGTTTCAATTTTGTCCCAAAAATTTTCGATTTGCATCAAATATACCCCCGACGACTAAATTTTCAAAAAATTTAAGACCAATCTAACAATAATGTATGAAAATGATGCTTGATTTGCTTGTGTTGAGGGTTGTTCTTATGAAATTGTTGTTGAATTGGTCTTAAATTTTTTGAAAAATTAGCCGCTAAGGGTATATTTGATGCAAATCGAAAACTTTTGGGACAAAATTGAAACAAAATAAAACTTAGGGATATTTTTGAAACTTTTGTCAAACTTCTCAGGGACAAAAAGTATACTTTACCCTTATTATAAATAGATAATTGTTTCATAAATAGTATTTTTATATAGAGGATTAGGAGCAATCCCGTTAAAATTCTATTCCTAATCCATGATCATCATATCATTAGAGTGCGTTTGGTTTAGTGTTGGAAACTTTAAACACATTTAGTTTTTTCACAAGTTTTACTTTTTTTTTTAGCTATTTTTTTTAATCATAAACACAAACATAATTCTGTAGTGTAACCCACCTTCACCAAAAACTTAAAATTCTAACTATTGTCATTAGCTTTTTTCGTTCGTTTAACCATTAATTAAAAAAAATTATTTCTTATCTACTAATTTATCCTTTATTATTTATATGATAATTTTTTGTTTTTTTATAATATTTATNNNNATATAATTCAAATAATATTTAATTTATTATAATCTATTTTGATATAAATGTTACCAAATATAAATCATACTTTTAATCAAAATCAATTTTACAAAATCAATTTTATATAGACTTTGTTTATAAACTTCAATCCAAATACACACTAACTGCTTGTATCATTTTACGGTGCAAGTCAAATCCTTGATAGATTCCATGGTTTTGTCGATAAAACTTTTACTTATTGTTAGAGACATAACCGGTGACGGATAAAAAAATTTAGAAGGAGAGTAAAATAATAAAAAATATTATTAACATATTTAGATATTTAAATTTTGGAATGTATTAGTTAGTTAAATTTTTAATAAATAAATATAATTAACACATCTATACTAGCGTCTAGTCAAACATCTAATATTCGTCAAATCATATTTTTATTGATTATTTTTTGTATGATACAAAAAAATAATAACTCAATAGCTAAAAATTTTTATAAAAAGTATAATTCGAATAAACTAGCTAATTTAAAATTTTTATTTTGCTGTTTGAATTTTAACTAAAATCATGTGAGAGGGACAAAAAATTGTAAAAATCAAACAATTACAATTCTCTTTAGAATTAATAGTCAAAATCGTCTTTGAAAAATATCCAGATCTCCATTTTCGTCCCGAAAGATAGAATTAATCAAAAGCGTCTCCGAAAGTTACTCACGTTGATCGAGTTCGTCCTTCCGTCATCTCAGTTGCTGAGGTGTCTAAGGTTTGTTGAGCTGGAACGTTAAGTGCCAGCTGAGCACACTCCAAAACGACGTAGTTTCAATCCTCCATCCGCAAATCAATGGAACGACGTCGTTTATGGTCCAGAGTCGTTCTTCCCATCACCTCCTCTCATAACAACCCTCTTCGACTTTCGCTCCAAAACCCCTCGTCTGCTCTCTACCCTGGACTCTCTGCCTTGAGACACTTGCCTTTGATTAGAACCTCGTTGTGTACTTGACGATTTCTGTGCGTCTCGACACTTGTGGAGGAGTTGGCGCTACTACATTGGAAAGTTGGAGGAGCTCGGGGAGAACTTACGCTGTTGGAGGAAGGAACAGTAATCGCCATAGGGTAAGATTTAATTTTTTTGACAGTTTTTGTTGATTTTGCAATGTTGGTGTGCGTTGGTTTATGTTGACGTAGTTCTAAGAACCAGTTAGTGAGAATAAGGTTCGGATTAGGAAGAACATGTTCTGTAAGCGATTGCTGTCAGGGGTTTCCTGGTTATTATGCCATGGGTTATTCTGGTGTTTGGTCTTAATCGAGGGTTTGCGATGATTATGATTATGTTGTTTGCTCTGTGTTTAACACTCTTTTCGGGTTTCTCTCTTTTGGTCAGGGACTTATTCTAGCAGTCAAGGAAAGTCATGTCTACTGCCTGGCACAGATTCTGTGTGTGGCATCTGTAGCGAAATTTTTCAAAACAATGGGGAAGCACAGAGTTGAAAGACCTGGTCTGGGAGTGTGCTAGATCAAGAACACACAACGAGTTTGAGAAGAACATGAAGAGAGTTAAAGTCATTAATGAGCAGGCTTGGCAGTATCTTGAAAAGTGACCAAAGAAAGCTTGGACGAAAGCGTACTTCAGTGAGGATCCCAAGAATGACAACATTTGCAACAATGCTTGCGAATCATTCAATGCTAAAGTCAAGCATGAAAGGACCAAGCCTATTTTGACTTTGGCTGAAGAGGTGAGAAGAATAATCATGAAGAGCATGGTCGATAACAAACTCAAGTTGAGCACTTATCAAAGAATTTTACCCCGATTCAGCAAAGCAGACTAGAAGTCATGACAAAGTTAGTCACTAGGCTCCCCAATGGTGTGGGGATGATAAAGAGGAATTGTTTGAAGCTCATGGCTGGCCCACAAACATAGTTGTGGACTTGGGAAAGTACACTTGCTGTTGTAGGTTCTGGCAACTCACAAGTAAATCAACCAAACCCTTTCATTCCTTCCCTTAGCCTCACTTAGTCAGAGTTGTTTTTAATTTTTTTTATTACATTTGTACGTGCTGGCCACAGGGATGCATGTATGCATGCAATTTCAGCCATTCATGATAAAAGTGGTAAGAGGACTGAGGAGTACTGCTATGAATGGTTGACAATGAAGGTGTATAAAAGGACATACTATTTCAATGTTAACCCGGTGAAAGGACAAGATCTGTGGGAGAAAACATCGTCACCTGCTCCTGTCCCACCCCCAATTAAGCCAAAACCCGGCAGGCCTATCAAGAAGAGAAGAAAAGACAAGGCAGAACAACCAGTTGGGTCAAGCACCAAGATGAAGAGGAAGTACAACCCAATCAGGTGCATGTATTGTGGTTAAGTTGGCCACAACAAGAGAAGTTGTGCAAAGAAGAAAAAAGAGGATGCCAAGGAACAAGCTAGGCAAATGCAACTTCAGCTTGCCCTTGTTAAAGAGCCTGCTCTCCCTACAGATGAAGCAAACACCAACAACGAAGTTCAATCCCGTTTTCTCCCTCCTCCACCAGTCCAACCACAACCTAATGTGGAAGTCAGCTAACCAGAAGAAACCCCACCAATGTAAGATACCCAACCGTCTGTTCAAGACCCTTAGGTTATTTACTTATTGCTTTATCTTATGGACCAATTGCATTTATTTACTTGAAAAATAATGGTTCTGCAACTGGCCTATGCAGGGTGCAAAGAGAGGCAGGCCACCCAAATTGCATGTCATTAAAAGCAAGGCAAGATTGAATGCCTCCACCAAGTCACCTGTGGCCATATCTGTTGAGACATTGAAAGGAACAACTTTCGCAACTGCAAAGAAGATGCAAACCTTCATGACATTCGTGCCTACCCCAGGCTTCAAGCGTCCAAGAAAAAAAGAATAACATCTTTAACTAGGAAATATTTTTTGTATGTAGTTGCAACTTTACTTTTTGAGAACAGGACTGTGTAAACTGGTTGTGTGATCAGGATCATTTTAGTTAGGCCTATTATGGTTTTTTGGTTTAAGTGAACAATGCTATGGAACTTTTGCTTTGGATTGCTTTGTTAACTTCTGGATCCTTAATTACCCATGTGGTGTGTCTACTAATTAGACAATATAATATTTATGATGTTTGTTATGGATTATAATGATCTTGACTATTCTGATGTATACAATTTTTTGGTGAATAAATACTTAAGGTTCAAATATTATCATCATGTATTTTCAGTGAAACCCATCATGCTCAAACAACAAGTTTATGTTGAATTAAATACAATTAAACCCTACTTTCATTCATAAGTCACATCATCATTACATATTATCAACTAATTCAGTCTCAAAACTCTAACAACACCTCTAAAACACAACAACATAACACTCCATTTGTGGCTTTACTTGGAGATTGATGTGAACAACAGTGATGCACAAAAGATATTAGCCACAACCATTGCAACTGAGACATACATTATTAGCATCTTCATTGCTCTAACTTCACCCTCCAAGCTACCCAATCTCCATGACACATTCAGTCTCCATTCATCATAGTCACCACTAACATATGCATCACTTTCTGCCCCTGCTGCATACCCATCATCATCAACCCACCTAAAGAAGTTGCAGTGACTTCCCTTCTGAATATTTTCAAAAAAAAAAAAAAGAAAAATCAATTTCAACTGCACAGTAAAATAGACATAGAAAAATGGAAAACAAACTTAATTTATCCTAACCTAACTCACCGGGTATCTTGCACAAGTGTGGAACAACCTATTTGGATTCTCTCTTGTACCGGACTTCTTGATTATCGTCTTCAACCCGAAAAAGCATGTTTGGTCGTTGATCTTCCTCCTCCGTCGCATGGAAGAGTTGGAACCATGGCTACCGATAGACTGAGACGGCAGGTCACCGCTGCGGCTTCCACTCATCATCACAGGGACTCAACAAACATATAGGGCCATCTACTACGAGAATCATACACATTTATGTTTCAGATTGGGATTAGGTTAGGGTTGTAAGATTAGGACTAATTTGACCTAAAAAAGTAAACATATCTTATCAGCATTAATGGTAGTCCTGCTGGAGTGTGCCACGCTGGCACTTAACGTTCCAGCTCAGCAAATGTTAGACACCTCAGCAACTGAGATGACGGAAGGACGAACTCGATCAACGTGAGTAACTTTTAGGGACGCTTTTGATTAATTTTATCTTTCGAAGACGAAAATGGAGATCGAATATCTTTCAGGAACGATTTTGACTATTAACTCATTCTCTTTATATACAGGAATAGATAAAATAATATCTTTTTTTTGTTAAGCAAATATTCAAATAATTTTTCGATATTTAATACAAAGTTGACATTTTATAATATTATAGTAAAAATTTTTTCGACGAAAATAATATTAAAGGTATAAAAAAAATTAAATTAAACAAAACAATAAAATTTGGTTTATTATTATTATTGATTATTATTATATTAATAAATTAATGAATTTCACTTCGAATTGAAAAATTTCTATTTACTCTAATAATCATAAATTAAAAAAATATTATATATAGTAAAGAAGTGA
>NC_029792.2:8075359-8075653 GCF_000816755.2 Arachis ipaensis
CTATATACTATATAAAAATTTAATGTCTTTTGTTTAAGAAAATGTATTAAAAATATAATTATTCATATGTCTTTTTTTAGCTTAAATTAAAAAAAAAGTAAGACACTTATCCTTAATTATTGTAATTTACAAAAAAAATATATGACATATATAATAAATCAAACAATTTTCGGTTACGATTATATAAGTATTTATAAGAAAAATGTTAGGAAATTAATACTTTTGATTAATATTAATTAATATTTTAGACTAATATCTTATTTTTATATTATTAAATTTAAGATTTATATTTTA
>NC_029792.2:8075763-8083976 GCF_000816755.2 Arachis ipaensis
TTTATTATTTATTAATTAAACAAATCTTAACTCTTTATTTATTATATTTTATATTAATATTTTAAATTTAAAATTTTATCTTTAGAATTTAAAATTTAAAATATTATATTTTTTAATTTTAATAGCAATTTAATTTTCAAAAAACATTACACTCTTTATTTTTTTCATAACATAATAGCATTCAGTTTTTTGTTTAGTCTGTGTTTTTAAAAATAGTGTGTACATACATATACATATCTGGTAGAAGAAAATTGAACATCCATCCACTTGATCGCTAGTTAGATTTTAGTGTTGATTGCATATAAGACAACATCATTGCGAAGGTGGGAAGATTTGCCCAATCAGCATGCATAGCATGAGCAAAGATGTGGTAAAAGCTAAGCAGCCAACATTTTCATGTGCCTCACAACACAAAACAAGTGAGTGGCACTACAAATCTTCATGGAATTGGGTTAGTGGCCGAACGAGAGAAAATCATTGTCCATCTTATGTCGTAGATATGATATGATGAATGCAAGCTAAGCCTTATTTAGCACACTAAGCTAATTTGCCTGCCATATACCAACATAAAAAAATCAAGGAAAATAATTTGCTCAAATGTTCAATTTATGGTAATTTAATTCCAACACTCAACCTATTATTATTGATTTTGGTACTACGATATTCAATCTAACATATTTTCTTTTATTCATTCTTGAATTTGTTGGTCAAGTGGAATGAAATGGGAGGTGATCGGATAAGTTATTATTTCACACTTATTTTGTGATATAGTACTAAGTAACATCAATAAAAATAAATCATTCAGAATAAATTAAAGGCATCCAAATGTCAGTGTTTCCCAACTCTTATTAGTTTTATTCAAAGAAATGTGTCAACTCACCACCTTTATCTTACACTACGTGTGAATTTACGTTTGAACCTTGGAATTCCAAAATTATGGTATACATACTGATAGAAGTTGTCAAAGAAGTATTTGCCAGTATCCAAGTTTATAAGTTTTTAACTGAAAAACCAATTATGCTTATTATACTTAACTTATTGCAAGGACTTTTCCAGCACATTCACGTCCATATCAGATGTGACAAATTCGAGCCTTTTCATTAAAATAGATCTACGGTCAATCATAATTTGAAAAGATAAGGAAAAAAAAAAAAAAAGTCGCAATGCAAATTTAGCCACTCTAATTGATAATAGTTAGGCACAGTATCCGTGTTAATGTACTGTTGCACCTTTATGTCATAATTTAGCCGTTGAATCATTGAATTTTCGTTGCCATTTTGCCATTGGATACTTACCTACCTTGCTGGTGAATGGTGAAGTCCTCGAGTGTTAACAACCTAACCATTATATTCCTGAAGACGCTAACAAAAAATTTTTAAAAGATGTTATCAATAAAATAGTTTTTTGTTTTATTAGGGATGTGAACTTTCCAATACTATTTTAACCGTTTACTCTATTCTTGAACATAGCTTGCCTAACAGGACAACTGGACAAGCATAAATTATTGTAGTACTGCTAGTTCAAACTTGTTTATTTAATAAAGACAAGATTTCACGAAAAAACATTGAAATGTTGACCATATAAACCAGATCAGTACCTCATAAATGATTCAATTGCAAGACGTTAAGTCAATAAATTACTAGTTTACTACTAGCTCTATTCGCATAGTTGTCAGAACCGAACCGGTGATCGAACCGGTCAGGTTACTGGTTTACTGGTTTATTGGTTCAACCGATGAGTTATTGGTCCAACCGGTAAAACCGGTCTCATGTAAATAAAAAATATAAAATAATAAAAAATCTAACATTAAAATTTAAAATACATATTTTTACTAATATTTTAAGAATAATTAAGTCTCAAATTCTATAAATAACTAATAGAAAGATAGACATAAAATTAGTCCGTACTACTATAATAATATCTTAGTTGGACACAGTAAGAATAACAATCTATAAACTATATCCAAAGAGTAATTTTAAAGTCTAAATATCTTTACATAATTAAATAATTATATATAAATTTATTTTTTTAGAATAAGTAATTTTTATTTTATTTTAAAATTAATTAATTTGTACTTCAATTAAAAAATAATTAATTTAAAAAATATTGAAATAAAAAATATTGAATTAAGTATTTTTGTATATATATATATTAGTTAGGATATTATATAACATACAATATATATTATAAAGGCATGAAGTATTCTAAAAGAACAAACTAGTGTAGTGGTAGTTAGCTTGGTCTCCCTTTGAGAAGGGCCAAGTTCGACTCCTGCCTTGCATTATATTTTTAAAAAATTTCCCAACCCGCACGCTGACATCAGCATGACATCATCAATGCGCGGGATTGACTGTTGACTGTGTTTGTTGACCGAACCGGTTCGGTTCAAGTTCGTGCCGGTTTTGACCGGTTTAATCGGTTCGTACCGGTTTTAACCGGTTTAATTCCTTAAACGGTTAGTATACTAAACCGGACCGGTACATGGTCCGGTTCACCGGTTTTCCGGTCGAACCGGCCGGTCCGGTCCGGTTTTTACAACTATGTCTATTCGTCAATTCTACAAGTAAAAGACCCACAAATGGATACTAGTACGACGTATTCAAATCAGTGTGAACTGAAGTTGAGCTTCCTTAGTATTAACAAAGTGCAATTTTCACACAAATGAACATGTCATTACTCATTAATTTGGGCTACTGCTATGGTGCACCGCACTTGACAAAGTGCACCATACACTGCCACATTTTTTTTTTAAATTTGGATTGAATGCGAGATGATCACCTTAGAATAAGGTTGATTTGTGGGCTTGTAAATATTTATCCTCCTCATACTGCCTCCACATAACAGGTTTGGGTCGTAACTCCTAAGTGCATCGATTTTTAAATGGCATGATACACCAACAACGATAAATAGCTAGATACTGAAGTTCAAAGTTAGGATTTGGTTTGTACCAAAAAAAAAAAGTTAGGCTTTGCTTGACCAAAAAGAAAAAGTTGGGCTTTGAAATTAAGATACTGTTTCTTGATCACCTCCTGCGGTTGTTCTGTGCACATCTTTCTTTCTCCCTTCTTTCTTAATCTAATTTCCTTTTCTTGATTCCTCGTTCGATCCACCGTGTAGAGATAGAATTTTGATGGTTATATAGGGATTAGTAATTTAAGTTCATAGTTCTTGAAAATTTGTGGCGAGATTCAATTCAACTTTCCTTTGACATAAACTTCAGAATGAAACAGGTATTACATAGCTGATATGCCAAATGAGATATATATATATTTTTTTAGCTTATATAAAATGGTTTCCAAACACTGAAGTTGAAAGATAGCATATTCAAAGCTTTCAATGAAGCATTGAAGCAGTGTCCAAACAAACTTGTACAAAGCATACAAATGCTTAATCAAACAAACAACCGCTTTAAAATGTATAATTTGTCCAAGATGGTTCTCAAATTTCACACGTCCTTCTTCTTCAGGCACATGCCTTAACGCTGTAACTCCTTTCTGAAAAACAAATTGAAGACGCGGTAATTTTAAAGCATAGTTCAATTCATGATAATACATCACAACATTTCAATGGGAGAGGAGTCAATAACAGCTAACTTCGAAACTTGAGGGTAAAATGTTTAATGATAAAATACAAACGTAATTCATGCATATTACCTGTAGTAAGTAGGATATTGATATTGCTCTCTATTCTTCTTATCAAGTATCTGTTCACACGACAAAAATATATGTTAAACATGAGAAAAATTGTCAAACTTAAATAAATAGATCATTTCATAGTTTGATGACCTCTTAATAAAAACGACGATATTGTTTATGCTTACAACTGGATACAAGACCGTGTTAAATTCTTAATGCAGTATAGCCTTGCCTAAGAAAACTTGAACAAAATAAAAAATTATATCTGAGATACCTCTTTTTTGCAGAAACCTCAGTTTAGGAACCTTGGTTTGTGCTAAATAGCAAATAAATTCAATCCAGCTTCCTAGTGTCTATAGTTTCTAACCACAAAACACTATTGTGGAAGTACAATAGAAAAGAATGAAATGATCAGTTTCATATATGTTAGACATGATTTTGTAATGAAATATATTCATGGAACACATACTGAGATTTGGATTGACAACTAACAAATATGACTTTGGCTAGCAATGTTTGCATTGTATGCAATTCTTGAGAATAATATATATCATCCTCATCAATTCTCAAAATTGTAGCCTCATATCAAACCATTTCAAGTAAACCACATTCAGAACTTCCAAAAGTCCAGTGATAACTACTCAGAACTTATATAAAAACTTGCAAAGCAATACAAATTTAATTGAATTTAGAATTCAGGATGAGAAAGAGGTCAAGATAATGGAATCAGTCTTCTTATGGAGAACACCCTGCCCCTTTGATTTTACATGGCTGTATTACCCTTGGTTGTTATCGTGCATAGAATAGTACATTCCTATATAATTTATCTCCTAAAACACATGAACTACTTCAAAATGATAGCATGAAATGCCAGAGAAAATTTGAACAATTTAGAAAAACACTTGAACACGAACTACTTCAAACGATAGCATAGGCATCAGCAGTCCTAAGCTGAAGCTAAACAGAAACAACAATAACCAAAAAGCACCACCTAAGTTTTAAAAAAACTAAAGGAATACTAATAAATAATGGCATTTCTAACTCCTCCTGATACGATCCTCATCATTTTCAAACTGCAAAATGCAATCTAACCTCAGGCTCAAACTGAAAATTCAATTCCACAAAGAAACCAACCACAGCAACCTCAACCCTAGTCATGAATTCTCAAAACCCCCCAAACTGAATTGTTATTTTGACTCAAATAACAATCAGTCATCAATAGCTGCTTTGTACTTTTCAAACATTCAATATATCAGCAACGTTTTTAATGCAAACTCAAGTATTAAACCCTTAAGAATACAGAAACAATCACTTTCATTCTTCTGAATGAATAAGAAAAGCGTTGACTAACAATATTTCTAGTGAACAGAAGCTAAAGTCGAAAGTCCAAACCTTTGTGGTGTTCATCCTGGGCATCATGATACTCCTCAACCTCGTGCTCCTCCTCAGGCACAGGATGAAGAACCTCCCCTTCATCCACAACCTTCCCCTGAGCTCCACCAGCACCACCAAAACCACCGTTACCACCGTCCTTCTCGTCCGGGTACCTCACCACCACAACGGGGCAAACACAGTGATGAACACAGTAATCACTAACACTCCCCAACCTTCCACCCTTGGAAGCTCTCTTGGAAGCACCAAAACCCCTACTCCCCATGATAACAGCACTAAGCCCTAACCTCTCGACCTCCAAGCACAGCCTCTCCTTCATATCATGGTCCTTCACAATGTGGATCTTGAACGGGATCTTCGCCTCCACCAAGGGTTCCGCAAGGTCACTCGCCTTCGTCGCTGTGAAGTTATCGAAATCCTCCTCCCGCTTCTTCTGCTCTGATTCCGCCGATTCCGAGGATTCCTCTCCGCCGCCGCAGTCGACGGAACCCCAGTCGGCGCCGTAGAGCACGCTCGTGGGACGCACATGCAACAGGATCACGGCGTCTCCAGGGCGGAGGTAGTTCTGTACGGCCCACTGGACGGCGTAGGCGCTCTCGTCGCTGAGATCGACGGCGATGGCGATTTTGCGGTGAGAAGCGGAGGCCGATGCGGCGAAGGGGGAGCGAGGGGAGAGAGTGGGAACCGGACGATCCGGTGATTGCGGCTTCATCACTCTAGTCTTACTACAGAGGGAAACACAAAAAACCTGAAATTACGGTTTTGGTCACCGGTGACAGAACACAGAGAGATTTTCCTCTCTTTCTTTTTTAAGTTATTGGAGTGTTTGAGGGAATTGAAATGGTAATGCGAGAAGGTTCTGTTTCTTTTTTCTCCGAGTGACTTCAATAATTTATCAGTTGCTTTCTTCCTTCCCTGCCTTCCCTCTTCACTCTTCATGCGTTAGTCCTAGTCGTCACTTGTCAGCATAGAAGACACTATCCAATGCATCCAGAAGGGCGGATTAGTCTTTTTATTCATTTGGCTTATTACCTATCCTTTGGACTTTGCCCTATTCATCTTTCTTTATGTGTTTAATAGAATAATTAATTGCTCATTATATATAAGAATTTATCCATTCCTAACCACTCGTCGGAGTTTCTTATCTTATACAATAAACAAATAATATGTACATGTTACATGAAATAAAATAAGACTAAGAACATGCATTTCGTACAAATATTTTTCTCTTTTCCACTGTAAAAAATATAAAATATAAAATATGATACAAAGAAAATGTTGTGAAGGGAAGGGGGAAAGATAATCATAAAAATCATATTTTAATTACCCTTTCGCCGGGCCTGGTTGATATATTATTGTAAATTATTTAATTTGTCATTACATAAACCAAGAAACCATGGATTGTTTATGTTTAAGTCCATCATGGAAAGCTCGCGAATTTCCTGGTTCCAAGTTAGTCATAACGCCAAAATAAATAAATAAACAAACAAATTTGTTAATGTTGTGCAAAAAATATTTGTTTTCTTTTAAGGGAAAAGGCTAACAAGAACAAATTAAACAAGCAAAGCGAATTCAATAAAGGCTAGCAAGCTCAGAGGACCATGGAAAACACAGTCAGAAACGACGAAAACGATACCTATTAGGCTATTAATGAAGAATTGAGGGGTTAAAGAGCATACATGACGAACATTTGTTTGCTATCAGTTAGGCCATAGAGGATTCATGCATGGTTCAATTTTGTTCATGTAACATCATAAAATGCGACTCAAACACTGTTTGTTAAGTACAATGAACACAAGCGCCTGTTGTCAAGAGCATTTTTCAGTCACAGCTGTTTTAAGTACTATTGTATCATTAGTTGAATCTGACCTTTCTTTTACATCCATAGTCATCCACGGCCTACTTGATACAGCATTAAATATTAATAGAGTTAATACTAGTATTTTTATCCCTAATAATATTATGGGAATATAAATTTTTTAAAATTATGGTATATTTTGTTCTGACAGTATAGATTATGCATGGCATAAAAGATTTATAAAATCAAACTACTTTTACAAAAAAAAGTCCTAATTATAACATTTGTATTCTCTCCACATTATATGTAATAAATATTTGAAAGAAGAGAAATGAAAATATAAATTAGAAAGATAAGCGGTAAAAATTTAAAACTAAATAAAAAGTTAAAAAACTATGTATATAATAATAACAATAATATTATTTTTTATTTAAATTATATTATTTTGTTAATTTTGTTTTTTGTAGAAGAGAAAGATAAAAAAAAAATAGAGAATGAGAGAAAAGAGAGAGAAAGATAAAGATGAAGAATGAAAGTGAGAGTGAGAGTGAGAGTTTGTTAATTTTGGAAGAAAAAATTTTATTTTAATTGCAAAAAAATATTGGATGACAAAAATAGTAGAGAGAAATAGAAAAATTGAGAGAGGTAGATGAGAGCATTTAGGAAGGGAGTTTATTAATTTTGAAAAAAAAAATATTTTCTTTTAATTTTAATAAGAGAGTGTCATGTGACACAATTGATTATTTAATTAGATAGTAATATATGATACATAATATAGGTATATTTCAATTTTAATTTTAATATTTTAATTTTAATTTTAATATAATTAAAAAATGTCATGTTGCACATTTTTATTGTTAAATTAGTAATTAGTCATTGATATTGATAATGATATATAAAATAGATAGAGTTGTTGAAGGAATGAGAGAAATAGAGAAAGGAAGAGGGAGAAGGGAAGAACTCTTTAATTTTGGAAGGAAAGATTTGATTTCAATTGTAACGAGGGAGTGACATATGGCACATTTTAGTTGTAAAATTAGTAATGAGGAGAAAATAATTCTTTAATTTTGGAGGGAAAGATTTAATTTCAATTACAAATTAGTAAGGAGGAGAGAAAAATTTCTTAATTTTGGAAGAAAAGATTTGATTCCAATCATAATGAGAAAATGACATATGGCACATTTTAATTATAAAATTAGAGATACAATATATGATAGATAAATGATAGATGATAAATTTGTAATTGGAGATTTGCAATTGAAATAAAAAAAGTGGAAAGATATTTGCAGTTGAAGTAAAAAGACGGGAACATTTTTAATTTAGATATAATAAAGAAATATTATGTGGCAAATTTTGACTATAAAATTAGATATATATAATAGATATAT
>NC_029792.2:8084481-8090583 GCF_000816755.2 Arachis ipaensis
ATTCATGATTCACATTATTAATTTCTAATTTTATTTTTATTAATTTAACGTGTTAAAATGTACTAACAACTATTCTATTAGACTTCTTAATGATTATCCAAAGTGATAATTAAAAATTTTTTAACCTCAATTTACTTCATACGAAGTATTTAAAATTAGGGTTGGCAATTTATACCCTATCGTGGGTATCCAATCCGGTCCAACCCGTTCGGATAGGGTAGACTATTCGACCCATTGCGGGTAGGATAGGGTACGGTCCGGGTATGCCTGCGGGTAGGGTAGGGTATGGGTACGGATTTAGGATGTATCCTATCCTACCCTACCCGCACCTCATATATAACACATATTTTATAGAAATTAGGTATATAATGAAGGAAGTGAGAGTTGTACCCACAATCTTCCTTATGTAATGAGTTACAATAAGTGAACAACCACTAAAACTAGTTAGTTAATTCAGTAATTCAGAGTATTAGTTTTTTATTTTTTATGTTATTAATATGTATAAAATTCGAAATGATTGAATTTTATATTTACTTTTAAAAAAATTGATATTTCTACGGGTAGAGTAGGGTAGGGTATGGTTTAGAATTTTAAGGTGTGGGTAGGGTTAGGGTTGAGAGATTCTCAACCCGCGGATAGAGTAGGGTAAAATTTTAATAAAATTTTTAACCCGCGGATAGGGTTAGGGTAGAGTTTGCCCATTGCCAGCCCTATTTAAAATCCTGTTTTTAATTTCACATAACAATTTAAAAGTTTCGTAAAGAATAAATTGAGATAAAAAAAATTTAATTACCATTTAAATTACCATTAGAGAGCCCAGAAGTGATAGCCATAAGTTTATCTTATTATGTCGTTAACTATTTTGTGACGGAAACAAAATTAGATACTAACATAAGTCACATATATTAAGTTTAGGAACTAAATTGAGTAAATTAAAACTTTAAAAATTAGATTGACATGCGCGTTTAATTTCAGAGATTAACTTGAGTATTAACTCCATTAATAATGTTTTTGGAATTATTTATTGATGGAAGGTCATAATATAATATATGAATTTTGTTCCGGGGGTTACCTGAAACTGTAGGTCGATCTCGGACGAGATCTTCTGTACTGGTCGGAGATGACGTGTCCGGCTGGTGGGTAGCGGCCGGAGCTGTTGTGTCCGACTTGTTGGACTGGCTGCACTGCTGATCCTTGGTCATCGGAGGGTGGGGGGTACCTGCAAGAGACTCCGATGCTTAAGTTAGCATGGGTATTAAACAGGTTTTTAGTAGAATCAGAGTATGAGTTATACTTGGGTGCTCCAGTGTATTTATAATGGTGTGGAGTGACCTTTTTAGATAAGATAAGTTAGTTATCTTATCTTATCTTATCTTTTGGCGAGGTCAGCTTATCTTTAATGGAACTGCCTTTATCTCTATAGGCTTTGGGCTGCCTTTGGATCTGGGTCGTATTCCTTGAGTTGGACCCTTTTTTGGGCTTTCCTGTCGATTTGACCGAGCTCTTTTAGGAAGAGGTCGGGTAGTCTCCGTGCTGTTGAGGGGGTCCGCCCCTTTTTTCTTGATGAGAATGACGAGCCTGCTTTCCCTCTAGAGTGGCAAAAGAATGTGAGAGTGTCTCGCTACACATGGGAGATGCTTGATGAGGTTGAGCGGGCTTTTATAGTTGTTCTTGAAGATTTGTGGGGGGAACCACCCCATCTGGATATAAAAATATTTTTGAGTGATCTATCTTTGGTTCGAACTGCTTTGGGTACTGTCTTGACTTGTTTCTATACTTGTTTCTTAGTTTTGCTTCTCCTAGATTGTAACTCATCATGATGGTTGATTCTGTATTTTCAGAGATGTCGAAAAATAATGATTCCATGAAGGCCTACAAAAAGGCAAAGAAGGCTGCTGCTGCTCAAAATATCTCGGCCAAGGTGGCGGGAGAGGGATCTTCTCAAGCTCCAGCGAAGCCACCCGTGCCGAGTTCTCCTGGGCCAAGGAAAGTGATCCCCACTCCTCGAGTTCGTCTGACTGACCTTCCACAACCTTCTGCCGCTGTTTCTGGTGCTCCTCCCAACAAAAAACAAAAAACAATTGAGCCTTTCAACCTTGACGCTCCTGACTTTGATGCGGTGGAGTTTGTTGACCAACAGATCAGTCCTTATGGTGCCCTCCCCATGGATGATGTTTCGCTCCTCCGCCACTTAGATTTTATAACTCGGAGTAGTATAAAAATGGCACATATGGGAACTGTCCTGTACCGAACTGCTCAAAATCTTCCTCTCCATGCCACCAAAGCTTTTATGGAGGAGGCAAAACAGGAGTTCGATCGGATGAAGGGCTTGAAGGAGGAGCTTGAGGTGAAGGTGGCCAAACTGGAGAAGGATCTGAAGAATAAGAAGGCGAGTTCCCTTGCTCTGGCGGCTTCTGTGCGGTTGGCCGAGGACACGGCATTGAGGCATAAAGACAGCTACGTTACATCCTATCGGGAGGGGATGCGTTTGAAGGAGGAGTTGGAGAACGCCCGAGCTGATTATTCCAAGCTCCAGGGTCATCTTGTTGGCAATGTGAATGCTGCTTACAAGAACCTAAAGGAGCAGGTTCGAATTATTGCTCCCGAGGCCGACCTCACTCTTTTTAGCCTGGACAATGTTGTGAGGGATGGTAAGATTGTCCCTGATGACCAGGATGATGATTTTGTCGAACCTCCCCCTGTGCCTTCTGCCAAAGTGTCAACTTCCACAGTTCCTCTAGTTGGGGTCGTTTGTCCGGAGGTAGATCCTGATTGTCAAATTCTAAATAGGGACGACGGTACAGTGGATGCAGTGCCTCTCCAGGCTCGCCCTCCTTCTCCTCAGACTGATGCTGCTGATGAACGAACTTTTGTGTGGTCTAGAATTCACAATTGAATGAATTCTCGTTGTAAAGTATAGTTTCTAAACCAAACAATAGTCCTTTTATACAAAAATTTAGGTTGTCACAAGTACAAACCCTAATGAATTTATAACCGGAGTATTTGGACTCCGGGTCGTCTCACAAAGAGTTGCAATGAAGTGGTCAATTATTGGCTATGAGGGGTATAGGGGGTTTTGGTTGATTAGAGGGGCAATAAAATAAAAAGACAAGAAAAGTAAATTGAGCAAGTAATTAAAGAAAGCAAGTAATAAAGAGAGACATTCATGGCAATGGATTGAGATCATAGGCTTTCTATCCTAGTCATGCATGATTAATTCATCTTATTTAGTTAACTCACACAACCGGAGAATGTCAAACAAGACTAATTAATCATGTCACAAATATAAACAAGAATTTATCTCATTACGTCAACTCCAACAAATAGGGAGAAAGTCTAACGAAACTAGCTAATCTCAATCCAAAAGTCCTAGCCAACTTACTAATTAAATTAGCAAAAGATTAGCATCAATGGAAACAATATTCCAAAAGTCCTAATCAACTCACTAATGAAATTAGCAAAAGATTAGTGTCAATGGAAACAATACTAGCTAACAACTCTAGATCACCAACATAAGTTGGGTTTTCATGACTCAAGATTTCCCAATTCCTCTTTCCAAGTCAAGAATGCTAAAAATCTACTCTAACATCCTACCAAGCATTTTATCAAACACTTGGAAGGCATACAAGGAAAGCATGGTAAATGTGCAAGAAATGTAAATCTACACTACTCAATTGCAAGAAATTAAACAACAACAAATCCAAAACAACAATAAGGAACATGAATCATAAATTGCATTGAATTGAAAATAGAAGAACAAAAAGTGAATCAACAACAAAGTAAGCAATTACAATAATGAGATACAAAATTAAAGAGAGAAAGAGTAGAAGCAAGGAATTGTAAAGGAAAAGTAAATCAAAGCATGAATTAAACCTAGATCTAAGATGAAAATGTCCTAGTCCTAACCTAATTCTAGAGAGAAGAGGGAGCTTCTCTCTCTAGAAAACTAACTAAAAGCTCATGTTGGCTAAACTAATTGCTCCCCCTTTGCTTGGACTTCAATTCTGCATGAAATGCACTCAGAAACAAGTTGGATTTGGGCCTGGGCAGCTCAGAAATCGCCCCCAGCGTTTTGCCTTCAAGTGGGCCACGTGAGGGTATCGGCGCATGCGCGCCATGTGCGCGTGCGCGTCGATGGCAAATTCTCAATCCGCGCGGACGCGATATGTACGCGTGCGCGTGCGCGTCCTTTGGTGCATTCCCAATCCTTGTTTCTCCATGCATTCTCCCTTTGTGTATGCTTTTCTCCTCATTTCTTCCATCCAATACTTGCCTTATGGACCTGAAATCACTCATCAAACACATCAAGGCATCGAATGGAATTAAAGTGAATTAAAATCACCAATTTAGGGCATAAAAAGCATGTTTTTACACTTAAGCAAAATTCAATGGAGAATTACAAAACATGCTATTTCATTGAATAAATGCGAGAAAAAGTGACAAAATCCCCCAAAATAAGCACAAGATAAATCACGAAATCGGGGTTTATCAAATCTCCCCACACTTAAACCAAGCATGTCCTCATGCTAAAATCAAGAAAGAAGCAAAGGGACATCAACATTTATTCAATGCAAACTAACTACATGCAACCTATCTGTATGCAATCTATCTACATGAATGCATCCACTTAGTCAAAATAAATCAATTTCCAAGAATGCATATACAAACACAAGGGCTAAGGCAATAGCAATCACTCAACCCACAATTGAATTGAATTATTAAAAAGATTTTACAAACTTGCAAGAAAAGAGATGATCATGGGTGGAAACATGTAATTGAGCAATCGAACCCTCACCGGATGTGTATCCGCTCTAGTCGCTCAAGTGTATGGGGTTGATTTACTCAATTCTCCCATAATCATGCTTTCCAAGATTTATTTTTTATCTAACAATCAACAATTATTTCATGCATGCATACAAATATCATGAGGACTTTCCCATAGGTTGTAATGGGGCTAGGGTCAGGGTAGGATGCATATGGTCAAGTGAGCTTGAAATTCGAATCTTTGATTAACTTAAACTTCCCACCTAACCTATGACAACCTATACAATTCTAAACAAACCTAACTACCCATTCTTCACTTTTTCACACATTCATGCATTCTCTTTTTGATCACCACCCATATGCATTGACTTTTATTGAACCTTGCTTTGGGGCATTTTGTCCCCTTTTTATTGCAATTCTTTGTCTTTTTTTTTTCTATTTCTATTATTTCTTTTCATTTTTTTTCTTTTTTTTTCATTAAAATTTTTTTTTCTTTTCAAACTAAAATATATATATATACAAGAACATCAATGCATATGGTTTACACATGATTAATACATGAGTATGTACCCAGTTCCCAAGATTTTTCAACAAAAATACAAACACACTTTTATCTCTACCCAATGTTCCCAACTCTCCCAAAATTAAATGATGGACACTCTCACTAGCCTAAGCTAATCAAAGATCCAAATTAAGAGATATTTATTGTTTTTCACTTAGGCTTGTAATGTGCTACAATTAAGAACAAATGGGTTAAACATAGGCTCAAATTGGTTATCAACGGAAGATAAAAGGTAGGCTTATTTGGGTAAGTGAGCTATTTGAACAATGGCCTCAATCATATAAATGCATGCATATACAAAATAATGGACATATAGAATTAAACAAATCAAGGATTACAATCATAGGAAGAGAATAATGCACATAAGAATGAAAATAAGTGGTCATATGATGTAACCACACAATTAGGCTCAAATCTCACATGCTTGTGTTCTTAGCTCAAAAATCATGTTCCACAAAGTATATAATTCAAGCAAGTTCTAAATTTTTTTTTCAATTGGGGTGCCCTATAGATAAAATCCTTGAAAAATATCATGATTTTGACTAAGCTTAATATATACATATGCAATGCAACCAAAAATTCTAAAAGACCTAAAAATGGAATGCAAAAGTGTTGGGATTAGAAACTTGTCACCAAAAATGCCGAGCGGTCGGATGACCTCCCCACACTTAAAAGTTTGCACCGTCCTCGGTGTATCCAAAGATGAACAAGGGGATTCAGCGACTTTCCTAGTTGCTACCTTCAGCTGGTAGGTCAACTGGTGCTGCGTGTTCTTC
>NC_029792.2:8090872-8097418 GCF_000816755.2 Arachis ipaensis
AAGTTGTTGCAACACCTAAGTGACATAGAGGTGAAACACATGGATGCTATGGAACTTAGGAAAAAGAAGATAGAAGTGGAAATCAATCACATAGCAAGCATGACCCACAAAGCTTTACAAAGCTCAAAAATATGTCACTAGGTGAGCTTTGATCCAATTTCACAATTCCACAATCTCAATGCATGAAATAGGTGATGTGAATATAGGTAAACCATAAACAAGCATCACCTAAAAAAAATGCAATGATAATATACAATTGCCTAACAATAGATGATGAATGCATGGTGGCCAAAACATGCAATTCAAAGAGTTAAGATGCATGAAGGCAATGTAACATGTACTTGGTATTCACAAATGTTCAACATGAAGATCTAAAACCAAGTAATAAATTGTAACCTCAACAAAGGAATCCAACAATGACAATAACAACAATGATGTTAAACTAACATCCTATCAATAAGCAGCAGCAGTAAATAGTAAATAAGATTAGTAATCCAACACTTATAATGGAAAACAAAAATTAAACTAACTACTAACTAAAAGAAATGGTGTAACATGATATTTGGTAGTGTTGGATGATATTTGAAGGGTGGAAAGAAAAGAAGAGAAGAGAGAAGAAGGAAAGAAATGGAAAGAGGAGAAGAAAAGAAGGTGGGTGAAACAGAGCAATCCACGCGTGCGCGTCACGTGCGCGTAAGCGTGGATTGATGAAATGGAAGCGACGCGTACGCGCGTAGTGCGCGGACGCGTGCATGGCAAAGCAGAGAGTCGACGCGTATGCGCAAGGTACGCGTGCGCGTGCCCTTGGGCACAAATTTGGCACACTTCAGGCACAACTCTCGGGTGAATGTATGGAGGGGTGGAAAAACTCAATCCACGCGTACGCGTACATGGCGCGTCCGCGTGGATGGTCGAAAATGCTTGAGGCGCGCGTACGCGCCAGGTGCGCGCACGCGCGTGGATGGTGCTCTATTTTTCAAAATTTTTCTATGTCTTTGCACCAAACCAAGCATTCCAAACCTCCAAACAGCTACCAAAACATCATAAAACCTTATTTAACCTACTAGACTCCCAATTAAACTCAACTAAGCAATTCAAAACATGAAATTAAACTAGTTTTACCAATATATACAAAAGAGAAAAAAGGAAAGAGTTTACCCTGGTGGGTTGTCTCCCACCTAGCACTTTTGTTTATTGTCCTTAAGTTGGACTTATGGGGAGCTCTTCATCAAGGTGGCTTGTGCTTGAATCCATCCTTGAACATCCACCAATGCTTGGACTTCCATTGTGCTTCATCATTCAAAGTTAATAACTCCAATCTTTGATGGAGTTCTTTACAAACCATAAGCTCCCAAAGTTGATCTTCCTTGTGCGATCCGGGATCCCACACTTTGTTTTTACACCCGTCCTTGAGTTGATCATGGTGATTTCCTCCGGGTGGCAAGAGAGATGAATTCTCATAGGAGCACCAATCTATTCTCCTAGGCCCATCCAATTGAGAACTAGTCCAACCCTTGCTCTTTGAAGCTTCAACCATAATGAGCCTTGATTTGCAACGCCAACCACAAAACATTTTTCTTTTACGCTTCATCCCATAAAGCATCCTAAGTTGACCATCCGTTTCAAGCAATCCATATTCAAGTGGTATAATAAAGCTAATAGAAATGAGTTTCACCCACTCAAATGAAGATGTAGATGGCAACCTAGGCAAAGGTGATTCCAAGGATCTTGACAAGGCGTATTCAATAACCATCCTTCTTTTTTTTAAAGACCTCCACCTCTCCACAAGATCTCTTAATCTCAATCATTTGTTTAATAATTTTATCTAACTCTCTTCCCTTACTCAAATCATAAATGGGAGGATAAGAGACATTTACCTCCACATTACTTTCCATCTCATCGGGAGAAGGTTCTTCATGCTCAAAGGATTCTTCACCACTAAGACTTGATGCTTGATCTTCATCACCAAGGGGACTCAATTCTTGCTCTATCACATCCAATTCTTCATAAGAGATATGCCTTGGAGGTTGTGCACATTCCTCCTTAGCATCAAATTCAATCATCTTGGAGGGATTTTCTTCAATCCTAGACTCCCAAGGTGGTTCCACATCTCCTAAGTCTTCAACCACTTCTTCATCTTGTTCAATAATCTCTACCTCCTCCTCTTGTTGCATTACTTGCTTTAACTCCTCTTCTTCACCTTGGAGCTTCAAGTTTACTCCCTCACTAAGCTCATTGGTTGCTTCTCCACATTCCACAATGGAAGTGCCTTGATCACATAGGCTTAGGCGGGATGAGACTATGTTGCCAATGGCTTCTACCATGATAGCCATTTTTACTCTTAACTCCTTAAATTTCTTTTCATCCTCTTCGTGTTGCCTTAAGGTATGAGATTCAAGATCTCCTAATTCTAGCATAGAGGCTTCATCGGGAGGTGATGGTGGAAGAGAGGGTTCATTATTTGGGGAAAAAGTATTACGGTTGGAAGGTGGTTCTTCTTGGTAGAGTTGTGGTGGTTCAATATTTTCCTTTCTTTCCAATTGTTGCACAACACACCCCATGGTTTCTTGAAATTGATCCAATGCTTCCTTAAAACGATCCCTTGACTCTTGCTCCTCTTGGGTATCATGAGTAGGATCATATGCCTCTTGGATTGAAAGGCATGAATATTCTTCCATGGGAGGTTGTGGTGGAAAGTAGTATTCATCTTGTGGTTGGAAATTTTCATACATTGGAGGTGGTTCATCTTGGTGATAATATGGAGGGGGTGGCTCTTGAAAATGTTGATGTTGGAATGGTGGTGGCTCTATGTGTGGTTCATATGGCTCATATGATTGTTGGTAGGATGGATATGGATTAGGGTCATATGGAAATGGTTGGTAAGAAGGGGCTTGTGAGTATGGTTGAGGGTTATGTTGGGGATATGGCTCATAAGCATATGGTGGTGGTTCTTGAAAGTCACAAGGGGATTCACCATAACCATTGGATTGGTGTGCATCATAGAATGGCTCTTCTTCATAGTGCATTGGTGGAGGTTGTTGCCAAGAGGATTGATTATATGCATATGGCTCCTCCCACCTTTGGCTATCCCATCCTTGATACACATCTTCATTGAAGTTCCCATTTCCTACAACATAGTTAGAACCAAACTCATAGCCAGAGTGAGAATTCATGATGAAAAGAGAAAACAAAGACAAAAGCTAACAAGAATTAGTGAAACAAAGTCCTAAAACTAGCAAAAACCGACAAGTAATCCAAAAATCAAGCTATTCACAATATTCACATATATACAATAACCAATAACATAACACCATTGCAACTCCCTGGCAACGGCGCCATTTTGATGAACAAACTTTTGTGTGGTCTAGAATTCACAATTGAATGAATTCTCGTTGTAAAGTATAGTTTCTAAACCAAACAATAGTCCTTTCATACAAAAATTTAGGTTGTCACAAGTACAAACCCCAATGAATTTATAACCGGAGTATTTGGACTCTGGGTCGTCTCACAAAGAGTTGTAATGAAGTGGTCAATTATTGGCTATGAGGGGTATAGGGGGGTTTTGGTTGATTAGAGGGGCAATAAAATAAAAAGACAAGAAAAGTAAATTGAGCAAGTAATTAAAGAAAGCAAGTAATAAAGAGAGACATTCATGGCAATGGATTGAGATCATAGGCTTTCTATCCTAGTCATGCATGATTAATTCATCTTATTTAGTTAACTCACACAACCGGAGAATATCAAACAAGACTAATTAATCATGTCACAAATATAAACAAGAATTTATCTCATTACGTCAACTCCAACAAATAGGGAGAAAGTCTAACGAGACTAGCTAATCTCAATCCAAAAGTTCTAACCAACTTACTAATTAAATTAGCAAAAGATTAGCGTCAATGGAAACAATATTCCAAAAGTCCTAATCAACTCACTAATGAAATTAGCAAAAGATTAGCGTCAATGGAAACAATACTAGCTAACAACTCTAGATCACCAACATAAGTTGGGTTTTCATGACTCAAGATTGCCCAATCCCTCTTTCCAAGCCAAGAATGCTAAAAATCTACTCTAACATCCTACCAAGCATTTTATCAAACACTTGGAAGGCATACAAGGAAAGCATGGTAAATGTGCAAGAAATATAAATCTACACTACTCAATTGTAAGAAATTAAACAACAACAAATCCAAAACAACAATAAGGAACATGAATCATAAATTGCATTGAATTAAAAATAGAAGAACAAAAAGTGCATCAACAACAAAGTAAGCAATTACAAGAATGAGATACAAAATTAAAGAGAGAAAGAGTAGAGGAACAAGGAATTGTAAAGGAAAAGTAAATCAAAGCATGAATTAAACCTAGATCTAAGATGAAAATGTCCTAGTCCTAACCTAATTCTAGAGAGAAGAGGGAGCTTCCCTCTCTAGAAAACTAACTAAAGGCTCATGTTGGCTAAACTAATTGCTCCCCCTTTGCTTGGACTTCAATTCTGCATGAAATACACTCAGAAACAAGTTGGATTTGGGCCTGGGCAGCTCAGAAATCGCCCCCAGCGTTTTGCCTTCAAGTGGGCCACGTGAGGGTATCGGCGCGTGCGCGCTATGTGCGCGTGCGCGTCGATGGCAAATTCTCAATCCGCACAGACGCGATATGTACGCGTGCGTGTCCATAGGTGAAATCACTTCTGCGCGTGCGCGCCCGATGCGCGTGCGCGTCCTTTGGTGCATTTCCAATCCTTGTTTCTCCATGCATTCTCCCTTTGTGTATGCTTTTCTCCTCATTTCTTCCATCCAATACTTGCCTTATGGACCTGAAATCACTCATCAAACACATCAAGGCATCGAATGGAATTAAAGTGAATTAAAATCACCAATTTAGGGCATAAAAAGCATGTTTTTACACTTAAGCAAAATTCAATGGAGAATTACAAAACCATGCTATTTCATTGAATAAATACGAGAAAAAGTGACAAAATCCTCTAAAATAAGCACAAGATAAATCACGAAATCGGGGTTTATCAGCTGCCGAGAAGTCTTCTAATCTTAGCTGAATTTTCTTGGATATTTGTGTAGATAGCCCGGCTTGTGGGCTTTTAAACTCTTTATTTTGTAGTTTGTATTTTGCTGACTGTTGACATTTTTCTTAGTTACTTTTTTAGCAACTTTTATTTTGAAAAACAACAAATAGCTTTCCAGCCTTTGGGGCTGACTTCGATGGCCTCTGAAGCTGGTTATAATATCATGCTTGTTTGCACTTGTCTTAACACCCTTCTATGTCTTGAGAATGCTGGAGCCTTGCTGCTCGGCCTCTTTAGATTGCTTTGTACTTATTGCTTGTAGCTTGGATCCTTTGAGGTTGTGGATATGTGGGTCCAACTTGTATTTCGGTTTTCTCGCTCTTATTTGTATTTATTTCTAGCAGTCCATAACCGATTTCTTCACGTTGGTCCTCTCTCTAAGTTATTTTGGTAATCCTCTCTCTTGGACCTTTGTCAGGTCTCTTTCAGGGATTACTTCTATAACTTGTTTGTGGAAGGTCGACTTCTTTTTGTCGTCCTTTTCTAAGTTATTTTTGTAATCCTCTTTCTTGGACCTTTGTCAGGTCTCTTTCAGGGATTACTTTTATAACTTGTTTGTAGGAGGTCGACTTCTTTTCGTCGTCCTTTTCTAAGTTATTTTTGTAATCCTCTTTCTTGGACCTTTGTCAGGTCTCTTTCAGGGATTACTTTTATAACTTGTTTGTAGGAGGTCGACTTCTTTACATCGTCCTCTTCTAAGTTATTTTTGTAATCCTCTTTCTTGGACCTTGTTCAGGTCTCTTTCAGGGATTACTTCTATAACTTTATGTTTTGGGCTGACTTTGTCATGTCGGGCCCTTCTAAGTTAAAGTAATCCTCTTTAATAGGGTTGGCCAGATGGTATGCGAAATTGTTACTCAAGTTGTGAATTGTTGTTCGAAATTGATTCCTGGCAATGGCACCAAAAACGGATGCACAGAACCATGGTCTAAACATATCTCCACAACTTCGCATAACTAACCAGCAAGTGCACTAGGTCGTCCAAGTAATACCTTACGTGAGTAAGGGTCGAATCCCACGGAGATTGTTGGTATGAAGCAAGCTATGGTCACCTTGTAAATCTCAGTCAGGCAGATATAAAATAGTAATGGGGTTTTCGAAATTAAATAATAAAAGAAGGATAGAAATACTTATGTAAATCATTGGTGAGAATTTCAGATAAGCGTATGGAGATGCATTCGTTCCTCTGAACCTCTGCTTTCCTGCTGTCTTCATCCAATCAGTCTTACTCCTTTCTATGGCTGGCTGTATGCAAGGGCAACACCGTTGTCAGTGGCTACATCTCCTCCTCTTGTGAACAGGTTGAAGTGCGAATGGATATCTTAGAAGCGAAATAAGATGAATTGAATAGAAAACAGTAGTACTTTGCATTGATCTTTGAGGAACAGTAGAGCTCCACACCTTAATCTATGGAGTGTAGAAACTCTACCATTGAAAATACATAAGTGATAATGGAGTTCATTGGA
>NC_029792.2:8097751-8104262 GCF_000816755.2 Arachis ipaensis
AGTAAGTAATTGATGCATAAATCCACTTTCGGGGCCCACTTGGTGTGTGCTTGGGCTGAGCTTGAATGTTACACGTGCAGAGGTCCTTCTTGGAGTTGAACGCCAGGTTGTAACGTATTTCTGGCATTCAACTCTGGTTTGTGACTTGTTTCTGGCGTTTAACTCCAGACAGCAGCGTAGAACTGGCGTTCAACGCCCTTTTATGTCATCTAAACTCGGCCAAAGTATGGACTATTATATATTTCTGGAAAGCCCTGGATGTCTACTTTCCAACACAATTGGAAGCGCACCATTTTGAGTTCTGTAGCTCCAGAAAATCCACTTTGAGTGCAGGGAGGTCAGAATCCAACAGCATCAGCAGTCCTTCTTCAACCTCTGAATCTGATTTTTGCTCAAGTCCCTCAATTTCAGCCAGAAAATACCTGAAATCACAGAAAATCACACAAACTCATAGTAAAGTCCAGAAATGTGAATTTAACATAAGAACTAATGAAAACATCCCTAAAAGTAACTAGATTCTACTAAAAACATACTAAAAATAATGCCAAAAAGCATATAAATTATGGGGAATGTCTCCTTCTATGAAAGCTCCAGCTGAGTAACATAGATGGCAAATAAGATGAGGAAAAGCTAGCCTTGCCCCAGGGAGAGTTCAAGGGAGATGACTTCATGAACTTTTACTTCTTCTCCAATCATGATGCTATGGATCATGATGGCCCGATCCACAGTAACTTCGGATCGGTTGCTAGTAGGGATGATGGAGCGTTGGATGAACTCCAACCATTCTCTAGCCACAGGCTTGAGGTCCAGTCTTCTTAATTGAACCGGCTTGCCTTTAGAGTCAATCTTCCATTGAGCTCCTTCCACACATATGTCCATGAGGACTTGGTCCAACCTTTGATTAAAGTTGGCCCTTCTAGTGTAGGGGCGTTCATCTCCTTGCATCATAGGCAAGTTAAACGCCAACCTCACATTTTCCGGACTAAAATCCAAGTATTTCCCCCGAACCATTGTAACATAGTTCTTTGGATCCAGGTTCTTACTTTGATCATGGTTCTTGGTGATCCATGCATTGGCATAGAACTCTTGAACCATTAGGATACCGACTTGTTGGATGGGGTTTGTTAGAACTTCCCAACCTCTTCTTTGGATTTCATGTCGAATCTCCGGATACTCATTTTTCTTGAGTTTGAAAGGGACCTCGGGGATCACCTTCTTCTTGGCCACAACATCATAGAAGTGGTCTTGATGAGCTTTGGAGATGAATCTTTCCATCTCCCATGACTCGGAGGTGGAAGCTTTTGTCTTCCCTTTTCCTTTTCTAAAGGATTCTCCGGTCTTAGGTGCCATTAATGGTAATGGAAAAACAAAAAGCTTATGCTTTTACCACACCAAACTTAGAATTTTGCTCGCCCTCGAGCAAGAGAAGAAAGAATAGATGAAGAAGAAGAAGAAAATAGAGGAGAGGGAGAAGGGGTTGTGTTTCGGCAAAGAAGAGAAGAGAGGGTTGTGTTGTGTGAAAATGAAGAGGAATGGAGGGCTATATATAGGGAAGGGAGGGGGTAAATTCGGCCATTTAGGGTGGGTTTGGGTGGGAAATTGATTTTGAATTTTGAAGGTAGGTGGAGTTTATGAGGTAGGTTTATGGGGAAGAGTGGGTGGATGTGAGTGGTGAAGAGGTGATGGGAAGAGAGATTGAGGTGATTGGTGAAGGGTTTTGGGGAAGAGTGTTTATGGGATTGTGTGAAAGAGGGGTGAGAAGAAGTGAGTGGAGGTAGGTAGGGATCCTGTGGGGTCCACAGATCCTGAGGTGATCTTGTGGGGTCCACAGATCCTGAAGTGTTCAAGGATTTACAACCTTGCACCAAATTAGGCATGTAAAATGCCCTTGCACACAACTCTGGGCGTTCAGCGCCAGGTTGGTGCTTGTTCTGGGCGTTGAACGCCCATTTGTTGCCTATTTCTGGCGTTGAATCAGTGGGCTCTCATAGAGCCTCACAGATGTGCAGAGCTTTGTTGAGACCTCCCAACACCAAACTTAGAGTTTGGATATGGGGGTTTGACACCAAACTTAGAGTTTGGTTGTGGCTTCCCAACACCAAACTTAGAGTTTGACTGTGGGGGCTTTGGTTGACTCTGCTTTGAGAGAAGCTTTTTCTGCTTGCTCTCCATGGATGCAGAGAGAGATCCTTGAGTTGTAAATACAAGGTTGTCCTCATTTATTTGAAGGATCAATTCTCCTCTGTCCACATCAATCACATCTCTTGTTGTGGCTAGGAAAGGTCTTCCTAGGATGATGGATTCATCCTCTTCCTTTCCAGTATCCAGGACTATGAAATCAGCAGGGATGTAAAGGCCTTCAACCTTTACTAACACGTCCTCTACTTGTCCATAAGCCTGTTTTCTAGAATTGTCAGCCATCTCTAATGAGATTTTAGCAGCTTGCACCCCATAGATTCCCAGTTTCTCTATTACAGAGAGGGGCATGAGGTTTATTCCTGAACCAAGGTCACACAGAGCCTTAAAGATCATGGTGCCTATGGTACAAGGTATTATGAACTTTTCAGGATCCTGTCTCTTCTGAGGCAATGTTAGTTGATCCGGATCACTTAGTTCATTGGTGAATAAGGGAGGTTCATCTTCCCAAGTTTCAATACCAAATAATTTGGCATTTAGCTTCATGATTGCATCAAGGAACTTGGCAGCTTGCTCTTCAGTAACATCCTCATTCTCTTCAGAAGAGGAATACTCATCAGAGCTCATGAATGGCATAAGGAGGTTCAATGGAATCTCTATGGTCTCTAGATGAGTCTCAGATTCCTTAGGTTCCTCAAAGGGAAGCTCCTTATTGATCACTAGACGTCCCAGGAGGTCTTCCTCCTTGGGATTCACGTCCTTCTCCTCTCTTGTGGGTTCGGCCATGGTAATTAATTCAATGGCCTTGCACTCTCCTTTTGGATTCTCTTCTGTATTGCTTGGGAGAGTACTAGGAGGGATTTCAGTGATCCTTTTACTCAGCTGGCCCACTTGTGCTTCCAAATTTTTAATGGAGGACCTTGTTTCATTCATGAAACTTACAGTGGCCTTGGATAGATCAGAGACTAAGTTTGCTAAATTAGAGGTATTTTGTTCAGAGTTCTCTGTCTGTTGCTGAGTGGATGATGGAAAATGTTTATTATTGTTAAACCTGTTTCTTCCACCATTATTAAAGCCTTGTTGAGGCTTTTGCTGATCCTTCCATGAGAAATTTGGATGATTTCTCTATGATGAGTTATAGGTGTTTCCATAAGGTTCACCTAAGTAATTTACCTCTGCTATTGCAGGGTTCTCAGGATCATAGGCTTCTTCTTCAGAAGGCGCCTCTTGAGTACTGTTGGATGCAGCTTGCATTCCATTCAGACTCTGAGAAATCATATTGACTTGCTGAGTCAATATTTTGTTCTGAGCCAGTATGGCATTCAGAGTATCAATTTCAAGAACTCCTTTCTTCATAGGCGTCCCATTACTTACAGGATTCCTCTCAGAAGTGTACATAAACTGGTTATTAGCAACCATGTCAATGAGTTCTTGAGCTTCTGCAGGAGTTTTCTTTAGGTGAATGGATCCACCAGCAGAAGTGTCCAATGACATCTTTGATAGCTCAGATAAACCATCATAGAATATATCCAGGATGGTCCATTCTGAAAGCATGTCAGAAGGACACTTTTTGGTCAACTGTTTGTATCTTTCCCAAGCTTCATAGAGGGATTCACCATCTTTTTGTTTGAAGGTTTGAACATCAACTCTAAGCTTGCTCAGCTTTTGAGGAGGAAAGAACTTGGCTAAGAAAGCCGTGACCAGCTTATCCCAAGAGTTCAGGCTATCTTTAGGTTGAGAGTCCAACCATATTCTAGCTCTGTCTCTTACAGCAAAAGGGAAAAGCATGAGCCTGTAGACTTCAGGATTTACTCCATTAGTCTTAACAGTATCACAGATCTACAAGAATTCAGTTAAGAACTGAAAAGGATTTTCAGATAGAAGTCCATGAAACTTGCAGTTTTGCTGCATAAGAGAAACTAGCTGAGGTTTCAGCTCAAAGTTGTTTGCTCCAATGGTAGGGATGGAGATGCTCCTTCCATGTAAATTGGAATTAGGTGCAGTAAAGTCACCAAGCATTCTCCTTGCATTATTGTTGTTGGGTTCGGCTGCCATCTCCTTTACTTGTTCGAAATTTTCAATGAGGTTGTCTCTGGATTGTTGTAATTTAGCTTCTCTTAGTTTCCTCTTCAGAGTCCTTTCAGGTTCTGGATCAGCTTCAACAAGAATGCCTTTTTCTTTGTCCCTGCTCATAAGAAAGAGAAGAGAAAGAGAAAAGAAGAGGAATCCTCTATGTCACAGTAAAGAGGTTCCTTATTGTTAGTGGAAGAAGAAAAGAAGAAAAAAATTCGAACACAGATGGAAGAGGGGGTTCGAATTTGGGTGAGATGAAATGTTAGTAGATGAATAAATAAATAGAAGGAGATAAGGGAGAAGAATTTTCGAAAATTTTTTTGAAAAAGGGTTAGTGATTTTTGAAAATAGTTTTTGAAAAAGGTTAGTAGTTTTCGAAAATCAAAATCAAAAATTAAAATAATTAGTTAATTAAAAAGAAATTTTGAGAAAGGGGGAAGATATTTTCGAAAATTAGGGAGAGAGGGAGTTAGTTAGGTAGTTTTGAAAAAGATAAGAAACAAACAAAAAGTTAGTTAGTTAGTTGAAACAAATTTGAAAATCAATTTTTGAAAAGATAAGAAGATAGGAAGTTAGAGAAGATATTTTGAAATCAAATTTTTTTTGAAAAAGATAAGATAAGAAGATATTTTTGAAAAGATATGATTGAAATTAGTTTTGAAAAAGATTTGATTTTTAAAATCACAATTAATGACTTGATTCACAAGGAATCACAAGATATGATTCTAGAACTTTAAAGTTTGAATCTTTCTTAACAAGCAAGTAACAAACTTGAAATTTTTGAATCAAAACATTAATTGATGATGTTATTTTCGAAAATTATGATGTAAAATTAAGAAAAAGATTTTTGAAAAATATTTTTGAAATTTTTGAAAATAACTAAAAAAATTGAAAAAGATTTGATTTTTGAAAAAGATTTTGAAAAAGATAAGATTTTCAAATTGAAAATTTGATTTGACTCATAAGAGACAACTAGATTTTAAAATTTTTTGAAAAAGTCAAATCTAATTCTCGAGATTTTAAGAGAGAAAAAGGGAAAGATATTATTTTTTTATTTTTTTGAATTTTTATGATGAGAGAGAAAAACAAGAAAAATGATGCAATGCATGAAAGTTATGGATCAAAACAATGAATGCATGCAAGAATGCTATGAATGTCAAGATGAACACCAAGAACACTATGAAGATCATGATGAACATCAAGAACACATCTTTGAAAAATTTTTAATGCAAAGAAAACATGCAAGACACCAAACTTAGAATTCTTTAATGCTTAGACACTAAGAATTCAAGAATGCATATGAAAAATAAGAAAAGACACAAAACATGCAAATGCAAAGATCAAACAAGAAGACTTACCAAGAACAACTTGAAGATCATGAAGAACACCATGAATGCATGAATTTTTTTCGAAAAATGCAAGATGAATATGCAATTGACACCAAACTTATAACATGACACATGACTCAAACAAGAAACACAAAAATATTTTTTTGATTTTTATGATTTTATAAATTTTTTTTTGTATTTTCTTTTAATTTAATTTTTTTTTTGAAAACAAAGGAAAAATTTTTGAAAGATTTTTTTGTAAAAATTTTGAAAACTTTTTGAAAAGAAAACGAAAAGAAAGTTACCCAATCTGAGCAACAAGATCAACCGTCAGTTGTCCAAACTCGAACAATCCCCGGCAACGGCGCCAAAAACTTGGTATGCGAAATTGTTACTCAAGTTGTGAATTGTTGTTCGAAATTGATTCCTGGCAATGGCACCAAAAATGGATGCACAGAACCATGGTCTAAACATATCTCCACAACTTCGCATAACTAACCAGCAAGTGCACTAGGTCGTCCAAGTAATACCTTACGTGAGTAAGGGTCGAATCCCACGGAGATTGTTGGTATGAAGCAAGCTATGGTCACCTTGTAAATCTCAGTCAGGCAGATATAAAATAGTAATGGGGTTTTCGAAATTAAATAATAAAAGAAGGATAGAAATACTTATGTAAATCATTGGTGAGAATTTCAAATAAGCGTATGGAGATGCATTCGTTCCTCTGAACCTCTGCTTTCCTGCTGTCTTCATCCAATCAGTCTTACTCCTTTCTATGGCTGGCTGTATGCAAGAGCATCACCATTGTCAGTGGCTACATCCCCTCCTCTTGTGAAAATGGTCCAAGATGCCCTGTCACGGCACGGCTAATCATCTGAGGTTCCCGATCATGCTGGAATAGGATTCACCCTCCTTTTGCGTCTGTCACTACGGCCAGCACTCGCGAGTTTGAAGCTCGTCACAGTCATTCAATC
>NC_029792.2:8104564-8123456 GCF_000816755.2 Arachis ipaensis
TTGAATCGAAGGTAGAACGGAAGTGGTTGTCAGGCACGCGTTCATAGGGAATGATGATGATTGTCACGTTCATCACATTCAGGTTGAAGTGCGAATGGATATCTTAGAAGCGAAATAAGATGAATTGAATAGAAAACAGTAGTACTTTGCATTGATCTTTGAGGAACAGTAGAGCTCCACACCTTAATCTATGGAGTGTAGAAACTCTACCGTTGAAAATACATAAGTGATAATGGAGTTCATTGGTCTCGGCCCCAGAGGGGAACCGGAGTAACCAAGACTAATATGATCCAAACATAAAACTCAGGATGTCTAATACAATAGTAAAAAGTTCTATTTATAATAAACTAGCTACTAGGGTTTACAGAAGTAAGTAATTGATGCATAAATCCACTTCCGGGGCCCACTTGATGTGTGCTTGGGCTGAGCTTGAATGTTACACGTGCAGAGGTCCTTCTTGGAGTTGAACGCCAGGTTGTAACGTATTTCTGGCGTTCAACTCTGGTTTGTGACTTGTTTCTGGCGTTTAACTCCAGACAGCAGCGTAGAACTGGCGTTCAACGCCCTTTTACGTCATCTAAACTCGGCCAAAGTATGGACTATTATATATTGCTGGAAAGCCCTGGATGTTTACTTTCCAATGAAATTGGAAGCGCGCCATTTTGAGTTCTGTAGCTCCAGAAAATCCACTTTGAGTGCAGGGAGGTCAGAATCCAACAGCATCAGCAGTCCTTCTTCAACCTCTGAATCTGATTTTTGCTCAAGTCCCTCAATTTCAGCCAGAAAATACCTGAAATCACAGAAAACACACAAACTCATAGTAAAGTCCAGAAATGCGAATTTAACATAAGAACTAATGAAAACATCCCTAAAAGTAACTAGATTCTACTAAAAACATACTAAAAACAATGCCAAAAAGCGTATAAATTATCCGCTCATCACCAGACCTCTTTCCAGGGTTTACTTATAACTTGGGTTGACTTGGTCCGACTTCTTAACGTCGGCCAGTCTTTAAGTTATTATTTAGCAATCCATAAGACCTCGTCAGGTTCTTTTTCCGGATCACTTTCGATAACTTCTTGCATTATTTTGTGTTCATCTTTGTCGATTTGTAGAAGGTGGTTTCTATCTTTGTTTGGTCGGCCTTTAGATGAATCACGTTTTCATCTTTATCGTGATCGTGCAGTGAATCTGTTTTTCACTTTTTGCCGATCTGTTGCTTTAATATCGGACGATGAATGCTTCAGATTAATGCGTCTTGAGAATTTGTAGAATATCTAAAATATATTTTATTCAAAAGAAAGTGCAAATATATACATGCGGGAGTTTTTCATCCCTTTAAGTTGAATAATTTCTGAATCTCAACTTGGTGCCTCATTAAAAAACCTTTTCAGGAAAAAGAGTGCATCCTATGATGAGATCTTTTATCTTTTCTAACTATAGTACCTTCTTAGGTTGCAGGCGTGCCATGATCTGGGAAGCTCTCGTCCATCGAGTTCGGACAGTCTGTAGTAGCCTTTCCCAAGTACTTCTATGACTTGGTAGGGTCCTTTCCAGTTTGCTGCCACCTTTCCTTCTCCGGGTCAAGTTGTTCCAATATCATTTCGGATTAGGATGAGATCATTCTCAGCGAAGCCTCTTGGCACTACCTTTTGATTATATCTGGAAGCCATTCGACGTTTTAGTGCTTCTTCCCTGATCCGATCTCTTTCTTGAATTTCAGGAAGTAGGTCGAGCTCTTCTCTTTGAAGTTGGGAGTTGGCTTCCTCATTGTAATGAACCACTCTTGGCGACCCTTCCTCGACCTCTACTGGGATCATTGCTTCCGTTCCGTATGCTAATCGGAAGGGTGATTCCTTTGTGGTAGAATGTGGCGTCGTTCGATATGCCCATAGGACTTGTGGAAGCTCTTCAGCCCAGGCTCCCTTTGCGTCTTGTAATCTCCGTTTTAACCCAGCCAATATGACTTTGTTGGCAGCTTTGGCCTGTCCATTGGCTTGAGGATGTTCGACAGAGGTGAACTGGTGCTTTATGTTAAAGTCTGCTACTAATTTTCTGAAGCCTGCATCTGTGAATTGAGTGCCATTGTCTGTGGTGATGGAGTATGGAACCCCAAACCTTGTGACAATGTTCCTATATAGGAATTTTTGGCTTCTTTGAGCAGTGGCATTGGCTAGGGGCTCTGCCTCGATCCACTTTGTGAAATAGTCTACCCCTACTATGAGGAATTTAACTTGTCCCGATCCCTGGGGGAAGGGTCCGAGAAGATCGAGTCCCCATTTTGCAAATGGCCAAGGTGAGGTTACGCTGATGAGCTCTTTTGGTGGAGCGATGTGGAAGTTGGCATGTTTCTGGCACGGCGGGCATGTCCTTACAAACTCTGTAGCTTCCTTTTGTAGAGTTGGCCAATAAAATCCCGCCCGGAGTACTTTTTTGGTGAGTGCTTGTGCTCCGAGATGATTACCACAAATGCCAATGTGTACTTCCTCTAAAACTTTCCTTGTGTTGGAGGTCGGCACACATTTTAACAGTGGTATTGAAATCCCTCTTTTATATAGGGTGTTGTTTATGATAGTGTTGTACTGAGCCTCCCGTTTTAACCTCTTTGCCTCCTTTTCATCTGTGGGGAGTGTTTCTATTTTGAGGTAATTAATTATGGGGGTCATCCATCCTTGATCCTGACTTGTTATGGCTAAGACTTCTTTCTCTTCCGAGATTGACGGGTTCTGTAGCATTTCCTAGATGAGGCTTCTATTGTTGCCCCCTGGTTTGGTGCTGGCTAGTTTTGAGAGTGCGTCAGCTCGGGCATTTTGTTCGCGGGGTATGTGGCAGATCTTATACTCCCCGAGTTGTCCGAGCTGTTTCTTGGTTTTATCCAAATACTTTTTCATGGTGGGATCTTTGGCTTGGTATCTCCCTGTTATTTGTGAGGTGACTACTTGTGAATCGCTGAAGATGTTGAGTTTTTGAGCTCCAACCTCCTTAGCCAGCTTCAAACCAGCTAGTAACGCTTCATATTCCGCCTGGTTGTTTGAGGCCGGGAACCCAAATTTGAGGGAAAGCTCAACTTGGGTTCCTTGGTTGCTTTCTATTATCACACCTACGCCGCTTCCAGTCTTATTCGAGGACCCGTCCACGTAGAGATTCCATTCTGTGGAGGTTTCCAGGGTATCTGTGAATTCTGCAATGAAGTCAGCCAAATACTGTGATTTGATGGCTATTCGAGCTTTATATTGGAGGTCGAACTCGGATAACTCGACTGCCCATTGTAAAATTCTGCTTGCTAGATCTGTTTTCTGCAATATCTTTTTTATGGGCTGGTCGGTCCGAACTTTAATGGTGTGAGCCTGGAAGTACGGGCGAAGTCGTCGAGATGTCAGTATGAGAGCATAGGCAAACTTTTCTATTTTTTGGTAGTTCAGCTCGGATCCATGCAACACTTTACTAACGAAGTATACAGGTTGTTGTCCTTTTTCGTCCTCTCGAACTAGTGCTGAGGCTACTGCTCGACTTCCTACCGCAAGGTACAATACGAGTGGTTCTTCCTCTCGTGGTCGAGTTAGGACAGGTGGTCGTCCCAGGAAACTTTTGAAATCCTGGAAGGCTTGCTCGCATTCCATTGTCCATTCAAAGTTCTTTCCTTTCCTTAAAGTGGCATAGAAAGGAAGAGATCTTATCGCTGATCTCGCTAGGAATCTGGACAAGGCTGCCAATCTCCCGTTAAGTTGTTGTACTTCTTTGACACAAGTCGGGCTCTTCATGTTGAGTATAGCCTGGAATTTATCCGGATTTGCCTCAATTTCTCTTTGTGTGAGCATAAAACCCAAGAACTTGCCCGCTTCTACTGCAAAAGTGCATTTTGCGGGGTTGAGGCGCATGTCATGCTTCCTTATAGTGTCGAACACTTGGGCTAGGTCGGACAATAATGTCTCTTCACTTTGTGTCTTTATTAACATGTCGTCTACGTAGACTTCCATGATTTTTCCGATATGATCTGAAAAGACTTTATTCATTAGCCTTCGATAAGTAGCTCCCGCGTTCTTGAGACCAAAAGGCATCACAATGTAGCAGTAATTTGCTTTTGGTGTTAAAAAAGAGGTATTTTCTTGATCTGGTGGATACATGGGAATTTGGTTGTATCCCAAATATGCATCCATAAATGAGAGGTATCTATATTCGGATGAAGCATCTACCAGAGCGTCGATACTTGGGAGTGGGTAAGGATCTTTTGGGAAGGCTTTGTTGAGATCGGTGTAGTCGGTGCACATTCGCCACTTCCCATTTGATTTTTTCACCAAGACGACGTTAGCTAGCCATAGTGGGTACTTGACTTCTCTTATGAATCCTGCCTCCAATAGTGCTTGTACCTGTTCTTCCACAGCTTGGGATCGTTCTGGCCCAAGTTTTCTTCATCTCTGCTGTACCGGCCGAGATCCTGGATAGACCGCCAACTTGTGACACATTAGCTTGGGGTCTATGCCTGGCATGTCAGCAGCTTTCCATGCGAAGAGATCGACATTATCTCGTAAAAATTGTACTAGTAATTCTTTTACATCTCCCATTAGGATCGTGCCAATATTAGGTTTTTTGTCCGAGGTGTCTCCGATCTGAACTTTCTCTACTTCACCTTCGGGCTGCAGACGGAGTTCTTCACGTCTCTGAATTCCACCAAGCTCAATTGTATGGAACTCTTCTCCTCTGCCTCTGAGGTTTAGACTTTCGTTATAACAGCGGCGTGCCGTCTTTTGATATGCTTTTGTTGTAGCTATCCCTTCTGTAGTTGGGAATTTCATGCACAGATGTGGAGTTGAGACTACTGCGCCGAGTTGATTTAGTGTTGTCCGACCTATTAGGGCGTTGTAAGCTGAACTCACGTCGACCACGATGTAGTCTATCTTGAGTGTTCTGGATTGATTCCCTTTTCCGAAGGTTGTATGTAGTGACACGTATCCCAGTGGTTGTACTGGGGTATCTCCCAGTCCGAACAGGCTGTTCGGGTATGCTCTGAGCTCCTTCTCTTCTAAGCCGAGCTTGTCGAAGGCAGTTTTAAATAAGATGTCGGCGGAGCTCCCTTGGTCTATTAATGTGCGGTGGAGATTGGCGTTTGCCAGTATGATGGTGATGACCATGGGATCGTTGTGTCCTGAGATGACACCAGATGCGTCTTCTTTGGTGAACGTGATTGCAGGGATGTTGGGGGCTTCCTCCTTCCCTTCGACATGATATACTTCTTTGAGATATCTTTTGCGAGATGACTTGGAGATTCATCCTCCTGCAAATTCGCCGTGTATCATGTGGACATGTCTCTCTGGTGTACGAGGTGATCGCTCGGTTCGTCCGACATCTTCATCCCTTCTTCTCTTTCTTTGCTCATCATCTCGGGTGGCCAGAAACCAATCTAGTTTTCCTTCTCTCACTAATTTTTCTATGACGTTTTTTAAGTCGAAATATTCGTTGGTGGAATGCCCTCGAACTCGATGATATTCACAGTATTCGTTCCGATTTCCTCCTCCTCTTTTTCCTTTGAGTGGTCGAGCTGGGGGTATCTTTTCTGTGTTACAGATTTCTTTGTAAATATCCACAAGGGATACCCGAAGAGGGGTGTAATTATGATACTTTTTGATTTTTTCCCCCGTTCGATCTTCCTTCTTCTTGGATTCTTTATCTTTATCTCGGTAGGTGAAACCGGATCTCGAGGCTTCTCCAAGTCGGGAATTTTCTTCCATGTTGATGTACTTCTCTGCCCGTTCTTGTACCTCATCCAGAGATGTGGGATATTTCTTTGATATAGATTGGCTAAAAGGTCCCTCCCGTAAGCCGTTGATGAGGCCCATGATAGCGGCCTCTGTCGGTAAGCTTTGTATGTCTAGGCATGTTTTGTTGAATCTTTCCATGTAGTTGCGAAGACTTTCCCGATCTCCTTGCTTGATTCCTAATAGGCTGGGGGCGTGCTTAGTCTTGTCTTTTTGGATGGAGAATCTGGCCAGAAATTTTTTGGCTAGGTTGTCAAAGCTTGAGATGGACTTAGGAGGTAAATTGTCGAACCATCTGATCGCTGTCTTCGTGAGAGTTGTTGGAAAAGCTTTGCAGTGAACAGCGTCTGAGGCATCAGTGAGGTACATTCTGCTTCTGAAGTTGTTGAGGTGATGGTTGGGATCCGTAGTGCCATCGTACAAAGTCATATCTAGGAGCTTGAAGTCCTTGGGAATTTTAGTTTTCATGATTTCCCTAGTGAATGGATCTTGATCTTTGCGAGGGTTGTCCTCAGGGGTAGCTTTCGCTTTAAGATCGGCTTCGAGTTGGAGGAGTTTATCTTCTAATTCTCGATGTCGCCTTACCTCTCTTTGTAGATCCTTGCCAACTTCTCGTTGATGCTGGCTATATTTTTCAAGTTGCTTTAGGTGATCTTGAAGTGCTTCTATTACTCCCGGATTTGACGAGTTTTTGTCTTTGTTAGATTCCAGAGTATCTTTTGGTGTAGCGTCCACGTTCTTGTGTGGCGTTCTGTTCTCTAGATCTGAATCATGGTCGTTGTCATGGTCGCCCGCCATGGTGATGGGATGACTTTCAGGTCCCTGGCAACGGCGCCAATGTTCCGGGGGTTACCTGAAACTGTAGGTCGATCTCGGACGAGATCTTCTGTACTGGTCGGAGATGACGTGTCCGGCTGGTGGGTAGCGGCCAGAGCTGTTGTGTCTGACTTGTTGGACTGGCTGCACTGCTGATCCTTGGTCACCGGAGGGTGGGGGGGTACCTGCAAGAGACTCCGATGCTTAAGTTAGCATGGGTATTAAACAGGTTTTTAGTAGAATCAGAGTATAAGTTATACCTGGATGCTCCAGTATATTTATAATGGTGTGGAGTGACCTTTTTAGATAAGATAAGTTAGTTATCTTATCTTTTGGCGAGGTCAGCTTATCTTTAATGGAACCACCCTTATCTCTATAGGCTTTGGGCTGCCTTTGGATCTGGGTCGTATTCCTTGAGTTGGACCCTTTTTTGGGCTTTCCTGTCGATTTGACCGAGCTCTTTTAGAAGAGGTCGGATAGCCTGACCTAAAGACGTCGGTCGCTTTGTTACTGAACATCCCGGATAGGATAGCTCGACCCAGGGTGTGAACAGTACCCCTGCTTGAGCTCGGTCTTCTTTTTTGTGGTCGAGTCCTTGACTTCGATCCTTCTCTAGTGAAGCCGAACTCGAGCATTTGTCGATTTCTTTCCTTGTAGAAATTTTTTGAATGTGGAACGTTTTCCTCTGAAAGCGCGCACTTTTATATCAGCGCTCTGTTATTGGGAACGTGCGAGGGTTTAATACCTTTATTAATTGGTTTTAATTGCCCCGTTTCTCTTGGCTTTTTATTTTGAATTTTGCACACAGAAACGGTTTCTCTTCTTTCGTTTTTCTTTGTAACTTCTCCCTTTACTCTCTCGCTTTCTGCTTTCACCTAAATTTTGCCTTTCTTGCGTTACGGCGTCATTCGGTGATTTTCTGGGTGATTCCGTCTTTCCATCTTCAATCTCCTTCGATGTTTCTTCCTTTGTTCAGGTTGGTTTTTCTTTCTTTGTGCTTCTTTTGTTGTTTTTTCCTTCGGTTCTTGGTAAAGTTTTGGTTTTGTTTGAATGCATGTTTGGAAAGCTTGAATCTTTTTTGCATTGTCGTGCTCGCTTGTCGCTGTGCTGCATGTTTTTCTGGTTTTTTATGAACCTGTTTTACTTTGCCCAGAAAGTTGCTCCTTTTGATGACTTTCGCTATGTTAATGATTTTATTGATGATCCTTTGTAGAAAGTAACGATTTTCTCTAGTGGCTTGTTTGTTTGGGGTGTTTATTTTCTGAAAAAGGTGGCGTCTTTGATGACTTCTTGTTGATACTTTCGTTGCTTGGTAGTTCCGTCTGTGACTGTGAATTTGGGAGGTAGTTATTTTGATGACTTTATTTGATTTGTAGCTCGTGGCTTTCTTCTTAGAGTGTTTGTTTTGTTTGGATTTTAATTTTTCGATCTAGACAAGAGGTGTCGATTAAGCTTATATCAATATCTCATTTCGAATAGGATATAGCCATATACAACTCTTTTTAAAGTGTTTAACCTTAAGATTTATCGACTATAGATATCGAAATAAATACTTTGTAAGAAATGGAGAGAAATTGTTAACTTTATTATTATTGATCACAATCTTACAAACAAAAATTTCAAAAATGTTTGCTTGAACAATCAATTAAACATACAATTCGAGAAATAATAGATGTTGAAAATATATGTAAGATAAAAGTGCAAAAACGGGAGAAGAGATAAACTAATTAAAGAAACTAAAAAATGAACTAAAAATAAAATGATTCTCATATGGACCAAAGCCCCCTTTTATTTCGACTTTCTCTCTTTGATCTACCCATTGTTCAAAAAAAGCTACTTCAAGTCGAGTACCGTGTTTTGATCGAAGTTCAATTGAACCAACAGAACTATAATTTCTTTAATTGTTTAAACAAGAACACTTGTTCGTAACGAATGTATTATACAAGAAGCTGGGAGGTTTGGGGTTGGTGATGCAGTTATGCGGAATATAGCTTTTCTATTTAAATTGTGGTGGAGATTTTTTAAGAAATATTTGAAAAAGGGTTGTGTGCTCATGTAATAACCTGGATTTAAGTCGGATGCTATCTGCACAACTTCCTATTAGAGGTGAACCGTGAAAGGACATCTGTCAATTACAGATTAAGGAGCATTAGGTGAAAGAAAAGTTGGTCAATGGCTGTCTATAGAATTAAGAGATGGGAGGAATGAAGATTAAATTTTGGGAAGATAATTGGTTGCATTATAGTGTTTTAAAGACTTCCTTTCCAAGATTATTCTCGGTTTCAAACCAAAAAGGATTCACCATAAGAGAATGTGGGCTTTGGGATATGTTAGAATGTTTATGAAATTTCTAGTGGAAGAGAGATCTGTTCCAATGGGAATTGGAATTATTTGGTCAACTTCACGATACTTTTCTAGCTGCCAAGTTAACAAGAGGAAGAGAAGATGCAGTCGTGTAGAAGTTTGACAAAACATGACTGTTTTCTACAAACCCTTTTGTGCAGGTTTTGCAGGAAGAAAGAGCACCAACAAAAAAATCAAGTTATAGCATCACAAAATTTATTTGGAGGGGATTGGTTCCACCTTGAGTTAAAATTTTTTACTTGATTTGTTTTAGTAAGCAGAGTTGATACTAAAGATAGGTTGTGTAGATTTGGTGTAATTGACTCTAGTGACAATATGTGTGTGTTATGTGGTAAGGATGTTGAGAGTGTATGTATTCCATTTGTTTGTTGCTTGTGAGTTTTCGTGGTAGATGTGGTATTCTTGGACTTCTGATGAGAGGCGTTCTTGGACTATCGCATATACTATTAAATAATACTTTGAAAGTTGGACATGTGTGACTATGAAGAAGGAACTCTGCAAGAAGTGATTGATTGAATTATTTACTATTATTTGAAATATTTGGTTAGAAAAGAATCATAGAATTTTTTAGAATAAGGCATTAGAAGTTGCGGATGTTGTTGCATTTTTGTGTTAAAAAAAACTGAATGCATTATACAAACACTATGAACATTCATTTCAGTAAATAAACTTTTTTATTGTGACTTTTCTTATTTTTGCAAATCATTTAAATTTGTTAAGTACGTTGTAGATCATGTAAATTTTGTATAAAAAGATAATGTGTAACACCCTACTATACAGAGTCTTATGCTTAAGTCATAAAACAGAGGTAACCAAGTGTTACAACCTCTAAAATAAAATATATATACATAATATAGTTGAAAAAGGTGTATATCTAGGAGCCTTAAAGAAAAGTTAAACAAAAGCGTTAAACAGAAAAGCGCATATCTCTCGATGTCGATAAAAGTAAACTGTATAAGATAAGAATAAAGTAGTATAGACAAGAAGCCCCAAGGTACCCAAAATACTGTTTACAAAACATGTTTCTCCAAGTCAACCTCTAAGAGGGACAAACATAAAATATATATACAGTGGAGATACAAATATATACAGCTCTACCAAATTAAAACTCCCAAAAGAATAGTTCCTCGCTTTAGAAAGCTCCCAGTATGCCTCAGCGAGGTGCCTCACGTCCTGCATCTAAAAACCACAATATTTGTATGGAATGAGAATCGAAGGTTCTCAGCATGGTAACGGTTCCCACATAATTAACATATAAGGTCTCGAGAAAGCCAGAGGCGATCTTAGAACTTCCGACAATAGATTCAAACTTAAAACTAAAATTAAAAGCCATAACTTCGTAACTCGTGGAACTTCTTCGCAATGGCTCCGTTCCATGCCTCATTTCAAAGGGGCTCTATTTCATTATATTCCACCCAATACATTTCTTATATACCCATAGGTGCTATATTGGATTTAAATCAGATTTTGGATCTGACCCTTACTGCCCAACCTGAGAGCGGATAGCTAATGCGTTTCGCTTTAATATCAGCCCAGGTGTTAATTACACGACCTTGACTATCAACTACAGATTGGTTGAAATTGAAACCATTTTCTAATCTTCCCTTCCCGAAAGGAAGAACTTTAAATTCTTTTTACTTTCAGCAGGGACCAGGAGATTGGATGCTGAAGGCGTCCTTGGGGTAATCTCGTAGTTCCTACGGGGTGGAGACGATGGGGTATTTATTTTTATACTTATTTTTATTCAAAAAGAATAATATATATTTCTTGATTCTATCTCAATTTCTAATATAACCCCTAAGTTCATCGCCTCTCCTCCAATCCTCCGAAACACCGGTGCACAGACAAACAATGCATATAAAGAAAACACAGGTAGTTTACAGTTAGAGCAAACAGAACATATAACAGTTAAGCATAGATATTCAAATAAGCAAACCCAAGTAGTGTAAAACCAAACAAGACACATAAATGCATATGATGCATGCCTTTCTTACTGACCGTGAGCTCACGTGTCGGTTACTTTGCTAGAACCCGACACATCTGGCACCTAATCCGGATATCGTCCTATTGAAAACATGTGGGCGGTACACCACCACGAACCCCACCATTGCGAGTGGTACACCACAACGAATCCCGCAAGATCTTCGATTGGAAAAAACAACACACATGTGGGCAGTAAACAACCACGATCCCCACCTTCTGTGAGTGGTAAATTACCACGATCCTCACAGACATTTCGACACTGGACAAGCGGTAAACCACCACGATCCTTGCCAGGTCAAAGCTCAAAGATCAATTTCATTTTAAATCATTATAAATCATTCATTCATTGATTCATTAACTCGTATATGCATCTCCGGCATATTCGTAACTTTTTCGCACTTCCTCAATTACTCCCAATCATTTAATCATCAATCATATATCCATCCTCAATAATCTCGATCAATCATCGTCACTACAGCCTTCTTCATATTATATTAAACACTTTCTCAAATCATTCACGTTAACTCGATCATTCATTACATAACCTACACGTTTTCAAGTTCCAATTCAACCAACCACACATTAATTACACATACACACACTAGTCTCATACCACAACATGCCAATATATATTCTTCATATCACACATCAACCACACATTTATTCACTAACCAATTCAATAACCAAAATTCATTCAAGCTTGACCGTAAACACATTTATTCACTAACCAATTCAATAACCAAAATTCATTCAAGCTTATCCTACGGTCAACTAACTTGAGTTTCCACACATTTATTTACTAACCAATTCAATAACCAAAATTCATTCAAGCTTATCCTACGGTCAACTAACCTAAGTTTTTCACGTTACATTATATTTTAATTACGAGAAACCGAAACCATATCTTGGCCAATTTCTTCCTAAGCCACAAGACACCGCAGGCCCTCGATACACAAGCTCCAAACCTTCACCAAGTGAGTTTCCAGCTCTGAAAACCTGAGCTCAAGCCTCCAACATCATCATTATTATTCCAATTCACATTTACACAACCATTACCCACGAGAAATTGGAAAAATCCGATAATTTTCCATTGCAGAGTTCACCTAAATCATCAAAATCATTCAATTCTTCAATACCCCAAATCCCAAATTTTCGAAATTGAGATGAGAAGATCTGGGTGAAAAAAATCAAGTTTCTTACCAAATTGTTTAGTGGACTTTGTAGGGAATTCCGAGACAAATGCGTAACCGCTGACGGCTCATCAATCGGAGCTTTGGATTGAAAGTTATGGCGAATTGAAATTGGAACAAGGGTTTTGATTCCCTGTTTACTCCCTTATTCAATTTCCTAGCGTGTTTCATTATAAAACAAGGGAAGAAGAGCTAAGGCTCTTATTAATGGTGGGCTTGGGTTGGGCCTTGGGTCCATTTTGGGCCCAATTCAATTGGTTTGGCCCGTTTAGCCTAATCTTAGGACAAATTCTTTAAAATTAGTGTCAAAATTCATGTTTTAATTAATTCTACCTCATTAAACTATAAAATTAATTTTTTTTAATTTCTTGGATTAATAATTAATTTATTAGGTAATTATTCACTAATTACTCGGAGTTTACATAATGTCATCTTGAGTCTAGAGTGAACATAAAGATCATGTGTCTCCTTTGTATTGACTCACTTGTAAATTACGATCCTCCATTTGGTGGTTATTGAATTTAACAGTTCGCAGGTTTACAATTTTATCTTACACCTTGGTTGGTATTAAGAATGAATAGATTGTTTTTATTTTCCCTGTTCCTGCATTGTAAGTCTGGAGAGAGATATAGTTCGTCTTTTTCAGGGGTTGAGCTCTCCTTCGTCTAAAGTGGAAGAGATATACATCGGTTTTAAGAGAAATGATGGCGGTGGACACCAGCAAAGGCACTCCAACGTTCAAATTAGTAAGATTTGAAGATGAGTATAAAGTTATTTAGAGTGAATAACGTACCTTTTACCTGCTTAGAGTTTTGTATTTATAGAGTTGTTATGCTATAGGTGGTTATTCTGTGGTCCTAGTATTTTGGTAACCATTTCTGCACATATTCAGATGGTTCCATTATAGCCGAGATTCTCTCTAACTGAAATACGCCTCATGTTATTTATTTTATTCGAATTCCGATTTATAGGTATAATTGGGTCAGGTTATAACTAACGGATCACAGTCCCCAAACTTGACTTGTAATATTTTTTAATTAAACAGGTTGAGTTTTCGACCTATAAATCAAAATTGTGGTAATAGTAGTAGCCCCAAGCTCAACTTGTTGTATTTGAAAAATAACAGTCATATTAGAGAGAAGAGTTTGAGACTTTGAGTTAAATAATAACAAAATAAAAAAAATTGATAGTTATCATAAAGAATTGTATAATAACATGAGATCAATTAGCCATTAATATCAGTTAACATATATAAGAGGAAAAATAAAATAAAAATTTAAAAAACTAAAGATGGAGAGGAAAATATTAATAAAAATAATAAACAGAAGTGAAAAAGATTACAACATAGTAATGTTAAGGTGATATATGAAAGAATGTCTATGATAAATGGTGGCAGTTACTTTCACAAATTCCTATACCATTATAATTGATGGTAAAAGGAGAGTGAATTTTGTAGGTATAATGGACGGTGGAGATGCAATTTATGATTAATTGAAAGGTTTTTATTCATGGATCTTTTATTTGATAATTTGTAATGTTTGTGAATTTGACAGGGGTTTGCTTGGAGTTATATATGTTGTTCTTACTTTTAGTTCTTTTGATGTAACAAGTTACTAGAGAAAGGTTTTTGAAGTATGAGCAACAGAGGTTAGTGTTTTCTGTTATTTCTGTACGAGAAAGTGTTGGCTTTTTTCTTGTTTGTTACTTGTCGGAGTGTTTCAGAATGGGAAAAAAGAAGAATAAGGGAAAGGAGGAGGTTTTGGAAGAGGAAATGGAGGTGGCGATAGACGAGACGGACCCTGTGTCTCGGGTTGGTGAAAGTGTTAAATCGTGGGTGTCGTTAATTGATAATGATTAAAGTATAGATTAGTTGAGGTCGGCGAGTTGGGTTAGGGAGGGGGAGAAACTGAAAGTCGAGATTTTACCTTGTAATGTGTCAAATAGAGTGTGTCATAAAGGAGAGGAGTTTGAGTATTTTTATATGTATACATATGTTAGTTTATTATAGCTATTATGAAATATGAATAATATGAGTATAATTCGGCTTTTGTTTAATGTGAAGGTTATGGGAGCTCGATTTATGTGTATTGGTCGTACCTCGGAACTAAAGCATACCAAAGAGGCTATTGAAAAGGGAAAATATGGAGCGACTGAAGCTAGAGAAATGGGCACAAGTTTTGTTTGTAGTGTTTAAAAATAATGGTTTGTATTTTCTATGATACTTATGTTTAATTATTTTGGATATGACGGTATGTGGTATAGTGAAGTTAGGTAAGGTATTGATCTTTTGTTAAGCAAACCTGAGAAGTCTTAGATGTGAACTTGTGTGGATAAATTGTAGGTACTCGTTGTATTTGGATCAGGTAATTGACAAGGGTTATTCCAGAAATTACAGGGTTAAATGCGTTTTGGTATATTGATATGATGAGCTTGTTGTGATTTGGTGTGTTAGTAGGTTGAGTATAATTCGGTTAATTATAGAGTAGTTGTTTTTGGGAAACTATTTTGAATTTTTGAAGTATATAAATCATGTGTTGACTATATTATTATTGTTGTGTGAGTTTTATTGTATTCGAACAATTGATTATGGGTCAGTAGGAGTATATATATATTGCAGGAAAGAGTATTGCTATTTGAAGGATTCAGATTTAGAATTTTAAGATATGATTTAAATTTGAATTGAGATTCAAATTTAAAATCAGAAACAAATCTCATACTATATATATGTATGCCAAGAATAGAGAAAAAAAATGAGACGAGAATAAAACACAAGGGTTTTATTCCTTTACCTCTACACACATAAATGTATGTGAGCCTGATTCTTTGAGAAAAATTTAATGGCATGCAAAGAGTTGCAAGAGGTTTCTCAATTTAGATCAGATGTCCATTGGTCAAGGAGTTGACAGCAAAAGTTGGTCTCGGTGTGGATACGCATAAAATCTTCGTATAATCGAAGAATAAAGTTTTTATTAAAGTGTCTAAAGGTGTTTAGATCTGATCTATATATTATTAGAATAAAATTTAAGTACAAAATAGATCTTTAGGATTACTCTCTTTTCTTTCGCTATGTGTTATGAACACATGGTAATCTTTCAGCTGCTTTGACCTATAGGTCAGTAGGAGTTCTATGCTATAATGAATAGAAATATTAATAAGGAGAATATAAGTGAATGATGATTAGCTTGCGCAAATATCTATGGATAGTTATAGATATTATAAGAGAAGGGCTCATTGATATTTGTTGTTTTGGAAATAGTTGCTACTGTTTGAAGTATTTGAATAGATTTGATTTTCCGATTTTTGAATTGGAGTTTATATATAGTCTTTGTGTTTTGATATTTATATTTTATTTTATTGTGATATGTTGGTAGGAAATTAAAGCATTTCTAATGGGTGATTCCCATTCAACTTTTTCTTGACACTTTGAGGAATTTATCGTTGATTCGAATTATATATTGTGTATTATTATTATATATGAATTTATTTAATATTAATATCTTTTAATAGTGAATTATTTTTAAATTTATAAATTTAAATTACATTATTGAAAAAAATTAATTACATTAATTTTAAGTATTTTAATTAATTAATTAAGTGGGACTACAATAGGAACTAAAGTTAGTTCCTCCTAATAAAGAAGAGAGAGATGTTTTGAGTTCCTATTTACTGTTTATGACGCAAAAGCTGATGTGGAATTACTTTTTATGACAGATAGGCCATAAACAAGAATTGAGATGAGTTTTCTATTGGAGATGGTGTTATAATCGTGGGATTGATATTTTGGTAAGTGCATTTAGATTGTTATTTGAAAGATTTAGAATATTTTTTGTTGATGGGATCCGAGGTTTGGACTTTTGATATTGTCAATAGTCATTAGTGGTAGTAGCTAAATCGATTTGAACTATTTGCGGTTAGCGTGGTAACCGACTTATATGTCGGTCTGGATTTGAATAATTGACTAGGGTATGACTGTTGTGAGTTTTATTTGGGTTTGATTATTCGACCTTTAAACTCGATTAAAGAGGGAATAGATTGTGGCGAATAGCTTAGTGTCTGCTACCTTTAAAAGATGAAGTATAGTTCGAATTGACATTTGATAAATTGAATCATATGAGTGGTTTGAATAATTGTTTCAGAACAACTGATTGGTCGTGAACTGGGTGACATAGAAATCAAGTTGAGATATTAACAAATGAAATAATTATAATCACAATATAAAATAAAGATTTAAAATATGTCATTAATGAAAAATCTTTATGATTAGAGAAAGAGTTCATCATCGAGTCCTGGCTTATAATTTAGATGCGATGTAGCTTTAGAGATGTTTCATTCCAAGTATCGGGTAGTTTTTTACCGATCACCATGTTTTTGAGTTTACTTCAAATTCTTTTTATGTTGATCTCAACATTTCATGATATAGTAATAAGATAATTTCAGTTTGAAAAAGAAGTTAAATGTGACGTTGTAAATGCATATTTTGAGTTCATTGGCTAAAGCTGAAGCTAAACTTCATCACTCTGAGAAACAAATAATTGGAGTGAATAAAGGAAAAACACAAATAAGACAGTATGAGCATTGAGAAATTGAAATGCAATTGAAAAACAAAATAGTACTTACTAGCAATAACAACGTAAAAATAGCTAGAAAAAATTTGTAATACATAAAAACAATTGAGAAAAATAAGAAATATATTTCATAGTGTCAATAAGAATAAATAATTTTGCCTTTATGTAGGAGATTTAAAATGATTTGTAGTGAGTTGTAGGGTCTTGTTCATTGTGATGCCGACCTTGGTTGGCAAAGAAAATCAAGTTTGAATCCTCAATTTATAATGCAACATTTATGGCTTATACCACGGCCTAGTCGATGGGAGAGGAGGTGAAGTTTGCTTGATGGAGGATAAATGTCGGTTAAGAATTTCACTAAAATAATTCTGTCGCAAGTATAGTCCAAACCAACAATTTATCCCTAATCAAAGTTTAAAAGATTGTCACAATACAAATCTAAAATAACCGGAAGTATTAATCCCGGGTCGTTTTTTCTAAGAATCGCAATGAAATTCTCAATTATTGGCTATGAAGGTTTCTTTTGGGGTTTTTATAATGAGAGACAAGAAATATAAATAGCAAGAGAGTAAATGGCAAATCAACTAATAAAAGAAAGAAAACTCAAATGGTAAAAGGTCTTGACAAGAGTTGATGATTAAGGATCTATATCCTTGTTACCAACCACAATATGATAATTATAAGGATAAATCTCATTTTGTCATCCTCTAACAATTGAAGGAAAGTCAAATGAGCTTCATTAATCCTAACCCATTAGTCCTAACCACTCACTAATTAACTTAGTGAAGACTAGTGTCAATGGAAACCAATTATCAATCACTTGAACATTGGTAACTCAAGATCACCCAAGTAACCAACACAAGCCAAGAAGAGGAAAATCTACTCTATAGCTAAAAGAAACATTCTATCAAACACCTAGAATGCAATAAAAGCAAACATTATAAAATGCAAGAATTAATGAAAGCTATAACTAACAAAAGCAAGAAATCAATAATAGCTACTAAGATAAGCATCAAGGACATGAAAATATAAATTGCATTGAAGGAGAATTGAGATTAACAAAAGAGTTCATGAGCTAAAATTGGCAAAATAAAGGAATTAACGAGAGAAGAAGATAAACTAAAGTACTAGAACACATAATAAAGAAAGACTAAATTGAAGCAAGAATAAAAACTAAATCTAAGAAGAAATTAAACTAGGAACCCTAAAATTTAGAGAGAGGAGAGAGCATCTCTCTCTAGAATTCTACATCTCTGTCAACTCATGTGGGAATGAATGAATGGTATCCCTTCCTCCTTCACTATCCAGCCTCTAATCTGCAGAATAGGCTTGAAACTGGGCTAGAAATGAGCTCAAAAATTGCCCCCAATGTTTTCACTTTAGTGAGGCACATGCCGCTTGTCACACGTACGCGTCAGTCACGCGTACGCGTCAAATGGACACTGTACTTGATTACGCGCACGCTTCAGCCATGCGTACGCATCGACACCAGCTTCTCAAATCTTTAATTCTTTGTGTTCCTTCCACTTTTGCATGCTCCCTTTCCATCCTCTAAGCCATTCCTGCCCTATAAACTCTTAAAACACTTAACAAACATATCACGGCATCGAATGGTAATAAGAGAGGATTAAAAATTAGCAATTTTAAGGCCTAGAAAGCATGTTTTCATTCTTAAGTACAATTAGGAAGGATTCACAAAATCATGCAATTTATATGAATGAGTGTGAGAATAGTTGACAAAATTCACTCAATTCAATCCAAAATAAACCATAAAATAGTGGTTTATCATTGCTCCTCATCCATGACTGAGATCCTAAAAAACAAAAGAGGAATAACTAGTGAAAAAAATGTGGGATTAAATAAATTTGGTCTCATGGTGGACGCCAAATGTTCTTGCGTAGTAAGCTTGGGGAGAGGTATAACTCATCCTGTTCAACCCCTGAAGTGGAAGAGATATATATCGGCCTTAAGAGGAACGCCAGTGGTGGGCACCTGGCTCAAGTTAATAAGAGTAGAAGATGAGTATAAAGTTATTCAGAGTGAATAACGTACCTTTTACGTGTTTAGAATTTAGTATTTATAGAGTTGTTATGCTATAGGTGGGCAAAGGATTCGATTGTCCCAGAACGTTTGGACCATTAAATGGTCCAATAACAAAACATGTTTTTTAACTTTTTTTAATAATTGCTAAATAGTTCTTATTTAATTTTATTTACAAACT
>NC_029792.2:8123728-8141705 GCF_000816755.2 Arachis ipaensis
TTTATAAAATATTATTTTATTATTCTTCTATCTTATCTTCATAATTCTATCTTAATTTTTTCTCAATTTTATTTTGATCTATATACTCATCTTATCTTTTTCAATACTAAAATTAATAATTGGTGCATAATCTATCATTAATTTGTTTTTCAATAACCCAATTCTATAATTGTAATCGTCCATCAAATCTCCTTGATTATCAATTTGTCCATCGTTTTTTATCATCCTTTATCCATCTTGTTGATTTTCAATTCGTTCATTTGTTCATCATTTTTGTTCATCTCGTTGATTTTTAATTTGTTCATCGTCGAACTTTGCAGTTGCAGAAATAGAAATCTACAGAGATCCAATCGATTTTTTCATTATAGTAATCGATTGGTTTGTGAAAATCCTTTTTCATCTTACGTCGGTTAGCAAATAATCAATTGTTTTTATTCAAAAATCGATTGGTTAGCGAATATCCTTTAATCCAATCGATTGTTTTACTAAAACAATCGATTGATCAGATATGTGTTTCCTTTAAAACAATTGATTGTTTTAAGAAAATAATTGATTTCATGAGTTATTCAATTGATTGGTTGAGAAAAATAATTGACTGATTAAATCCAATTGATTGGTCAAAGAAAATAATTATATATACTCAAAAAAATTTTATTATACAAACAACAACTAATTTTTTGAAAATATTTATTTAAAGCTTCGTTCATGTTATGAGTTTTATTTTTTTTTAGTGTTATATGATCTAGTTTACTAGATATTTTTTTATTGGATAGTTTTAAGATGTTAGATATATTTATGGATACTGAGATAGATGAGCAGTACTAGGAGGACGATGACATTAACCAACAAAAAGAGCTAGTATGTGATTAAGATATGATGGATGAATAGTATAAATCTGAATAAAATTTGGGAGATGATTTTACTGAGGGCGAGTAATTTTCTAAAATGCTATGAAGCGACGGATTTGCTGAGTTGCCGAGTTTGCGTGTCGGATACATTTCAGACACGACACTCATCCGACACGCATGTCTGCTGTGTCCAACACTGTTTTAATAAAAAATAAAAAATTCTTCTCCGGACACGCCTGAACACACCTAAATACCATCACATGTCAGCGTGTCCAGTCTTATTCTTAACATATATTCTTAAAATAAATTTAGATATAGTATATATTATTATTTATTAAATCAAAAAATATTTTAAATACTTGATATAATTAAAATAAGACATTAAAAATTTTAATTTATATTTTAATATCAATAAAATATCAAAATATCATTACAATTTATCTAAAAAATACTTTAAATTTTATATGTATGCGTGTCCCCGTGTCATGTAAGATTTTAAAATTCGCGTGTCGGCGTGTCCCGTGTCGTGTCGTGTCCCGTGTCCGTGTCAGTGTCCATGCATCATCCAATATTTTATTTTTAATTTTTAACTATTTAATTGGAAACAGGGCAAAAGTGCTTGAGCAAATTATCATGTCAAGTTTTTATAAGGATGATGGCATTCAAGCATATAATAAATAGTTTCATGACTATAAAATCAAAAGGCTAGAAGACATATTTCATTATGGTTCAAGCTGGAACTCTACAACTTGAGTAATGAAATAGATGGATATGATTTTTGAGTTTAAATCAAAGGATAAAAATGAGGTGAGTAGCCAAAATAAATTTCTAATTTTTTATACTTCATTTTGTGATACTAATATATTATTCATAAATTGCAGTTTGAAAATTATGATATTTATATGATAATCACTGTACATTTACTCAAGAGTCGTTGCAACCAGAAGAAATAATGAATTGTAGCGTCGGCCAATGAGTTTTGGAATATGCAAACAAACCATGATGACATGTAAAGATAATTGATAAACAGAGTGGTTTTTATCAATTCTCTGCTCACTTATTCATACTATTTGCATGGTTTTACATTTTCCTTCCTAATTGTGTGCTATGATTGAAAACATGCTTCTTTGGCATTAAATTTGCTATGTTTAATCCCCTCTTATTACCATTCGATGCCATGATATGTGTGTTAAGTGATTTTAGGATTTATAGGGTAGGAATGACTTAGAGGATGGAAAGGAAGCATGCAAAAGTGGAAGGAATACAAGAAACTGAAGGAATTGCTAAGCTGTCCAGCCTGACCTCTTTGTACTAAATCGACCATAACTTGAGTTACAGAGGTCCAAATTACGCAGTTTCAGTTGTGTTGGAAAGTTAACATCCGGGGCTTCGCAACGATATATAATTTGCCATAGCTTCCTCGAAGATAAGTGATGCGCACGCGTGACCTGGAGAAAATTCAATCCACGCGTATGTGTGGACGACGCGTACGTGTGACAGTGCCGCGTGCTGGACGTATCAGAAATCACTAGGGGCGATTTTTGGGCTGTTTCTGACCCAGTTTTTGGCCTAGAAAACACAGATTAGAGGCTATAAAGTGGGAAAATCCATTCATTCATGAACACAACATTCATTATTCACAATTTTAGGTTTTAGATGTAGTTTTAGAGAGAGAGAGAGGCTCTCTCCTCTCTCTTAGGTTTTAGGATTAGGATTTCTTCTTCTTCTCAATTCCAGGTTCAATGTTCCTTTAAATTATTAATGCAAAGAGTACTTTTTCATTTAATTTTATTATTTATTTAATTGCTTTCAATTTTATTTCCATTATCATGTCTCTTTTCTACTCCCTTCTCCCAACAACGAAGATGGTATGCATGTTCATAGAGTAGACTCCCAAATTGACTTGGAGGTTGATTAAAAAGAGACCCTTGAGTTGGAATGCTCAAGTGATTAGTTAAATTGGAAGTTGTTGGCTAATTCTCTATTTACTAACGCTAGTCCTTCCCAAGGGAGAGGATTAGGATTTGCGAATAAGAGTTAGCTCAATCACTTGACTTTCCTTTATTTAGTAAGGGTTAACTAAGTGAAAATAATAACTTCTTGATACTACACTTGAGAAAATTCCAACAAGGATAGAACTTCCAATTAATCATTCCCCCAGTCAAGGCTTTTTATTTAATTATATAAATCTCTTTTAATTTATATTGCCTTAATTCACAATCCTTTACTTTTCTGTTATTCAACTCTTAAAATTTCTCAGAAAACAAAAACCCATAACCAATAATAAATACACCTCCCTGCAATTCCTTAAGAGATGACCCGATGTTTAAATACTTCGGTTATCAATTTTATTAGGGGTTTGTTACTTGTGATAACCAATTTTTTTGTACGAAAGGATTCTTTGTTGGTTTAGAAACTATATTTACAACGGAAATTTATTTGTGAATTCTTTACCGACAGAAAATCAGTTCGTCAAAAATGGCGCCGTTGCCGGAGAATTGCAAACGTGTGCCTTATTACTGGTTATTGTAAATATTTGCTTTTTTGTTTCTTTGTTAGTGTTTCTAGTTTTAGGAGTTTATTTTCATTAATTTCTATCAGTTTTTATTTCTTTTGCTACTATGAATTCTCACCTCTCTAGCTTTAAGTTTGGTTCCAATGTTGTTGTAAGGAATGGAAGCTATAATGAGAACAGGCATCAAGGTTGGAATAATCAAAGATGGGAGGAGCCACAAGGATTTGATCAACCCTCTTGGCAACAACCCCCTCCAATGCGCTATAACCAACAACCATTATGTGATGCATACCAAGACAATAGTTATGGTGGACCCTTTCGTGACAAACCACCTCCACCAAATTACTATGGTCAAGAGCCATTCCACGGAGCGTACAAATATAATGAATATGGTGGACCATCTTGTAGTTACCAACAAGCCCACCATATGCTTATGAACCCCCTCCTCAACATAACTCTGAACCACCATACTCACAAGCCCCTTTCCACCATTCACCTCCATATGACCCTAATCCTTATCCACCACACCAACCACCATATGAACTACACCCAAAACCACCACCTCAATATTCACCATCTCCATATCCTTATCAAGAAGAACCACCTCCATATTATGAGCCCTTTCTCCCAATAATTGAACCCTCCTATCCACCCCAACCTCCATTGGATAACAACACACTCGTCTCTAACATCATTGGTCTCACCTCTACACTCCAAAATCTTATATCCCACATGAACCAAACCTCTACCTCCAACATTCAACCCTCAAGCTTTACTGCATCACCACCCTCCATGGAAGAGCACCCACATCCATCAATCCAAGAGCAACATGATCCCAATTATGCTACTGACCCAGAACAAGAAAGAAGGGATTGGTTTCACGAATTCATACTTTACAAGAAGCTAGAGGAGGCCCTAAAGGTAGAGGTAGGAGAGACCCTTGAAGGAAGTTGTCAAGAGGTGGAAGTCAACAAGGAGGAGCTAGATTTTGTACTTGAAGATGAATGAATAGTTGAAAGGAAATCATTAAGGATGAGTACAATTTTATACTAAAACAACTGGACAAAGCAGTAATTATTGAAGAGGAAGAAGTGGTTGCAGACTTAGGAGATGCAGAACCTCCATGGGAAAGTCCAGTCATAGAGCCTCCTTCTAAGACGTTTGAATTTGATGTTGAAGAGGGTGTACAACCTCCAAGGCATATCATGGTTGAAGATTTGGAAGCTGTTGATCATGAGATGAGTTCAATAGTCAATGAGTTTATACCTACAATTGAACTCTCCCCCATTGAACTAGAGGAAGAGGTTACTGTTGCAAAAGCTTGTCAAGGAAGAGCTCAAGGGAATGGAGCTGGAAATCAACTTGCCCAAATTGTTGGAGACCTCTCCCCCAAAGCCATCACCATCCATTCATTCATTCAAGTGGGTAAATCTTTCATCTCTAAGCTTAATTAACCCACTTGAATATGCTTTGCTTGAGACGGATGATCAGCTTAGAGCTCTTTGTGGCTTTAAGAGTAAGAGGGGGATGGTTAGTGGTTGGCAACACAATCCTAGGTTCGTTGTGGTTGGGAGCTCAAAGTCTAAATGCAAGGGTTGGTGTAGAGCTCGAATGAATGGATCTAGGAAGCTGTTTGGATGCCTTAGTGAGAATCCGGGTTGCTTACCACCCGGATGGAATCATCATGATCCACTTGAAGACGGGTGTAGAATCAAGATTTGGGATCCGGGAATATATGAGGATCAATTTTGGGAGCTCAAAGCTTGTGAGGAACTCCATCAAAGCTTGAGGAATTTACTTGGTATTGATAGAGCTTATTGGAAGTCCAAGCATTGGTGGAAGTTTCAAGACGAGTTCAAGCACAAGCCGCCATGACAAGAAGCTCCCCAAATGTCCAACTTAAGGACTTTAACTAAAAGTGCTAGGTGGGAGACAACCCACCATGGTATGATCGTCTCTTTTAATTTTTAGTTTTATTTTATTTTAATTTTATCAGTGTTAATTCGTAAATTCTGCATCATCATCTACATTCTGCATTCTACATATATAAAAAAAAGAAAGAAAGAAAAGCGCGTCCCACGCGTGCGCGTGAACCATGCGCACGTGTCACATGCGACGCTGAACCTTACAGAAATTTACGCGTGGGCGACGTGTGCGCGTCACCCGTATTTTAGTCACCCCGCGCGTAAGCATCAGCGACGCGTACGCGTGGATCGCCAGATCGGCGTCAATGGGTGATTTGGCCGAGAGTTGTGCTACTTTGGTGCTGGTATTGTGCGTTACGCGTGACTGACGCTTACGCGTCACTAGGATTCTTGCTCACCAACGTGTAAGCGTGGACAACGCTTATGCGTCGCCTCTTCTTTTGCACACCCACGCGTACGCGTAGGCGATGCTTTCGCGTCGCTTCGTAAATTCCATTCTTCTCCTTTTCTCTCTCCTTTCTCAGTCTTTCCTCCTCATTTCCTACTTTCATCTCCTCCCTCTTCCTTCTTATTTTTTTCTCATTACATTTACATTCTTTCATTCATTGCATTTTAAATGTATGCATATTTTTATTTTCTTTTCTAAATTTATTATTTTTCCATTGGTGTTAAATTTTCTTATTCAATTTTTGCATCTTTTCTTGAATTATTCTGGTGCTTCATGACTTGTTTTATTCTGACTGGGTATTATTATTCATAAGTCAATGCTATTTTTTTATGATACTTGTATTCCATTTGCATTGACATGTACTTACACTATCTTGCATTACCCACACTCTCTCCCCCATTGTTGCGATCTTTGCACTATGGATATGCCATTTGCTTCTACTATTTTCTCACTTGTACGTTGTAACTACCATGTAATTGAGACCCTCATTATTTGGCATTAACCCAACCATATTTTATTTGTTTTCTATCTTTGTTTTTGGTTTACCTTTCTTCCTTTTTCTCTTCTTTCAGGATGGCCACCGAAGAAGGAAAAGGGAAAGCTTCTCAAAGGGGCAACAAACAAGTCCATCTGCACAATCTATGGAGAAAAGCGTCAGTTGGAGCAACCCATCCACTTGCACATCTTAGCATGCACCGAGGACGGTGCAATCTTGAAGTGTGGGGAGGTCGATACCGACTTTCGTGGGTTAGTTATTTCCTTCTCAACACCAATGTTTTATTTTCTTTGTTTGTCCATTGTTGCATTTGCATGTTTGATTACATATTTGTTTGATTTTGTGCATATTTTACCACCACTTGGTTAAAGTAATATTTTCTTTTTCAAGAAACTTTTTATAACATTTCACTAATTTGATTTAAAATTTTTGATAAACTTTTTTGAAGAAATATTATACTGGAACATGGTTTAGAGCTCGAACGCACAAAACCTGTGAGATTTTGAGCCTATTTGATTGGTTGCATTTTATCAACCAATATTTTATTTTTGGTGTGTGTTGTTCTCTCTAAAATTGTGATCTTTGTCTTGCTTAATTCTATATTTCTATTATTTGATGTATGCATGCACTTATATGATTGAGGCATTTGTTTCACTGAGCTTACATACCCATATGGCCTTACCCTTTTATTATCCTTTGCAAACCAATGTTGAGCCTATTATACCCCCTTTGTTCTTTACTTTAGCTCATCACTAACTCTAAGCGGAAAATAATAATGTCCTTAATTTGAATCCTTGGTTAGCTTAGACTAGTGAAAGTGCTCATGAATTAAGTGTGGAAAAAGTGGGTTTGGAAACATTTGGTTTAAGAATTGGGTGTTATATATCTTTATGAAAATGTGAAAGAAATATTTAGGACATGTTCATGCATTCAATAATTTAATCATATGCATTGAGAAAAATAAAAGAAAAAAAAGCATATATATATAAAAAAAAAGAGAAGAAAAAAAAGAAAAAAATAAAGGAGAAAAAGAAAAGAAAAAGAGAAAATAATAAAAAGGGGACAAAATGCCCCAAAGTAAATGGTGAAAGTAATGCATATATACTGTACTCAAATTAGGATGCATGAATATGTGGAAAACATGGTTAATGGATAGTTAGATTTTATATTGTGATTACATGGATTGTCTTAAGTTAGGTGGAAAGTTTAAGTTAATTAAGGATTCAGATTTTAGTCCACTTGGCCAAATACATTCCTACCTTGACCCTAACCCCATTACAACCCTTAAAAGACCTCTTGATATGTGTATTTGTGCATCAAATTAGTGTTGATTGGTAGAAGAAGAGCAAGTCCTGGAAAGTAAGGTTAGTAGAGAATTGAGAGAATCGAACCTTAAACACTTGAGTAATTAGAGTGTATACACTTCTGGTGAGGGTTCGATGCTCGATTCCTTGTTCCCGACTTTCATGAGCTATTTTCTTCTGCAAGTTCACTTGTACTTTATTTTGTGATTTGAATTAGTGAAATCCAGTTCATATTTATTCTTGAAAGATTTGTTTACTTTTAACCAAGTAGGTAGAAGCATTTTGCATGTAGTTGCATTCATATAGCTAGGTTGCATTTCATAAGTTTCACCATTCCTCTTCACTCTCTTATAGCTTCTCTTGAGCTTAGCATGAAGACATGCTAATGTTTAAGTGTGGGGAGATTGATAAACCACTATTTTATGGTTTATCTTGTGCTAAATTGAGTGGTTTTTATCAACTCTCTGCTCACTTATTCATACTATTTGCATGGTTTTACATTTCCCTTCCTAATTGTGTGCTATGATTGAAAACATGCTTCTTTGGCCTTAAATTTGCTATGTTTAATCCCCACTTATTACCATTCGATGCCGTGATATGTGTGTTAAGTGATTTCAGGATTTATAGGGCAGGAATGGCTTAGAGGATGGAAATGAAGCATGCAAAAGTGGAAGCAATACAAAAAACTGAAGGAATTGCTAAGCTGTCCAACCTGACCTCTTCGTACTAAATCGACCATAACTTGAGCTACAAAGGTCCAAATGATGCGGTTTTAGTTGTGTTGGAAAGCTAATATCCGGGGCTTTGCAACGATATATAATTTGCCATAGCTTCCCCGAAGATAAGCGATGCTCACGCGTGGATCACGCGCACACGTGACTTGGAGAAAATTCAATCCACGCGTACGCGTGGACGACGCGTACGCGTGACAGTGCCGCGTGCTGGACGTATCAGAAATCGCTGGGGGTGTTGGACTATTTTTAACCCAATTTTTGGCCCAGAAAATACAAATTAGAGGCTATAAAGTGGGAAAATCCATTCATTCATGAACACAACATTCATTATTCACAATTTTAGGTTTTAGATGTAGTTTTAGAGAGAGAGAGGCTCTCTCCTCTCTCTTAGGTTTTAGGATTAGGATTTCTTCTTCTTCTCAATTTCAGGTTCAATGTTCCTTTAAATTATTAATGCAAAGAGTACTTTTTCATTTAATTTTATTATTTATTTAATTGCTTTCAATTTTATTTCCATTATCATGTCTCTTTTCTACTCCTTTCTCCCAACAACGAAGATGGTATGCATGTTGATAGAGTAGACTCCCAACTTGACTTGGGGGTTGATTAAAAGGAGACCCTTGAGTTGAAATGCTCAAGTGATTAGTTAAATTGGAAGTTGTTGGCTAATCTCTATTTACTAACGCTAGTCCTTCCCAAGGGAGAGGATTAGGATTTGCGAATAAGAATTAGCTCAATCACTTGACTTTCCTTTATTTAGTAAGGGTTAACTAAGTGAAAATAATAACCTCTTGATACTACACTTGAGAAAATTCTAACAAGGATAGAACTTCCAATTAATCATTTCCCCAGTCAAGGCGTTTTATTTAATTATATAAATCTCTTTTAATTTATATTGCCTTAATTCACAATCCTTTACTTTTCTATTATTCAACTCTTAAAATTTCTCAGAAAACAAAAATCCATAACCAATAATAAATACACCTCCCTGCAATTCCTTGAGAGATGACCCGATGTTTAAATACTTCGGTTATCAATTTTATTAGGGGTTTGTTACTTGTGACAACCAAATTTTTTATACGAAAGGATTCTTTGTTGGTTTAGAAACTATACTTACAACGAGAATTTATTTGTGAATTCTTTACCGACAGAAAATCAGTTCGTCAATAATATTAGTAATCTAAAATAATAAAATACTTTAGTTATTGAGTATTTATTTGTTTGATGGGTGTACTTCTTCGATTATTTTTGGATGACTCATTAAATAGATATTTTCTGCTTTTTTGCTCTAGAATTTTTCTCTAGTTTATTTATGCAATGTATATATATATATAGAGTGTTCTTGTGTGAATAACCTGGACGTAACCTCGGCTACGGGAGTCGATGCCGAGCTTTAGCCTTTAACGCCGAGCTGCAAGCTGGGATGGTCCGAGCTCTTCGTCCAGAGGGATGTGATGCGGGCAGAAATTGGCGAATTAAAAATTATTAGAATATATACGTTGTAAGTATAGTTCTTAACTCACCGAAAATCTGCCGCTCAATTTAGAAAGGTGTCACAGAAAATTGAAATTTAAAATACTGGGAGTATGAATCCCAGGTCGTCTCCCAACGAGTTGCAGGAAAGGGTGCTATTTTATTAATCAGATGTTTTCGAAAAGGTTTGAGTTGAGTAAACAGGAAATTAAATTGATGAAATTGAATAATATAAATAAAAGTCTTGACTGGGAGTTGATTACATGGAAGCCCTATTCTTGATGGAATACTCTTAAGATTAATTGACAATTGGGAGTTATTTCGTTTGGTTATCCTGTACTAAGTAAGGGAAGGTAAAACAATTTGGAATGATGTTCTATCCACAAGTCCCAATCCACTCTTGGGAGGATTGGTGTCAGAAACTAGAGAGCAAACCAACAATAACCCAATTAAAATCTTTCTCTTGAATCTTCCAATTCAAGGGTTCTTTTCAATCAACTCCCCATCAAGTTAGGGAACTACTCACTCATTGTAAAGGTAAAATTCATAGCATATGAAAAGGAATTAAAGAAAGACATTGTAAATAAAAAGTAAAATAGTCAATTAAAAATAAAAGTGATCCTTGTATTAAATAATCCTAAAAATATTCCAATGGTAAAATTAAACAAAGTAAAGAACATGGAAGAGTAAGCCAAGTAAAGAAAATGAACTAGAATGACGAAGTCTTGATGAGGTAATAACTCTTCTCAATATCCCAATGCAAAAAGCTAGAGAAATTAATATCCTAAGAACTATGAATGTGTAGAGAGAAAACCTAGGGGAGGAGTAAAACTAGATCTACAAACTAAAACTGTGTAGAATGAATGTTGTCTTTGGTTTCTGCATGTTCTCTGGCTCTAGTCTGCTGTTCTGGGTCGAAAACTGGGTCGAAATAGGGTCCAAAATCGCCCCCAGCGAATTTTGCAGATTATGCAGATCGCGCATGTCACGCGATCGCGTCATCCATGCGGACGCGTCATTCGCGCTTTTCCTCGCCACGCGTTCGCGTCGTCCATGCCTCCGCGTTGCTCGTGCTTTTCCAGTCCGCGCGGTCGCGTGAGCCATGCGACCGCGTCACTGCGATTTCTCCTCTTCCGCGTGGTCGCGTGAGCCATGCGACCGCGTCACTTCTCGCTGGTTGTCTCCTCAATTTCTTGTGTTCCTTCCATTTTTGCTAGCTTCCTTTCCAATCTCCAACTCATTCATGCCCAATAAATCCTGAAACACTTAACACACAGATCACGTCATCGAATGGAATAAAGGAGAATTAAAAATACACAATTAAAAGTCTCTAGGAAGCAGTTTTCAAACATGTAATAATTTCAGGAAGGAAATATAAATGCATGCTAATTTAATGGATAAGTGGGTAAGGATCATGATAAAACCACACAATTAAACACAATATAAACCATAAAATAGTGGTTTATCAGGATGTCATGTCACGGAGAGTATGAACAAAGGGGGAGTGTACCTGCAAAAGGCACTCCGATACTTAAGTTAATACTGTGAATTCAGTGTGTTCCTGTTGAGGATAAAACATCATACCTTTATAGGTGAAGTAAGATAGATCAGTTATGTTCTTTATCTGAATTGATGAGCAGTTGTTAGGTTTAATAAGTAATAAATACCTGGTCAGAAAGTTTTATTCCAGGATGTAGTCTGTTGAGTCCAATTATAATGTGTAACCGCCGAGTTTTGACGCAAATTGCCGAGTTATGGTGTATAATGCCGAGTTAAGGCATTGGATTTGTAACGGCCGGATCATAGCCCCCAAGCTTAGCCTGGAAATATGTTTAATGAAGCAGGTTGAGCTTGTAATGAATCATAAGTTGACCTCTGAGTGAGTTCATAACTCGGTGACTAATATGGCCTTGGAGCCCCCAGTTCAAGTTGCTTTATTAAACGATTATTTATGCTAAATAGTGGTATGATGGTGATGCTGAAGAAGAAGATGAAAATGTTGGGTAGATTTTTAGTTATGTGGTGGAATTTGTACGTTTGTTTTGAACTCTTTTACTTTGTTCATTCGACAGATGCTTAGCCCTTGTTGTGGCTGTTTGAAACGTATTATTTTTGGTATCTAAACATAATGTGATGGTTTAGATGCAACATTTAAAAATGTGTTTGGTATCTGTTTGTTTGATTGATGCGTTTGCATTAGGTGTCTGATGGTAGTGTGTTTGACTGTATATCTGGTATGACCATAGTCATTAGGTGTCTGATACGTATATCTAATAAAATATAATTGAAGAGATAGAAATATCTGATAAAGTTCGGCTATTTGTTCTATGGTCGGTACAGACCGATTTTACTGATAGATCGGTAATTTGGTGAAGACCGATTTGATTGATAGATCGGTAGTTTGTCATCCAGTTTGTTTGATTCTGGATAAAGATCGGCAATCGGTTTATCCGATTTGTATGGTTATAGATCGGTTATCTGTTTACGCAGTTTGTTTGATTCTGGATAAAGATCGGCAATCGATTTATCCGATTTGTTTAGTTATAGATTAGTTTTCTATTTACATAGTTTGTTTGATTCTAGATAAAGATCGGCAATCGGTTTATCCGATTTGTTTGGTTATAGATCGGCTATCTGTTTATCCAGTTTGTTTGTTTCTGGATAAAGATCGGCAATATGTAATTTAATCGGCGGAGTCTGATGAGCTTGACTCTGAATAGAAGTCAGCAGAATGATATCTTTAATTCAAAAAGAGATTAAAATGCTCAATGAATTATAGAGTAAAGTAGAAAATATAGGATGTTAGGTGTATGGATAGACCTTTGATTACAAAGGTGCAGGTAGGCCAGCCTCGACCAAGCCATTGGTCTGTGGGTGTTCTACTGTTGAAAAATGTTATCTAATCTTTAAATCTTGCAGAAAGGATGTGAATTTATGATCAGCAAACTGGCAACCATTATCAGTGATAATGTGCTGACGTATGCCGAATCTACAGATAATATATTTCCATACAAAGGAAACCATTTGTTGTGAGGTGATTTTTGCTAGGGTTTGTGCCTTTATCCATTTGAAAAAGTAATCAATTGCTACTATTAAAAAATTTTACCTGCCCTACCGCTAAAGGGAAAGGACCGAGGATGTCAAGCTCCCATTGATTGAGGGCCAACTTTCCTCAGAACTGTGAAAGAGTTCGGCTGGAAGGTGTGTAATCGAACTGTGCTTCTGGCAATTGTCACAGCTTTTCACTTTTGTTTTACAGTCTTATTGCAATGTCAGCCAATAGAAACCAGCTCGGAGTATCTTTGGGGATAAACTACGGGCTCCGAGGTGTGTGCCACAAATTCCTTCATGTGCCTCGGCAAGTGAAAGCTCGGCCTCCGACCTGGAAAGGCATTTAAGCAGGGGACGAGAGACTCGTCCATATAGGCAACTGTTATATATTGTAAAAAATGAAACTTGTCGACAAAAATGCCGAGCATTTTAGATATTTTCTGGTAATATCCCTGTCCTGAGATAGTTTATATAAGGTATTCTCCAATCTATATCCTGTTCCACACTTAAAATTTCTGTTAGATCTATACTTGGGTTAAGTAGTGTGGATTGGTAAAGAGATGATGTGGTTGTTTGGGTACAGGCGAGCTTAGATAGGATATCAGCTTGGCTGTTGTTTTCCTGAAGTATATGTTGAATTTCACATTTAGAGAACTTTGAAATTAAGTGTTGAACAACAACAAGGTATTTGGATAATGAAAGGTCTTTTTCCTGGTACAAGTCGTTTACCTATTGTACGACGAGCAAGGAATCACAGTATACCTTGAGTTCGGTAATATTTAGGTCGGCAGCGAGTTCGAGGCCAGCGATGAGAGCTTCGTACTCAGTTTGATTGTTACTTGTCTTGAAGGAAAAGTGTAGAGATTGCTCTATGACGTTACCATTCTCATCTTCAAGTAAAACTCCAGCTCCACACCCTTGTGGGTTAGAAGAGCCATCTACGTACAAAGACCATTGGGTTGAGTCTTTGGTGGAGATTGGGACTGTGAATTCGGCGATGAAATATGCCAAATACTAAGATTTGATGGGGCCTCGCCCCTGATATTTGATGTCGAACAAGGAGAGCACGACCAACCATTTGACTAGTCGGCCAATTAATTCGGGTTTTTGAAGAACTTGTCGTAAAGGTTGATTTGTGTGAACATGGATGACATGGCTTTGGAAATTTGGCCGAAGTCTTCTGCCGAGAACACCAAAGCTAAAGCAAGCTTCTCAATCGTCGGATAACGAAGTTCGGCATGTTATAGAGTCTTGCTAGTAAAATAGGTAGGCAGTTGCTGCTTTTGTATTTCTGCAATAAGAACCGAACTTATAGCCCAGTCAGTGATAGATAGATACAAATAGAGTGGCTCCCTTTGAAGGGGTGTTTGTAATATAGGTGGTTTTGAAAGAGTTTCTTTTATAGTCGTGAAAAATTGTGCGCATTCATCAGTGTAATAAAAAGCTTTTTTCTTTTTCAATGTTTGGAAAAAACAGAAAGATTTGGAAGCTAGGCAAGGTAAGAATCTAGAAAGTGCAGCAAGTCTCCCTGTTAATTGTTAGACTTCTTTGATAGTTTTCGAGTGTGTCATATCCAACACAGCTTGGCATTTTTCTGAATTGGCCTTGATTCCGCGGTTGGTGAGCATGAAGTCGAGGAATTTGCCCCCTTGCACACCTGAGGCACACTTCTCGGGGTTTAGCCACATGTTATATTTTCAGATTTGATTGAATACTTCTACGAGATTGTCAAGATGGTTGTTACTGAGCTTTGTTTTGGCTACCATATCGTCGATATAAACTTCGAGGTTTCTGTCGATCTATGCGGCGAATACCTTGTCCATAAGGCGTTGGTATGTTGCACGGTTGTGTTTCTTTACCATGACGACATTTGCCAACCATGTTGTGAATCTGATTTTTTGTATGAAGCCAGCATTGATTAACTTCTTGGTTGCCTCCAGAGATGCTTGCTTTCATTCAAGGCCGAGGTTTCTCTTCTTCTGTGCTATAGGCCAGACAGATAGGTCTAATGCCAGCTTATGAGAAATTACAGAAGGGTCAATGTCTGGCATATCTGCAGGGGTCCAAGCAAATAAATTGGCATTTTGTTGTGGAAATATTTATAGTGAGCTTTTCTCTTCCGAGCTTAGTGTAGATCCGACGTCAGTGAATTTTTCCGAGCTATCTGCAAAAAAGATTTTTTTTAAGTCTTCCGTAGGGGTTGGTCGTTCAAGAACGTCTGCCATTGGGTCAAGGTCGGCCAACACTGGAAATTCATTTTGATTGCTAATGGTGTGGACATGTGAATATATACTTCGGTTGGGCCTTTTGAGGCTATTATTGTAACATTGTCTGGCTTCACGAAGGTTACTGTGAGTTGTTGCAATAGTGTCATCCTGCAAGGGGAACTTAACACAGAGATGAATTGTAGAAACAATAGCACCGAACTTATTCAAAAAAGGTCGGCCAAGTGTCATATTAGAAGGGATAAAATAGTCAACTAAATATTGAATATCTGAAGTTTTTGATAAGGGAACCTCACCGAGTGTTTGTAACTACACAGATCTTAATACTGGGACTCTTTCACCTGAAAAATTGATCAGGTCTCCCGGTTGTAGCATGTTGTTGCTTAATTTCATCTTCTGAAAAGTGGAATAGAAAAGAACATCGGCGCTGCTCTCGGGGTCAAGTAGTACCTTTTTGACCAGGAGATCTCCAAGTTGGATGGAGATTACCACAAGATCATCGAGATTTGTTGTAGCTGTATTGATGTCCGAATCTTGAAAGGTCATCTGGGGGAACTCTAGAGATGTTTGAGAATTGTTCGGACTGGCTTCGATTGATAACATAGCTCGGTAAGAGCGTTTTCTTGCCGAGCTTGTGCTGCCTCCTCCTGCAAAACCTCCAGAAATATAGTTAATAACTCATCTTGCTTGTTCAAGATGACTTGTGTTCGTCTTTTCTTTGTCTCGGCTATGTTGTCCTGCCGAGTTGTGGTCGGCACTGGGAGGAGCACGTCATTGCATATGGCCTCCGACGTATTTATTGAGGTGGCCTTACTGAGCTAGTCGTTCCATCAGATCTTTGGCGATGACACACTCATCAGTGGTGTGTCCATGTTTCTGGTAGAAGGTGCAGTACTTTGATTTGTCTACGGCTTTTGAATATGGATAGTTGCCGACTTTACTTGGCGGATTGATTAATTTAGAATTTAAGATCTCCCTGATGATGTTATCCTGCTTGGTGTTGAGTTGGGTATACGATTTATAACGGAGAGTAGGCTTAAAACTTCTTTTTTACTTGTATTGGGATTTTTTCTATTTTTCGAGATCGTCGGAGTTCTTCAATGTCAATCTGGCCTTTCGCCTTTTCACAGAACTCAGCCATTGTTTTTGGTTTGGCGACGACAATAGCCTCCTGGAATTTCCCTGGTCGGAGTCCACTTTTGATGGCGTGCAGTTGCACCTCAGGGTGGAGATATGGTATACTCATAGCTACCTTTATGAAATGCGTCATATAATCTTTGAGGCTTTTATTCTAACCTTGTTTGATTGTGTTCAGATAGTTAGAATCATGTAGGTAGATAGCTGATCCGGCAAAATGCTCCTCGAACAGCTTTGATAGGTCTTGAAAACGAGAAATAGAATCTGCAGATAAAGAACAAAACCAATCAAGTGTAGGACCGTCTAAATAAGTTAGAAAACAACGACATAAAACTTTATCGGATGCACCGTTTACTATCATTATAGATGTGAACTTTTTGATATATTTCTTTGGATCGCGTAACCCGTTGTATGGGGTTAAGGCAGTTGGTAGGGTAAACCTTTTGGGCAGCACGAAGTTCATCACCTTGGCCGTGAATGGCCCAGGCGAGTTATCTGGCTCACCATCTTCATTTTTTGACCGAGCTTCTTCATTGTGCTCAGGTTGGGCTTCTTTATGCCGAGCAGTTTTGGAGACGTGTGTCGGTCCAGATTGATGCTCGGTTTCTCCAGTTCGCTCTTGCCGATCATTGTTGTTTTCAATCCGAGCATTAGTTAGCTTGGCAATCTAATTCGTCATTCTTTGATTTTCCTCTGCCATGCGCTAGTTGGCTTGTTGTAACTCAGTTACCATCCTAAGGAGCTCGGATGGTGTAGGTGGAAGTTGTTCAGCCATGTGTGGAGGTGAAAACGTTGAGGCCGATGGAAAAGAAAGGAATTATATTTTCGGCCCCATAGTGGGCACCAATTGTTCTTGTGTGAATAACCTGGACGTAACCTCGGCTACGGGAGTCGATGCCGAGCTTTAGCCTTTAACGCCGAGCTGTAAGCTGAGATGGTCTGAGCTCTTCGTCCAGAGGGATGTCACGTCACGGAGAGTATGAACAAAGGGGGAGTGTACCTGCAAAAGGCACTCCAATACTTAAGTTAGTACTGTGAATTCAGTGTGTCCCTGTTGAGGATAAAACATCATACCTTTATAGGTGAAGTAAGATAGGTCAGTTATGTTCTTTATCTGAATTGATGAGCAGTTATTAGGTTTAATAAGTAACAAATACCTGGTCAGATAGTTTTATTCCAGGATGTAGTCTGTTGAATCCGATTATAACGTGTAACCGCCGAGTTATGACACAAATTGCCGAGTTATGGTGTATAATGCCGAATTAAGGCATTGAATTTGTAACGGCCAGATCATATATATTATGTCGTATAAATATTATGTGTTGTTAATTATATTTTATTTACAACAATTAATTTATTTAAAAAAATTATTGTAAATTTTTTTTATTTATTTGCATTCTAGTTATTATACGTTTGGAAATATGGAATCTTGATTGATGCTTTGAATATGTATAAAATGTTCAGGACCACAAGAAAAAAAGAACATATATAAAGTGTTGGTGCCAAAATTACTCCGACGTCAGGTTATATTACACCTTTATAGAAAAAAAAATTTATTACATTGGTTACTATGATTATAATCACTATATTGGTTATAAAATTTAAACAATACTTAAAAAATAGGGATAAGTATTGTTTTGCTCCCTAACGTTGAGGGTCAAAATCGAAACTGTTTCTAACATAATTTTTTATTTAAAATCATCCTTAACATTTTTTTCGTATTAAAATCATCCTTTTTAATAAAATTTTTAATGTTATTCCTAAACTACCCCTATTTTAATAAAAAAATTATAAAATTTAAAAAAAAAGAAAAGAAAATAA
>NC_029792.2:8141924-8149794 GCF_000816755.2 Arachis ipaensis
GGAAACGCGAAGGGGGAGGGGAGGAGGCCATCGCCTTCACCGCGGGTCTCCACCGTCACAGGAGGCCATCGCCGCCACCGTTGGGTCCTTCGCCACCGAGCACAAGCAGCGAGAGAGGAGATCTGAAAAGAGAGAGGGAGCACCGGTGGAGGGGAGGAGTGATAAACCCCAATTTTGTGGTTTATCTTGTGCTTAATTTAGGGGATTTTATCACCTTTTCTCATATTTATTCAATGAAATAGCATGGTTTTGTAATTCTCCCTTAATTTGTGCTTAAGTGTAAAAACATACTTTTTAGGCCCTTAAATTGGTGATTTTAATTCACTTCAATTCCATTCGATGCCTTGATGTGTTTGTTGAGTGATTTCAGGTTCATAAGGCAAGTATTGGATGGAAGAAATGAAGAGAAAATCATGCAAAGTGGAGAATCCATGAAGAAATGAGCATTTGGAGAATTAAGGGCCACGCGCACGCATCACCCACGCGTACGCGTGAGTAGAGGTTTTGGCCAGCGACGCGCACGCGTCACTCACGCGTACGCGTGTTGCTCGGCACGTGACCCACTTAAAGTGAAATCGCTTGGGCGATTTCTGAGCTGCCCAGGCCCAAATCCAACTCGTTTCTGAGGGTATTTCATGCAAAATTCAAGTTTGAGCAAAGGGGGGAGCACTTAGTTAGTCATGATGAGCCTTTAGTTAGTTTTCTAGAGAGAAAAGCTCCCTCTTCTCTCTAGAATTAGGTTAGGATTAGGTTAATTTCAATTAAATCTAGATTTGATTACTTGATTTCATCTTGTTTCCTCTACAATTTCTTATTTCTACACTCTAATTCTCTTAGTTCTCTTGTTAATTTTACCTTTATGTCTCTTTTATGTTCATGAATGCTCATGTTGGATTTGGTTTACATTTAATGAAATTTGATGTTTGATGTTCTTTTATTGTTAATTTGAGTTGTGAATTTTACCTTCCTTGCAATTGGTAGTTGGTAGATTTATATTTCTTGTACTTTTATTATGCTTTCCTTTTATGCCTTCCAAGTGTTTGACAAAATACTTGGTTGGATGTTAGAGCAGACTTTGAGCATTCTTGGCTTGGAAAGAGTAATTAGGTAATCTTGAGTCATGAATTCCCAACTCATATTGGTGATTTAGAGTTGTTAGTTAATATGATTTCCATTGACTCTAATCTCTTGCTAATTCAATTAGTGGGTTGATTAGGACTTATGGATTGAGATTAGCTAGTCTTATTAGACTTTCTTCGAGTGTGAAGATAATATGATACCTTCTTCCATCGTCGGAGATGACGTAATAAGATAAATTCTTATGTATTATTGTGACATGATTAACTAGTCTTGTTTGACATTCTCCCTATGTGAAGATAACATGATACCTTCTTCATTTGTTGGAGTTGACTAGATAAGATGAATTAATCATTGTATGACTAGAATAGAAAGCCTAAATCCTCAATATTACTTGCTTTCTTTAGTCACTTGCTTGATTTACTCTTCTTGTCATTTAAATTCTTGCCCATTTAATTCCGTGCCCTTTTATCAATCAAACCCCTTGTCCTTCATAGCCAATAATTGACCACTTCATTGCAATTCCTTGTGAGACGACCCGAGGTTTAAATACTTCGGTTATATTTTATTGGGGTTTGTATTTGTGACAAAACTAAATTTTCGATTTGAGTATTTTTAGTTGGTTGGGATCTATACTATCAACGAGAATTATTTTGTGAGAAATTCCTAACCACACGACAATATCTCATTATCAAGGAGGCTGCTGCCATAGCCGCCGCCACCATCGTGACACCTACATCGTCACCACGAGCCACCGCCAGAAACGTCGCCGCCGTTCATGCATGCTTCTGCCGCTGCCGTGGAGTGCGTTGCCGGGAAGGGGAGCCCGACACGAGGAGGGCGGCGCGCGAAGGAAAGAGAGGAATCTGAGGTTGAGCTGGGTTCCTGCCACTACCGATCTACCTAGCCGCTGTCACTCCGTCGCACACGAGCTGTCGGTGGTTCTGCTTCGGCTTCTGCATCTGCTTCTTCTTCTTGCTTCAGCTTTTGCTCCTTGCTTTGGCCTCTGCTTGCTGCTTTTGCTTGAGCTTCTGCTTCTGGTTCTTGTTGAATTTGTGCTTCTGCATGTTGATTTGGCTTTGTGCTTGAACTTCTGCATCTGTTTCTGCTTCAATTTCTGCTTTTTACTTCTGCCTTCTACTTGTGTTGATTTTTTTTGCTTTCTGTTTCTGCTTGTTTTGATTTCTATGTCATTTGAATTTTTTTTGAATGTTGAATATTGTGTTATTATTGATTTGAATGTTCTGTTATTGTTGATAATGGATTCTTAAATTTGAATGTATGTTCTGTTGTTATTGTTGTTGTGGAAAGAAATGGCTGATAGTGGAAATAGGGGCGATGACGGTGGTGGAGAATGCAGAATGAACAGTTCTGATAGTGGAAATAAGGGAGCGGCGATGGTGGATAATGCAGAATGAACGGTGGTGACAGGGAATGCAAAATGAACAGTAGTGCAATTAAGGGTTGGGGGTATTGTTGTCTTTTAAAAATTATTTTATTCAAAAGGACTATTTTAATACGAAATAAAACGTTATGGACGATTCTAAATCAAAAATTACATTGGGGACGGTTTTGATTCTAACCCTCAACGTTAGGGACCAAAACAATACTTATCCCTAAAAAATATAATTAAAATTTATTTAATTTTTTCACTACAAAATTTGTATTTGTTTGTGGTAGTTTTTCTAATAGGAGTTACTAAAAACCTCCACAATATATTTTATTTGTGACAAATTATAAAACTTCCTAAATAATTAACAAAAACTCCCACTATTATAATACTCATAATTCAATTAATTATAAAACAATCCAACCCAAACAAATATTCACTCAGCCCATACAAAAAAAAAATCAAAACAGGGCTTCCAGAGAGAGAAAACGAAGGAGAGTGAGATCGAAACCCTAGAATCCACCGCCACCGCCACCGCCATCGCCACCGCCACTGCCATTCATCTCTGCCATTGTTGCCGTTATTGTCTCCTTCGTCGACACGTCACCGCTGGAGTTATGAATGAAGGACAAGGTAATCATGGAGCCTCTCCTCTGCTTCTGCGTCGTCTTCCACGGCGGGTTCTTCTGCTGGTTCTGCTTTTGCTCCGGTGGCTTGAAGCACTCAGAGCGCAGTTTCGGTGCCGACGCGGTGGCACTGGCGGAGCAGATTTGGAAGGCGAGAGACGGGAGTCTCTGAAAGCTTCGATTGAAGCTGCGATAGTGCGATCGAAGCTATCAAATCTTATGGAACTAATTCTCATGTCGTTCCGAGTCATTGAGGTGAGGATTTGTTCCTACTTTGTAAAGGTTTCCATGAACTGAACTAGGATCTTTATTTGTATGAACTTTTTGAGAATTGAGCTTTCAGTCTTATTGAGAAATCAAAATTTGAGGTTTCAGCTCCAAAGAATGTAACAAGAAAAAGGGGAGTATGAATTCCAGCTTAAACTTTGCTAGATTTGCTTGATATTGAAAAGTTAAAATGATTTATGCTCCATTTAGCATGACTTGCAAATTTGTGGCTGCTTTCTTGGATTTCTCTAGTTTGATTTGGTGATTGTAGAATAGCATGCTTTGTCATCTTTAAAGCAAATTTGGTGCCTGCTCCACCAAGTTTGTGTCGGAAGATGACTAAATCATTATGTCCTCCATATCATCTATATTCATGAAAGTCTATTATATTCATGTTGTATTACTGGGGGGATAAATCTTTTAATATTAACTCATTAGCTACTGCTTCTTTTGCTATGTCATTATATTGCTCTGATTGGTTTGTTACATTGTAAATTTTATTTTATTTTTTGAATGAATTATGTTTTGTATTTATTTGGATCTTCATTTTTTTAGATGTTAGGGGCTGGTGTTAGTCAGGTTGCTGTATGCGCATTCTTCTAATGAATAGGATACTTCCCTTGCTGTTTATCTGTACCACTAAACAATATGAAATTTACTTCTAAAACTGCTTTTGCAGGGCCTGCTATGGTGTTTTGAGGTTTGTTATGGAAAATGGCGCCAAGGGATGCGAGGTTTGTTCTTGACAGCATCTGATTTCAGGTTTCCTTGTTGCTATGCTTAGGTTGCGATAACATTTTGATTCTGCGTAGGTCATCGTTAGTGGCAAGTTGAGGGCTCAACGCGCTAAATCCATGAAGTTCAAGGACTACATTGATTCTGCTGTAAGACATGTACTCCTTAGGCAGGTCAGTATATACTCTTTTAGACAAGTCTTCCTTTGATTGCATTGATAGTGTATACATTTTGTTTTTGTTATGAAGGGATTTGGATAAGAAATGTTGCAGATGAGTAACTTCACAAAGCTTTCATGAGGTACAACTTTTTCTTTTGTTCTTTTCTTTTGTTTTTTGCTTCAAGTCTTCATTTTTTTTGGTTTTGCTGTGTATTATTTCAGGCATATACGAGCGAGTTGCAGCTTAAAGTGGATCACTTACTGGAAGAGAATGCAAGACTCAAGAGACAGCAACAAAAGGCATGCATCTTCATTTATATACATAAATACACACATTTTAGTTACTAGTGATTTTGTTTGTTTATGTTTATGTTTCAATATTTCATCAAGTGAACCTTATATTTATTTAGTTCTTGCAAAATGGGATTTGGTTTAACTTTGAGCGTTGAAGTTGGTGTTTTACACTTGAAATTTATTGCATGTATAATTTGTCAGGTAAATTTATTGCTGAGATTTCATGCTCCAAAGAATGTAACAAGAAAAAGGGGACTTATGCTCAAGCTAACAAGCCTGCATCTGCTGATGATGAAGATATGGACCCCACTGTAAGTTTCATTGCAGCATTGCAATGTTTTTCAATAGTGATTTGAATTTCTAAAATATTCCATATCTTTTTGGGTGCAGCAATACTTTGAGAACAGGCTCAAGTACCTTGCGGATCAGAAGGCTGAAGGGATTAACCCATACCCGCACAACAGAAATGATAGTAGGGTCATTACAACACGTTTAAATTGAAGATAATTGATCCAAGTTTCATAAGTGCTAATTCAATATAGGGACTCTCTTCCCAGAAATTAAAGAGTCATTACAACACGCTTAAATTGAAGATAATCGAAATCCCCTGCTTGCTTTATTTGAATTGTTTTTTAACTGCTATGCAAGCTGTTGGTCCAACTCTTCTCACGATTTGGTAATTTTTTTTGTTGATTCAGGTTGGAAGAGTTTGCTTGCTGTAACACATTAGCTTACAAGGGAATTGTAATTATTTAGTTTTTAGGTATGAATTAGGTGTTAAAGGATCCCCGGTAACTAGCAACATCCTCTTCCATCTCCTCAATAGTCTTCCCCTTTTATCTTTTTTCCACTGTTTGAGCCAATTTTATTATGGATTTGTATTGTTGCCTGCCTAGTTCAGTTGTAATTTAAGCATGCTTTATTGATTGGATTTACTTGTTATTTATTTCTGATTAATCAATTAATTAATATGCAAAACTAGTGTAAAGATCTCAAGTTCTAAATCTGGTGTAAAGCTACCAAGAAGTTGCTTAGGATTTTGATGTAATGATAATAAATCTAGTGTAATACTTGTTTTTATTATCTGCCTTATTTTTATGGATTTGTTTTGCTTTGTCTTTGGAGGTGAATTTGTTTTTAATGATGGTGTTTTCTACTTTTATGTCAAATTCTTGTACTCATAACTGTAATGATAGATTCAGCTATAGACCTTTATCTACTGAACATAAAGTTTATAGAGTATACTTCATATAGAACATACAAGCTTCTATGCTCCTAAAATTTTTTATGGACCTGCCATATAATTTGGCATAAATTTCTGCACTCCTTTGTTACTCTACGGAACTAAGTTATTATTTATTAGGTGATTCCTTTATACTTTCTTTCATTACTTATGTAAATGTATGTTCTCTCTTCAGATTATGCTTCTAGAAGCCGTTGCAATAGTTATGGCACCAAGAGACAGTTCAAGATAAGGCACATCACAGATGTATCTTGAATTTTTGATGTATAGAGGCATCTTCCCTAATAAATTTTGGAATCACAATTAGAGACCATAAGTTGAAACTTGAAAAGAATGTAAAATCCTTCCTAAAAAAATTAATAAAGGGTAAATTACATTGACATTTTTTCCGCTGTGGTACTCTGATTTTTAATGACAATTTTAATGTATTTATTTCTAATATTATTAGTTAAATTAGATTAAGATTGTTATATTTTTCTAGATTATATCATTGGAACTGAAGCCATCCACAGTTTGTGAGATAAGCCTGAGAAGTGTTACGTTATCATAATGAAATCATGAATAATAGTAGTAATAATTTAATAATAATAATAATAAAACTAGTGTATGGAACTTTGTTCACTGTAGCAGCCGTTTCTCAAAAATACAAGTACAACATACACATATACACTCTTCTGAGTTCTGACAATAAAGCAGAGTTTAGTTCAATTACTCCATGATCATCATCATCATCATCATGTGCTCCTGTCTGAGCTTTCTTAGGCTCTAATCTCATCCTCCTTCTCGTGTCCATTTCTTCTCTTTCCTTTCCTAGTTTTTCTTTTACTCAAACTTTGTGATAGGACAAAATGATTAATTGTTTTAATTATTTGTTGTTTTAGTCATCTGTCCAGAGAATTGCTCTTCATAGAGGCTGGTTCTTAAACAATTTTTGCATGCTTGTTCAGATACTCGGTTCCATATGCTTTTAAATTATTATTCATTCATAAGAATAACAATTGGTGACAAGCAAATTGGTCCAATCCAGAGACATGCCCATTTATCATGCATCTACTTGTATGTTGCAATGGTATAGATATAATTTCTTTTATATGAAGTAATTTTTTTATAGACATTAGACATGCCCGTTTATCATGCATCTATTTGCATTGTTTGCAAATATATTTATCTAGTTATGTAATCACAGGTTCCCATTTATTTTCTCTCATTGGAAAAGCGAATCTCCGCAGATATCTATAGATATTAAATTTAAATAAAATTTAAAAAGTAACACTATCATAATAAAATCTAATACAATTCAACTAAATATATCAAATTAAAACATAATCTAAATACAAATTTAACATAATCAATATACACACAAAATTTCAATGTACAATTTAAAATAAAATGAAATAGAAAAAACTTTCAACAAAATAATATAACAATTCTTGGTGGTTGATCATAGTTGGATAATAATATCTCCTTGTAAAACACAAATTTGAATAATTAGTTAATTTAAATATTATACATATCATTAATTTATTTTTTGATAAAACTTAAAAAAGTCATTAAACATACACTTACATAAAACCAAGTTGGATTGGCCTAGTGGTTAGCTCACTAATCTGCTTAAACAAGTGTTGGGAGTTTGAATTCCGCCTTGTGCATGCAGCAACTCATTGACTAGCAACAAACTCTTAAATAGAACTCAATACCACGACGGATCAATCATTGGCCTGTCAGGTTGGAGGATACCGTGGGAAACCTAAAAAAATACACTTAAGGATATTTAAGTAATTTTTTCGCAGAAATTTCACGGATAGGTCCCCATGGGACGGGTTAGCGGGTACCTCAATTACCGCTCCCGTCCCCATGAAGATTTTGCGGGTCCTTGTTAGCTCCCCCATCGTGGGTAATCCCTACGGGTATCCATGGATGCCAGACGTGTGGATACAGATTTTTTTATTATTTTTAGGCCCAAACTTACTAATTAACTTTTTTGACTTGTTAGACCTATCTGGACCTGTTAAAATATAAATAAATATATAAATAATATTTTTTATTAACATATTATTTATATTTTATATATTATTGAA
>NC_029792.2:8150282-8171808 GCF_000816755.2 Arachis ipaensis
TTTTAAAAAAATTATAATAGATTATAAATCAAAATTTAGACTAATTAATTATATGACAAGCTTAATCTGTTAGGAGTAAAATATGATCTGACTTGGACTATTTTTATGACATATACGAGTGAGAGAGGAGAGTGAATTGAAAAAAAAAGACTCTCAAAAGTAACAAAATAGAGAGAAAATAACACAGTGATATTAGTATAATTTTTTAGGTTTTTTTTAATAAAGTAAAATAATAAGTTTAGATTTTTTTGTTATTGTTATTATTAAATTTTATAAAGCTTATTTTATTATTACATAAAATAAATTAATAAAATAATTTTACTAATAAAATAAAATTTAAAATATACTTTTAATTATATTGTGGGGGTAAATATTCATATACTATAAAACTTATTTTTTATTTTTAAAAGAGTAAAGTACCATTTGTACCCATGGAAGTTGAAAATGCTGACAAATGTACCCACGAGAGAAGAAAACTACCAAATGTAACCATCAATGGTGACATCCGTAGGACGAAACTAACCAAGCCTTATTCTGGCGTTGACTCCGTTAGTAACGCATCCTCCGTGGCACTTTCCGGCGTGACATGGCTTGGGGGGCTTCACACGTGGAAATTATAAGTACAATTACCTAAAAATATAATTGGATTTCAAAATTATATTTAAAAAAAAAAAAGAAAATTAGAATTGAACAGTTATCAAAGGTACACCTCTTCGCGCGGAACAGAGGGTAGAGCCCTAAGACTAGACTGTTCATCTTCTCCACTCACAGAAAATCTCCGGTGCCGATGATAATCTCCGTGTTCAAGAGAGGGTGCTTGTTGGTGTGGATCGTGTCAGCTGTTGGAATTGCGTAGTCTCATCCATAGGTAAGCACTAACCTTCGATTTCTCTGTGATAGTTATCTTGATTTTTGGTGCATGGTTGTGGGTATGATATTTTTATTAGGGTGTCTTTTTAGTGGCTATGATGTGGTTGTGAATTCGTTTTCTCTTCTGTATACATGTGTGTTTGCAGATGGCAACTATCCACATTACGCTAGTCATTAGTCACAGAGAAAAATTTGAAAAGGGTGATGATGGGAAACTGGCTTATGTTGGGGGTGAGAAAACAGAGATTGAACGAGTGAATGTGGACACGCTTAATAAGTTCTTCATGAATGACTTAGTAAAGGACATAGGGTACAATGATGTGAGCGAGCTTTACTGGCTTGAACCTGGGAAGGAGTTGGATGGTGGGTTGAGGTTGCTTAGACTAGACATGGATGTGGTGAGTATGTATGAAGCAGCCATTGCTAATGGGAGGATAGTTGAGGTGTTCACCGAGCGTCCAGTTGACCTTCCTGAGTTCGTAGAAGAGAACAATAAACCCGAACCAGAGCTTGAGATATTAACTGTTAGTAGGACCCCAATGAAGCACAGAACCAAATTGTGTGTTAGGAGACCCCCAACCCCAAAGAAGAAGAGAAAGAGAGTGGTGAAATTAAGTGAGACTGTAGGAGGTCTGCCTGGGCCGAATGCTCAAATAGAGGATGCTGTGGTACAGAAAGAAGTCCATCATACCCGAAGAAACACAGAACAACCAGATTTAAGCAATGATCAACCAAATATACCTACCCATTCACCAAAGGTAACCTTCGATGAGGCACCAAGGATCATTCAGCTACCGAATCCACCCACTAAACCCAACTTACCGCCATATCAAGAACTGGAGAAGACTCATCCACACCCTAAACAACCAAATATGTCAGCTGCAAGTGAAGAAACTGGAAACCAAATTCCAGTTTCTGTCGAGTCAGTGGCTCCCACTGTGGATAAAGGGCTTGCCGAATCTGTTGAGGTTTTCACACAGTACATCCCACAGCCTTGTCAAGAACCCGGTAGTGGTAGTCAACCCAGCAGTTCACAGCCCGAACCAGATATAAATCCAGACGTGGGTGGTGGTAGTCAATAGAAGTCCAAGAGACGATCAACAGTCAGGCCTCCACCTTCAGGGCAAACATTCATACCTAACCAGGATCCAAACAAGCATCCTTCATTTTTTATACCTGTGGATGGTGAAGATATGTCAGAGGCAAGTGCAGGGATGCATTGTTACGAGTCGGAGGAGCTTGATTCTGTTGCAAGTGATGATGAAGACAGTGAGCAGGCAGCATTTCCTCAAGCGAATCCAGATGCTCCAGTAAGGGAAGTAAGGTTGGAGCTTGGCATGGAGTTTGAAAATCTAGACCATTTCAAGAAGGCAGTTAGGAAGTTCAACATCAATTTGGGGAGAAGTGTATTCTTTCCAAGGGTGGATTCAACTAGGTGCAAGGCCATATGTTATGATGAGAGTTGTCCGTGGCAGATATACTATGCAAAACGGTCGTTTCCATTAAGCTTTCAGGTGAAGACCTTTGTGAATGAACATACCTGCAGCAGAGTTAACAAGAATAAATCTGCAGATGGTAAATGGGTTGTAGAGGAGCTTGAGGACAAGATCCGTGAAGGAGACCACCCCAGTTCCTCAACCCATTCCTAATCCACTGAGGTCTCCTTCAACTAGGCCACCAACTGCAAAAAAGCCACCAAGGAAGAAGAAGAATCTGCGAAGACCACCACTAACTACTCACCAACCACATTCTGCTCCAGCAACACCAACTACTACTACTCCATCACCCACGGCCTCTGATGTGCCACCCACTGTGACACCTCAAACCATGCAAGCTGCCTCCGAGGGCACTACTTCCAGATTCATGGAATTCATGCCTAGTCCCACAGGGATAGGATCAAGCTCAGGTAGGTGGCCTCAGCCTGCCTTCCGTCCACCACCAAAAAAGAGGTCAACAACTGCACACTTGAAGGAAGGGTCAAGCGGCAGCAGCAACTCCACTCCAATTCCATAAAGCAAGAGTCTTTATATTATGTTTTTTTTTGGTACTGTGCCATGGCAGTTTATGTTACAATTGTTGGATATGTCACATACTATACCTACAATTGCTTATGTTTTGGTTTTCGGTGTTTGTGCATGGTCGTAGTTGAAAACTCATACCTATAACTTGAACACTTCAGTTTCTCAATTTCTACGTACTTATGAGCTTATTTTACCTGTATTTCATGTTATTTTGGAGCAGAAAGTAAAAATTACTTGAAATTAGTAATAGATAACTTCTGCAAATTTACAAGTCTTATAAGACTCTATTTGACATTTTCTGGATTCCAGATGTCTACAAATAACAGATACATAATCGAACATGGGTATTTTTGTCAAAGCCTAACACTCAAACTACTTGTGCTCAAAACCCCCTGAGAATCAGATACAAAGTGCAGACAACATTACATACCACCACCATTGACATAATCACAAGCCAAAACCTAACTTTACTAAATTCAGCTTCACACCTCCCTAACATCATGAGCATCTTCACTTCAGCCTTAGCCTCATTAACGTCTTCCTGCATCTTTCTTTCTGACAGTGCTCTCCTCAAACCCTCACATTGCCCTTCAATTTCGTCTACCCATGCAAAGAAGTCGCAGTCCGAGTTCTATCCATGGCAGAAAAATTAAAATCAGATACCGATTCAACTCTCACATAACAGGGTGTAAAACGGGTTACCTTCCAATTGGGACAACGTACGAACCACCTCCCAGGATTCATCGCCGTCCCTGACTGTAAAGCGTCACCCCCAACCCACAGAAACATCTCCCATTGAACTTCCTATCATGCACCCTTCCTGAATTTGAGCTTCCAGACACACTACCACTGCCATTCGAAGTTGGAGTAAACAGTATTCGCCTTGACATTGGTATAATTTCGAAGATTTTTGTGAATCTAGGGTTAGGGTTCTTATTTGGGATGGAACAAGGTTTGAATTTGGGAAATTTTGGGGTTGAAGATACATTATAACGGTCACACAGCTCAGCAATCCACATGTGAAGTCCCCCAAGCCATGTCACACCGGGAAGTACCACGGAGGATGCGTTACTAACGGAGTCAACGCCGGAATAAGGCTTGGTTAGTTTCGTCCCACGGATGTCACCATTGATGGTTACATTTGGTAGTTTTCTTCTCTCGTGAGTATATTTGTCAGCGTTTTCAACTTCTATGGGTACAAATGGTAGTTTACTCTTTTTAAAATCTCAATTGTCCCCACATAGTATTGTGTGCAGTGGCCAGTGGGTCTGTGTCTGTATATGCATATCTATTGTGTAGAAAACAATATGTACAAAGGTGCACAATAAAAGGGTGCATGCATGGTGCCGAGTAATTCAATCTTCTACCTACATCGTGAAAAAAAAATCAATTTTTGAATCTACCTTTTAAATAGAATAATAATACAATATAATAATACCACAATCACAACATAATTTTCATGAATAAAGACCTCCAAAACATCACACCAACCAAATATAGGTGTAGAGCGAGTATCATTCATTAGTCAAATATTTGTTTCGTTTATATAAGAATATTGGGATCTTCTCTTTTATTATTCATTGCAGAGAGATATAAGAATGATATACAAAGCAAATCATGCTAAAAACACTAATCCCCATTAATTATTATAGTAGATATATATAACTTACAATATAATTAAAAAACAATTAACCACTAAAATAATTAAAATTTTATCGTAGAATATTCAAACATATTTTGATATAATAATTAAACTTTTTAATCGTAGCATAATCATACTTTTCTATAAACATCAAATATATAACTTTGTAAGGTACCTTTCTATTAAGTTTTGTATTTAATATTTATTGTTTTAAATTATCGACGAGCAAGCTAAGCTAAGAAGCAAAAAAGAAAATCAATTACAAAGAAACAGCACGAGGAAAGACAACTCAAAATCCGTAAAGAATTAGAACGAAATTATAGTAGAAAGAGAATTATAAACAATTAAAAAAAAGATATATGCAACAAGAGGGTGCATGAGAACTTTTAAACTGCTTTGGCGGAACTCCAAAGCAAACATGAAATCTACTTCAACCTAAACATTGTGATATCTTTTTTGGGAGGCAATTGATAGCCCAAGGAAGATACTAGAAAGTTAAACTAGATAGAGTGATAGAGTAAGCTTCTAAATTTGCACTAAAAATTTTAATAAAATTCTCATGGTGGTCTTGAATGATACTACTGCAAGCTGTCAAACCAAATTCACTAACTGAGCCATCTGTCTTGATCTTAATGTAGAATTAAGATATGGGCACTGAGATACGTGGATAATAGATAATTCTACCACAAGAGATTTACTTTTTTCAACACATTCTACTGTAAATTGATATTCCTTAGCCAGACTCAAGTTTTCTACAAAGGAAAGAATCATGACTATAACCTAAGCTTTAAGCAAGTAGTTGCAAAGAAAAAGGGTCACAGAACCTAATTGAAAGTGAGATCAAGATCGTCTAAAACGAAGGAGTTGGTAAAATAATAAAGTGAAGGATTAATCACACTTAAATTGATAATAGGGTTCATATATAATAAAAATTATTGTTGACATACTTGACAGTTAGACAATTAGTGAGTTAGTTGTGTGTGTTGTATGTGCAGGGTGTTAATATGAGAAGTCTGTAGTATAATTTTATTGTTCAAGGAGTTAGTTAAGAGATTGTCTAGTCAGCAAGTAGTTAAGATAGTGTGAAAGGTGTGACTTTAGATATTTATTAGATAGCTAGTGATAGAAAGTAGTATAAATAGTTAGCTAAAGTTTATTTGTTCTTTGTAGTTCATCATTCTTATGAATCATTCTTGAATTCCCTCTCACAAACTCTCTTCCTCCTCTGTTCTCTCTTAACATGAATCACCGATTTTTCTTCAGTTACAAAATCAATGATAATTAATTTATATATAACTATATTTTAACTTTAGAATTTCACTTTTTTTCCTTCCAAATTAATAAAAACCAGGAGTTACATGAGAATTATTTAAAACATAAAGAAGTGTTGGACTAATTATGATTATTGTTTGGGTCTAGCTAATGTCTTAAGTGCACTTATTAAAGTGTTAAACATGAAATTTTTTTTATTAAGAATAAAAGTTTGAAAGATTTCCATTCTTTTATAATATATTTATCAAAAGAAATTAAAAATTGTCTTAATAGCGTTGTTAGCAAATTCTTATATTTAATTAAAAGAAGTCATCCTTTAAGAAGAACCGATGCCTTTTTTGTGAGAAATTATTTGTCTCAATTGAAAAATTCGGTGAAGGGGCTAATATGATTGAATGACTAGAATTCTGCGGTTATGAGATTGCGACAAAGTTAATAGAGGGACTGGTTGTTTAAAAAAAAATGATGATTAAAGTCGAATTATTATTTTCTAATTATAAAGGGATAGATAGTCCTTCCGTGAAATAGACAGAGATGTGGAGTTTCACTCTTAATATATATGAATTGCCAATTTATTAAAAGACATAGATCCTAAAGCAAAAATAATTTCAGAATCATATCAACCAAGTCCTTCCATGAGTAACAATACTTTATATCAAGGGGCTGCAACTAGGCACCACAAATGGAACTAGCCATAGCCAGCAAGGGAAGAAGCCCTTGGAATCAGGAATCTCATTCGGCGAAGTTGACAGATGTACTGCTGGCCTTACTTTCTTAAGGTTTGGGATTATAAGAAGCTAGGTGAAGGATCTAGCCGCCTTTGGAGACAGGTCGGGTGTTGGTCCACTACTATTTATACTGTCCTCAACCGGAGTTATCATAAGGACTACATATTCACAATTCTGCTTCATATTCACGTCCCAGAGGTAAAGCATGGTGAATTATGAGTAGATGAAAATCATGTGCAGATCATAGTCTTTAATCGTAGTGAATTTGTATTAGCCTCCTTCAAACTGAAGAGATTGGTAAATGAGAAAGTAAAAGTCTAATCAACCTTGAATTAAGATAGTAAAATTCATCTATGATAGAAATTACAAATTCAATGGTAATTAACCCTTCACTTTTATCACTTTTCAACCTTTTCAATTTATATTATCCAAATTTAGAGAATTCACTCTGCTATTGATAGTTTTTTAATTTCACATGTTAACTCAAGGGTTCTAGGTTAAACTAAAATGATTTAAAATTTTAGATGACTTCTAATAGAGAGTACAATAGTCCTAAGCAGTAAGCACAATATTTTAAATAACTCTAAAAAAGAACTAATCATTGGTGCATATTTTTTAGAGTTTTGGAAAAAATATGAAGGATCCAAAACTGCATGGAACTCTCTACCAGAATAAGATTTTCCTAAAATCCAATCTATCTATAGAGAATTTAGATTGAAGGAAAATGGGGATATCAAAGGGTTCTCTAACAAGTTTAAAATAGTACATAAATAATATCTCAAGCAACTTTAGGTATGGCTGAAAGCACTCCTTAATAATTACAGATCAATTATTATCCTAAACTTTCTCTGTACTAATTCGTTCTTATATCAATCTATATCAAACATGCCATTGCTGATTTAGACATTTGGGGAATGTGTATTTCAAAGTATGTTTTTATAATCCTCAAAATTTTACACAAGAAATCTTGTATAAGAATATGAAGGATCCAAAACTGCATGGACCTCTCTACCAGAATAAGATTTTCCTAAAAACCAATCTATCTATAGAGAATTTAGATTGAAGGAAAATGGGGATATCAAAGGGTTCTCTAACAAGTTTAAAATAGTACATAAATAATATCTCAAGCAACTTTAGGTATGGCTGAAAGCACTCCTTAATAATTACAGATCAATTATTATCCTAGACTTTCTCTGTACTAATTCGTTCTTATATTAATCTATATCAAACATGCCATTGCTGATTTAGACATTTGGAGAATGTGTATTTCAGAGTATGTTTTTATAATCCTCAAAATTTTACACAAGAAATCTTGTATAAGAATTTTTTTTTTCAATGTAAAATTTCAAAGAATGTAAAAACATTGCACGATAAACAGGTCCCTTTGTGTTATTATATTGTTCTGTACCGCTGAACATTTAAAAGTTTTACCAAACCAAGTCTAAGTTCATTGCAAAACCCAATTGGAAACTTAAATGATACCATAGGAATTTAGAAGAGAGACAGAGATTGAGAGAGATAGAGACAAAGAGATTGAGATTAAATTAAATCTCTCTATATTATATTTGGTGTAAAGTATATAAAAGTATGTCTTAAAATCCTATTTGATTTAAGATAAATGTGGAGACTGAAACAAAGAAAATTACTTAAATATTCTTGAAGGTTGTGGTAGCTTAGAGAAGGGGGGTTGAATCTATGCCTTCCTTTTAAGTTGTTGTTATGACCATTTTTAAACAAAATTACAATTCTGATTCTATTTGAACTCAGCAGCGAAAATTTATGAGACAATTTATTTTTGTCTCATGAATATCAGAAAACAGAACACAGCAGAGAAGAGAAAAGCTAACACCAGCATGTATCCTGGTTTGGTTGCCTTGTGCTATACAACCTACGTCCAGTCTCCTCCACTACAATGGAAGAATTTCACTATAGTTAACAGTATTACATACACCAATTTTACAGGATTGACCCAATCCTTTCACACTCAAGTTCTAACCTAACTTGACATTGGCTATGCTAATACCTAACTATTCACTCTTAGTGCTAACCCAACTAAGAAAGGGATACCTCACAGGTACAAGATACAAGACATAGACATACCTAAAGAAATCAAAAAATAACTCTAGGCTTTTCTCTCAAGTGTATTACTTAGCCTTTTTCCACTCATGGCTTTTACTTGAGCTTTCTCACAATGCATTTTCTCACAAGAAATTACAGAAAGATAAACATAGAAAAGTACATCACAATCTGTAAAACATGAAGGAGATTGACTTCATCAACAGCATCTGTGCTATGCGAAAAACCAGATTAGCAAGCCTCTGATTCAGTTCTTCATACTGGCGGAATGCACCTTTGATTCGGTTACACTGTCCAGTTAGTTAAACTTCTTCAAAGAGCTCTCTCAAAACAAAACCTCTATTCACTAGTTTTCTCTCCTTGGTTTCTGAATGAACAGCAAACCTCTTTTATCTCCTTGCATGTTGCTAGGTTCTTCTTCCAAGGTCAACACCTTGAGCCTTGAGCTTCACCAACCCACAAACTCACTTTTTCTCATTAAACCTTAGAGTAGAAACTTTGCTTCTGACTTCTTCATCTTGACCGAAATCCATAAAGCAGCAACCATAGAAATCTTCCCATGGTCAACTTGATCTTAGCCCTTGAAAAACAACTTGGTCCCTAAGTCATGTTTAAGACCGTGGATACACAGCAGAGAAGAACATAAACCATCTTTCCTTTGTATCCCATTTCGGATAGAGCAGAGAGTTGGGAAGAAGAGTAAAAGATTTGATGCATGCAAGAGGAAATGGTTTACCATTAACCTAAGCTTGATTTGGTTTGGATTTTCTGATTTAGACTTCTGTGTTTCAAGCTTAATCCTGCTCTCTCTTACTTCTTTCGTGACTAGCTTAGGGAAGAAGCTCTTTCTCTCTTTCTCACTTTTCTGATTTTCTGATTTGACTGAGACAGAGAAGAAATGGACATTGATTTGGTGAAAGCTAGTGAGAGGGAATTGAGATTTAATTCGGGCTTAGATCGGGTTCTACTCAAGTTCAGCCCGTTGGTGCCTTGCCTTTGCTTCTTTGAAGAAATTAGCTTGAGATGAATGACTTGGACTTATTTTTATTTTTACTTACCATTCAGCCCATTTGCAGATATCTTTTGTTTGATGTTGGGCTGTTGCAACACTTGTTTTTGGCCTACATCACTTATCAAAAATAATAAAAACTAATAGGGTGATTTGCCCACTAATCAAATGTTTGTCATCATCAATTTTATTAATTAATTTCTTAACTCAACAATTCTTTTAATTAAAAAATAAAAATTATGAACAATATTATATAAGTAATTTGTATATTGATTTTAAGGAATGACTTCAATGGACCAACTAGAATTTTAGATCTTAATGATCTATGTAAAAAAATATAAAATAATCTTATAAAATATCTATACTATCCTTTTCTCTATCTTTTCTTCAATTAAACATCTTCCATCATAATGCTTACTGCTATTACTACAAAAATATCAACACCACCATTAATGGTAGCCCCAACACTATCATTGCTCTCTCTTTTTTTTGTGTTCTTCTTGTTATGCATTCAAACTTCGAACCAAATCATTGTCTCTCTTTTGTATTTTTGATCCAACACGCTCTTGTGAACTTGGACTCTTCTCTGTCCCGAAACTCTTTCTTAGAGACCCTAAAGCTGGGCGGCAGAAACTGATGTCATGGTTTCCTTCGGCAGCGCTGCGATGCCAGCACCAGAGAGAGCAAGAAGCATGTGAGGTACCGCTGACAGGGGGTGATAGTGAGCGGAGGAGATCGGTAGTGGAGATGCCAAGTTAGTGCTCCGGTGAGGCAGTGGAGCAGGGTAGTGGCGTGGTTCTTTGAATGAAATTCAAGGCAAGGAGATGAACCTAGCTTCTAAATGATGACCTGTGGAAGAAGTTTTTTTGGCGGTAGCGTGTTGATGTTTGGAGTGTTGTAGTAAAAAAAGAAGAAAGGATAAAAATGGTGGAATTTTAAAATAAAATTAATTTTTAAATTATTTGAATATAAATATGATTATTTTATAATTAATAAAAATTTTTAAAACATAGCCATTGGTTCAAAATTTAAATGGTCATGATTCATAAGAAATCTTAGACCATCAAGAACCATAATATACTTTTCCTATACAAGAAGCTTCCTTGATTTTAATCCTATTATTCTACTACAAATCCTACCGAAAACTTTACAAAAGCTCATAAAAAATAATATCAAGGAAGTCAAACAAAAGAACAATATTGGTATTTTTGCATTTCAAATCATATGCAATTCAGAAAAAAAAAAACAACAAAAAAATCAAGGAAGTCATGCAAGGTACACGTACCTGCAACTGGGAGGTGGCTTTTAACATGACATGATACATAATTAAGCCTTCCACTATCCAAGAGACCAAAATCTACCTCAAAACGAAACCATCACCATGGCCAGAACGCTGGCGCAGTGGGTTTGACTAACTCCAGTAGCGGCAATGGCAATTGTAGTGGCGGCAACAACAACATCAACATACAAGGTGAGGGGGCAGAGCAGGAGCAATATAGCAGTGGCAGCGATAGCTCGGCAACGTCCTTTGAAATCAACGGTGACGGCAGCAGTGGCAGCACCCACTGCCGTCGCCCTTGTGGCCTCCACTCCTTTTCTCCCTCAATTGTCTCTTTCTCATTTTCCCTCTCCTCTCTCTCTCTCTCTCTCTCTCTCTCTCTCTCTCTCTCTCTCTCTCTCTCTCTCTCTCTCTCTCTCTCTCTCTCTCCATTATCATTTGATGGCAACCATGATAGCAGCGGCGGCAACAGGAAACAATCGGCGACAGAGGCAATGGCGGCGACGGAAAACAACCGGCAATAGAGGCAGTGGCATCCCCCCGCTTTGTTCTCTTCTGGTGACTCCAGGATCTGGTAAACAGCGTGTCAGAGGGTAAACTTGTAATTTAAAAAGTTGAATAGGATTAAATTTAGAAATAAATTTAGTAAAGTTTTATTCTCCGTATTCAAAAATTTTAGTCTTTTGTGTTCTTACTTTCTGAAGAAAATAAAATCGGCTGAGATTGTGAACAATGAACTTAAATCTTAGCGCACCAAAGAAACAAAAATTTGCACAGAAATTAGGCAACAAAAAATCTTAATACTTACTTTTTCAAATTTTAACCATCAAATCCCCTTCCAATATTATCGCTGCTGCTGCTTCTCTCCAAATCTCCTCACTCACGTTGTTGCGACGTCAACTAGCATCCTCACCGGCGTGTCTCTCTCCATCGCCGGATGCCACCATCGCCGCTGAGCATCTCAAGGCCATCCCTGTGTCAACAACCAGCTCCCAATCAGCGCTTCTCTCCCCCCCCCTTTGCGCATCATTGTCGCCGCCTAGCCTCTAAGTGCCGGATTCTGTTAGCAACCGACCCCCACCGTGTGTGTCTCTCTCATGCACTTGATACCGTCGTCGTCGGTGAGGATATTCTCACCGTCGCTGATCCGCCAACCATCCCCCCACACCGGCGCCGCATCAACCATCCCCCCACGCAGGCTGCACCGTTGGCGCACTGAGGTTTTTCTAGGTATCTGTCAACCATGTACAACATCTTATATATATATATATATATATATATATGAATTATTTGACCCAATTAGAATAACCATCCTCTTATTTAGTGAAATGAACATCCAGCATTTGTTAATTGTATACACTTAAACCGAAAAACAACATAATCATACACTAACCTGGTTAGCATGACCACACTTCTTCTTGCGGTAGTTAACTGCCCTTGGGTGAAGGCGAGCATAGCACCTAAAATAGTAAAATAAAATGTTAAGTACGATTTTGGTCTCTACGATATAGTTTGAAAATTTTTTTTGTGTCCAACTTTTTTTACATACAAAATCGTTCTTAAATTTCAACGTAGTTTTAAAATGGTCTTTCGGACCAAAATATCTTTCTCTTCTTTTTCTTCTTCTCCATCAAAACATCTCTTCTTCTTCTTCATCACAATCATTTATGAGCTTCCCGGCAACTTTTCTCAACGAAAAGGTTGCTCCTTTTAAGTTCATTCAACAATGTCTTATGCAAAATCTTATCACCTTTGATCAAACCAGTTACACTAACACCATTAGGATCCTGAAGAAAAGGATTATGCAGGGGATTCAACTCTTCCAAATTAAACCTAAGCATCTTATCCTTCGTCAAAAAGTCACCATTTTTATCAAACCAATCACCTCAACCTTCCCTCGAAGGCGAATTTTTTCTTCCCAATTTCAAAAGAAGAGCATCTTCCACACGTTTTACCTCAACAACTTTCCTCCGAACACATTCATCAACCGGAATATCACCAGAGCCAAACGTGGTCTTGCTCCGATCTTCATTAACTATTACTGGAGACCCAAAAAAAAAATTCCAACTTGGCAAGACCCATCTTTCCAATCCTACAGAGAACTCTTGGTGAAGGCCTTTTTAATGGTGCCATCGACATAGTAGAAAAAGTAGCCGGAAACCTTAAGTGGGATGAAGGATGGTTCTTCTTCGGCGTCAGCAGTGTCGTCATCATTGGATGTGTCATCGAAAGGGGAATGTTCCTCGACGATGTCAAGGGCGTCGATGGCGTCCTCACTAGAAGATGCAACATCGATGATGGTGTCGTAGTTGACCAAATGGTGGAAGGGACAGATTCTTCAGAGAAAACAACGATGATGGTGGTGACGGTGATGATGGTGGCGGTGGTGGCAGGGGTTATTGGATTGGTATATGTGGTGAAAAGAAAAGAGGAAGAGGGTTGAAATGACGACACATAGCAACAACCCGTAGCGGGGGCGCCGCATTGATTAGAGCCAGGATCGAAGATTTTAAAACAATTTTTTTGGTGATTAGGGAAAAAGTTTCTATTTTGTATGTAGCAGTTTTGCTTTTTTATTTTTTTAACAATATTTATTACTGTTGTTGAACTTGAATACTGTGTTGTTGAATATTGTGTATTGTTATTGTTGTTGGTCCTCCATTAATAGCTTATTTTTGGTTTCTTTTTCTTCAGTTAATGGTTTTTCTGTTCTTTTTTTATTTTATATATTTTATTAGGATTAATTTGGTCCAAAATTTATAATTTAAGTAAAAAGGACTATTTTAAAATCTAGCTGAATTTTAAGGACAATTTTGTATGCAAAAAAGGTTAAAGACAAAAAAAATTTTGATGTATACTTTCGAGACCAAAATTATACTTAACCTTAAAATAAATTAGACACTTGAAACAAACACTTCGAGAAAATGTAAAATAACAAATTGTTCTCCGATTGTCACAAACTTAAATTATTAAACTCCACTCAACAAATAGAATAAAGGATCTCAGATAATAGCATGCATGCACTAAAAAATCAGATCCTATATTCTAAGTTCTAAAATAATGTACCAACCTTGAAAATTAACGGGTAATAAACTAAGGCCAATTGACAAAGTAAGAGATGGACATAAATCTAGGGAACAAATATAACCCCTAGAGCATTAGAAAAAAATCTAAAGGGGCTAAGTTATCGTCCCAAGGCAAAGTAAAATTGAAAATGCAAATGAAAATAAAAAAAAAATTACTTGCAACAAATCATCTTGGCTTGATTGTATTTGTGGGCTAAAGCCATGAAAGAAGGCTCAATGATGCTGCCGCAAAGCCTGAGGACAAGCCGACAAGGTGAAGTGTTGATTCCTTCTAGATGTTTTAGTCAGCCAAGGTGCATCCATTTTCCAGGTACTTCCTGGCAAAGATCAACCGCCACTGATCTGGTGAAATCCTTGGTATGTATGTGAAAACATGCGATTAAATTTTAAACATTACAGATATGACTTTGGATGGAATTCTTTTCAGGCTCTAACCACCATGCTCAGATGAGAGTTTACAAACATATAAATGGTTGTTGGAGACCTTCCTGGAGACAATGGGGAATAAGCATCTGAAAGTAGTTGTGACTAATGGTGATATGGCAATGAAGGGAGCTATTCCAACAAAGTTTCCATATGAAAGTTGAAACACATAGATTTTATTCATGGCACCTTTAACAAAAGGCATATGAGAACGTAAAAAATTTTAAGTTTTTGGTTGATTTCAAGACTTTAATTTACAAAACTATTCTCCAAAGGAATTTGAGATCTTTGGGTAGAGATGGTTGAAAAGCATAGTTTAGGAGAGAACAGTTGGATAAAAAAAAATCCATAAGAGTAGGAGGTCGTGGGCTCATGTATATCTACAGAATAAATATTTTGGATACCTCCAAACCACTTCTCAATGTGAGGGGATCAATTCAATGATAAATGCGTACATTAAAAGGAAGAACGCTATCATTGAATTTGTCAGCAATGTTATAAATAATGAACTTGTAGCCAACTTCAAGACAATGCATACAAAGCCTGAAAATGCTCTCTTAAGAAATTTGTTGCCAACACTTACACCTTAAGATTGTTTAAGAAAGTAAGATATGAGATTAAGAAGGAAGAAGCGCTAACTATTATTGTGTTGATTAATGAAGATGGTATAATTAACTTCAGAACAAATGCATTTTGTAAAGTGTTGAAGAAATGTTTTACTGCCACTGTCATTTATTTGAAATCAAAGGGATTCCTTACAGGCATGTGTTTACTGCAATGAGGAACCAACACATGGAAAAATTTTCGGAAGGGATGATTTGTAAGCAATGGAGGAAAATGGCTAAAGTCCCTTAGGGTTCGTGTTAGTACCTTAGCCACAGATTGTAGTCCGTTGATGGATTTGGCATCCAAAAATGTTAAAGTCCTTATTGAAATCAAGAATGTTGTTAACAAACTAATCAATAGGTTACATGTTCGATAAGGTAGGCATCCCTAGACAACATAATGTTGAGTTTGGTGGCATAGGAGATCTGCTTGTTATTAAGACAAATGGTGCACCAATGAAGCATACCCGTGAGAAGAGGAGTAGACATTGTTCTAGCTGTAACAAAGTCGGGCCAACTTATAGAAAGTGTCCAAAAACTGACAAAAGAGTAGGCAACAATAAATGGGACAAATTTTTTCGAGTATAAGGTGCATTCAAATGCTAAGGAGAGTGTTAAGACTAATGATATTCATTGTTTTATTTATACAATATTTAATATCATTTTATATTGAAAATCATGAGTATATTTGTAACAAATGGTGTTTGATTTAGTATGTTAATTTTTCTCCTGTTAAATGTTTCATATGCTAGGCGACAACAATGAGAACCTTGAAAGGAGAAACCAACATAGTAACCATTATTTAGGCACTCAACAATCTATTAGCCATTCGAAAATAAAAACTCCAAATCAAATTTTATACCAAAAGGTAGTATGTTCTTTTGTTTGACATACATGCCTTGTGTATTATTTCCATGATTTTTGTTCAAATTAAGTATATGTTCAATATTGTTCAATATTTTTTTAATTTTCTTAAAACAGAAACAGATTGAGAAGGCGCCATCCGCTAACAATATTGCTTCCTCTTCAAAGAAACTTCCAACTTAGCAACAACTTGCAGTGCATGTGCAGTTATTTTTCACTCATTAGGGTTAGTGTTGTAAAATTGTCAGCAAATATATTCACATTTCGTTTATGTGATGTGCTGTTTATTAAATCCACTTTGGGCAGGATAATATGAGGCATAACATTTTTACCCATCTGAGGTGGTCACCAAATGCCATTGATGCTTAGATTTTCTATCTTCTATTCAATGCAACGACATATTCCATTACTTCATATCCAAGCAATGCAAGTATCAATGCACATGCACCCTCTAGTCCAACAGGTGAGAACATGATTTGATTATGTGTTTGAACAACTTGTAAATAAATTATGAAAGAACCAAGTTTGAATAATTGATGTTGAATGAATGCGGAATAATGTGTCATTTCAGTTCGTTAGTGGAGTTCATGCGAGACCCAAGAACAATAGCAGGAACCTATAATTTTGTCATGTGTTTTCTTGAAAGGATATATTTTTGAAGTTTTGGAAATTTTACAATATACCAACTGTTAGAAGATGTTAAATTTAGGAAACAATAATTATATTTTTGGTGATGACAAACATATATTTGGTTGGGATGAAAGTCCAAAAGTTTGTTTGATGTGAGTATTAATTGTGCAGGTGTAACGACCCACATATATTTTTGAAAATATAAATAAGTTATAATTTATTTTATAAATTGGAGTTCTTTAATTTTAGATATTATTTTATTATAAGTAATTAAATTAATTTTATAACTATTTGAATTTAATCAAATTCATATTCTTGTATATATTTTTGTTATGATGAAATATTTTACATAATTAAAACTATAATACTAGTAATTTATAAGTAATAAAAGTTATATGTATATTTTAATTTGAGTAATTGATATTTTTAATTTAAAAAAATAGAGTTTAGTTAATAATATTATTATCAAGCTCAATATCCGCCGATATGAGTAAATATCAGTAACTCTTCGATGAACTTAGCTTTGCTAATGTTTCATCAAATATCTTTCATTCTCAAGTTACTAATGTCATTTATATTAGTAACTCATATATATTTAATCCTATATATATATTATTACTTGCGGTTTAATATATTCAGTTTTCATAAATATCTGTTTGAGATATTTATAACTTGAATCGCCGACTCGGTTACACCGAAACTTGACACCTCGCCATATTCATTAATGATAAAGCAAGCAAGCAGAGTAATCTTAAAAGTTTTAGAGAACACAGACTTAATTAAAGAACTTTATAATTCTTTTCCATAAGACACTTAGGGAAGGACGACGGAATAATGCGAAGATAATTTATATTGTGGAATGATAAGAAAGAAAGAACAAAAAGAAAATAAAATAAGTAGAGATACGGTGGTGAGTCTACCAAGATTTGCTTTCCAGAGATACATTGGCCAATCTAGGGGATGGTCTCACCTGTAAGATAGAAGTTGCTTATAAAGGTTATCAATACATATATTAGCTAGAGAGAACCTCACCTGTAAGATCGAGGTTGCTTATAGAGATTACGTTTGCATCAAGGTTCTGAGAACTGAATCGGTCATCGAACTGCTTTAGTTATTGGTTCACTGGTTTACAGGTCCAACCGTACTTTAACCGAAAAAATTGTTTTAGAATAAAAATATAAAATAATAAATAAATTATAAATAAACATTTTAAAATATAATTATAATTTAATATAAATCTTAAACTATCTTCCAAAATTAATACACTACTTGAAATGTCATTGACCAAAGCCATATGATCTTATTAAAGTATACTATAAAACTAAAATTAAACATAGAATTACAAGTCATCATCTAGATTTTCAATTATACAAAAAATTACAATCTTGATTCCAATAAATCGGAATAGAAATTGAAACTCTATATTGAAAGAATGAGCATTGGCTACTCTTGTAGCTTCTTCAATCTCAACTTGGTCAACATCAGATCTTTCTAAGAGCATGTTTTCTCTAATTGTTATCACACACAAATCCAGTTCTTGGCTAACTATTCCTATTTGCCATTTTGTCGGATAATTTAAGAGAATTCTGAGACGAACACGTGGCCACTGACGGCTCGTCAATCGGAGCTCCGGATTGAAAGTTATAGACGATTGAAAATTGGAAAGAAGGTTAGGTCTTCTAAACGTGATTCTCTCTTTGAAGCATTCGCAGGAATGAAACGAGGAGAAAAGAGCTCGTTGCTTGTTTTATAGGGTGGGTCTTGGGCCTGGTTCGACCGGTTTGGCTCGTTGGCCTGATTTTGGCAAAAAATTTTTAAAATTAGTGTCAAAATTCGTATTTTTAATATTTCTACTCCTCTAGATTATAAAATTTAATTTCCTAATTTCTTTGAATAATAATTAATTTATTAACTAATTATTTATTAATTTCGCGGGGTTTACATGAAGCTCCTCCAGGGTTATCTTAGAGGTCGTGTCCATCACGTCGGATGTAACCCAAATATAACAGTCTACAGGAGCCCTCGCAACAGGATGCTGCGCCATACCTACAGTAGGGGCACCACTTAAGTTAAACCTGGGAGGTCGTAAAATTGGAAGAAACAGAAACTAAAACTACGTTCTGCTGCGTCCTTATTCTACACTAATCCACGGTCAATACGAAGAAGGAAGGAGGGTAACCCCCTTAAGAATTAGACACTAGTGGTAACCCCCCTAAGAGCTAGCTAACAATGATGAGCCAAACCCAAGCAGGAACAACCAGAAATAACTCATGGTATGCATAGTATTGACAGTAACAATAGAGACACCATAATGAAAAGATGAAAGCAGATAAGACTTTCTAGTAGATTGAAGAAGGAAGGAGGGTGAATCCCAGATGAATGCGGTAGAATTCGTAGCAGGTGAGTGAGTGATGGAATCAAAAACAAAAAAGAATGAGGTGAGGAAGATGTGAAAGAATGAGGAATGAACGGGTTGCAAGATGAAAAAAGGGGTGCAAGAATGGTAACCGTCGAAAGCAGGCGTGAAAAGTCAGGAGTAAAATGGGCATTTCCCTTGACTTTCAAATCAGTCATAATGAGCATTAAATGCTCGACACGGAAACCAAACTGACATCCCAAATAACGGACGGAGACAACTCGTGCGTTGGGGGCATGAACTCCATCCACGGACTCTCGGGCCCAGGAGAACTCGATCGAGGCAGACGCAAGTGAATCAAACGCGCCAACCACGAGCTCCTATCTTCACGGTTGGCACGTTGGTGGCACTGTTCCGGCCCAGCTTACTAATAATCCGGGTCCGGTCACGAGTCACTGACCTGACGGGTCCACCGACTCGAGCCAAGCGGGGACCTGTGCGTCACCTCCCATTCTACAAGAAACCTGGACAGCTAGCAGAAGCTTCCAAAAAGGTGGGCCTAATCACAAGGATCCCACCCAGGTATAGATTATAAATAGGGAGGGACCTACCCCTCTCCAAAGGTACGTCACCTTTCTAACCTTAATTGGCCGCTTATTCGTACAGACTCTGACTTTAGTATCGGAGTATCCTTGCAGGTGACCCTACCTGCCGACACGCTGACGCATAGGCTGAATGCACTGCTCTAGCAGCTCACGTCCAGGTTCAGATCCTCTCATCCCCTTGCTCTGTCATTCACCTTACCGATCCACCAAACACTCGAGCAACCAAACATGTTCTTTATTTGTATTTATTGATTATGCTTAGCAGTATCACAAAGATAGGCACAATGTCAAAGAACATGAGGAAGCTAAGGTAGGCACAATGTCAAAGACACATACGAGGATACTCGCATTCATCCCACCCAGAAATAACCATTCATTTTTTTTCTTATTACAAATATCATATAGATAAATATAAAAATTTATCAAATATTTTTATGATGGTGATACTTTAATTCATGGTCTCTTGACAAGTGTTTCTTGAAAGAATTTTGTTATGGGAACTAAATTAAGGGTTGTAAAGATAATCCAATATTTTTTTTAGCTTCAAGAATATTAGGCATTAAGACTTAAGCAATTCTGCTAGATAGACAATAGAGAATCTGAACAATGTAAATAATGAGTTAAAAATTTGGCTCAATATAAGTAAAAAATAAAAAATACTCCCTAAATTACCCAAATAAAAAAATCTACTCAGTTATTTAAAAAATTTAACTATGTCTAACCCTAATTTACAAAACCAATTTACCCAAACAGCTTCTTCTCCCTAAATCCTCTACCACCCTCACCTTCATCAATCATCCCACTTCGCCGGCATCAATTGCACCCTCACCAGCCATCATCCACGTCCCTTAAGGTCATCACGTTGTTGCTGCTTAGCAAGTAGCCCCCTTCCCCGCGCGTCTCTCTCTCCCTCATTGGTAGCCAACATCGCCGACAGGATCTTCCTCCTCGTCGCGTGTCCGCCGTGCCCCATGCGTCTCTCTCTCCCTCGCTGAAAGCCAACCTCGGCACCAGTTTCAACCATCGCGGGAAAGAAGGTCGGCTCCGTACTCCCCCTTGACGCGCTGCTTGGCTCACCATCCACCATCACCGCGCGACGCTCACCCACTCACTGGAAATACTTGTTGTCGGACTCCTTCTTGCATTCGTCGCTGGTTGGCACGGTAGACACCATCACCGATGTCGCACTCTACCCACTTGCTACTTCAATAGGTTAGTTGATGACCAGAATTTTAATTTTCAAAAGGGTGTTCATGAAATGCATTTAGTTGAGTGAATGAATTTTGCCTCTTTTGTACACAAAACAACCATCCACGTAACACATAAAATAACCATCAAACTTCCTAGAGAATTGAACATCCCGCATTCGTTAACTGTTTACATTTAAACCGAATCCAATAAGATAACCATCTGATTATTCATTAAAACAACTATCTATACCAACAACAACCATCTGATTTTGTCTGAAGCTAAACATCCGCATCCAACATAAAACTTTAATTCATTACCTGCTTGGATTGTTGCCCCATTATAGCGCACTTGCCATCTGGAAGTATAGAATCATCAATGATTAATGAGGATGCTGCAGTAGAAATTTCTTCACCCATAGTGAACTCCATCCATGATTATGTGAGGGGAATGCATGGATTACTATTTACGGTGAGACTACGACAGTGTCAGTGAATGGCTATGGCGGTGACGGCACAGCCGACAGCGGGTGCAGCGGAAAGGAGGAGGCACGGGGCAGCTGTGGAGTGATCCACCACGGTTACGGAGGAACAACGGCACAATTTGAGATTTTAGTGGTGTCGATGGGAGCCTGCTGCAGTGTCGGCACGGTCAGCGGGGGGAGGGGGTTGCAACGGCGCAGCTGAGGCTACGACGATGAGAGAAAAACCGGAGATTGGAAGGTTATGATGAGATTAGAGGTAATTGTATGTAATGTGAATAGGTTTAATTACTAATCCTAAATTTTAAAATTTTAAAATTTGAAATTAAATAATTAATTAAAAATCTGATTTTTAATTATAATTTTATCTTTTTTTAATTTATTATTTATA
>NC_029792.2:8171969-8172647 GCF_000816755.2 Arachis ipaensis
AATTGTCATTATTTTTCTATATTTTCTCATATTTAAAAATTACTTGTAATTTATTTAGTAAGTACACGTGTTGATTATAATTTAATTTCTAAAATTTATGGACAGCTCTTTGACCCACCACTTGAGATCTAAAATTATAATAATACTCTTAGTAGATATTATTATAATTCTTCTTAGAACTCTTAGTGATCTTTATTTATCCTTTTTTGGTGTTCTTTCTTAGGAAAAGAAAAAAAAATAGTAACTAGATAGACATAAATTAGTAATTAAGCCTACTAATATAATAACACCTCTTAAATGTAAATCTAATTGTGGGTTGTTTCATGCGTAGAAATGTAAAAGACTGTTAGGTCTAAATATATGCTAAAAAATCTCAACATTCAAGGAGTGATATCATATGAGGAGTTTTCTTAGGATTTACAACGAAGATATTTTATATCTATAAAATAAATATATTTTTGTGATTATTTTTTTATGTCTCTAATTTATCTCCAACTAGTATTAAATCTATGCGGTGCACAATTTTTATTCTAGTTTAACATGGTAAATTGAATATGATATAAAATATAAATTTAACATAGTAAATTAATATGATAAATTATCAATACGTAATAAATATAGTGAATATGTTATTTTATATTTATTTAGTATAAAATATAAATTGAATAGTTTAAAGCT
>NC_029792.2:8173320-8175496 GCF_000816755.2 Arachis ipaensis
CTTTTTTTTTCAAACATATATATATATATATATATTTAAATAACATGCTTTTTTATTTTATTTTTATATCTAATTCTACTCATATATATCACAACATAATAATTAAACTTAAAAGCAAGGTTGCAAAAATCGAACCGGTCATTGAACCGGTCAAGCAACTGGTTCAATGATTCAATGGTTCAATGGTTTAACTAGGATCGAACCGTGGTCAAACCGGTTTAATTTAATATACATTAAAATTATATAAAATTTCAATACATAATTTTAAATATACCAAATTTTCCTTGCTCCACCTGGCCTGTTCCTCCAAAGGCTTCCTTTTTTCTAAATTAGTTGGTTAAGCTACATGCAAAACTAAAGTTTCATGTTTTATTTTGATTAAAGTTTCAAAACTAAATCAACAGATACTATGGAAAAAATAAAATTGCATATCTAACTGAAACAAAGTTCTCACATTTCTACAGCCTTTTCAATATTCTTGATCTTGACAACCTTAACTTCAGAGATCTTTTTCTGAACCTTGGCAAGCTTGCTTATCTCCTCAGGGTGATCAATGCAGTACTGCATATGCTCCTTCAATTTCAGCCTGCACCATCGAAACAAAACAAAACAACAATACAATTTACACAAATTCAAACAAATCAACCTCCATAATCAATTAGTCTCAGAAAATAACAAACATGCATATATTAACAAAATTTATCAATAAACAAAATCAAAATGCATAAAAATAACATAATGTTCTACAACAATAAACAACAGTAACATATATTTTTATTGTATGAAACGAATTTTACTGGGAAAATCATTTTGTGATTGCATCTTCCAAATTAGAAAATCAGAAACTAACAAAATTAACCATCAACAAAATTAACTCAAACAAGCGGCAGCAATTCAGAATATTAATCCCACGCACCCAGAATCACAAAATCACAAAATCAGTATTATACTAACTCAGTAACTCAAAATAGTAAACCCAACTAACTCAGAATCACAGAATCAGTATTATTAAAAATAATTGAAAACAAGCAAAAATAAATTGACGTACCGGCAGCGAGGGAGAAAGGAAGTGACAGCGATGAGATCTTGGATTTTTAAGTGAGTGACGGATCGGCCATCTTCAACATAAACAATGTAGTGAAAAAGGGAGGAAATCAGAATAAATAAAATTAACAAAAAAAAAATGAAAAATCAATAACTTGTTCCACCCACAACAGAGGAAACAAATAACAAAACTAAAGTGAAAAAGGGAGGAAATCAGTGAAAATAAAGAAGAGCACGAAGAAGATGTTGAAGAACGGCGAAGATTGAAGAACTCACGGCGACGGCAAAGAGTCCACGGCGGCACGGGTACGTTCGCACTACGCACTGAGAGTGGTGCTTAACACAGAGAGAGATGGCTCGGAGACAGAGGCGTTTCGATGACGAGAAAGAGGCGGCCGACGACGGCGTGGACATGGGTGGGCTTCACGGCGAGCACAGAGTAGCGGCGGCTGTTTGCTCTGATAGGGTTAGGGATTTCGCCATTTTGGTGAATACTGAGAGTGAGATAGAAGGGAGAGGGGATTGGGGGCTTTCAATATTAACCCGATCGAACCGGCCAGTCCAATCCGATTTTTCAGAACCTTGCTTAAAAGTTTAGAAATGCGATGAGAGAGGTATATTGAGCCGCTAATAATAATAAGGTCTTATATATCTTTTTATGGTAGGATCATCTTTTATTTCTAGACTTATGTTTCTATCTAAATAAAGATTGCATGAATCTTTTTTAAGATATATCTTTCGTAATAATGTTTTGTTGATAATAAGATTCTGTCATTCTTTTACTCTTTTGTCTGTTTCTTTAAAATAACTCTGAGAGTGTTTGGTTAGAGGTTAAAGCAGGGTGAAGATTTAAGAGAGTAATTTTGTTTTGTAAAATTGAAAAACAAGTCACCCTAAAAATTAAGGTGAAAGAAAAATGCCAGCCACTTACAAAGTATATATACAAGAGATTTTGGGTTTGTTTTTTAAAATAAATAAAATAAATTCATTATTTACTTATATATACTTTTTTAAAATAGTCACCAAAAAAAATATACTTTTTTAAAATATTTTCATTTTCCCCTCGTTCTTGTTTGAAGAAGAGTTTAAAAATTATATTTGAACGTATCTCGATATGTTTTAGGTTTTTTTT
>NC_029792.2:8175630-8178758 GCF_000816755.2 Arachis ipaensis
ATCAGATATTATTACCCATATTTAGTTGGGAACGTCAAAAATAATAAAAAATATAAATATTTTTTAAAATGCATATATAAGCAGTGGTAAGCAGTGATAAGTGTGTCTTTAGACTAGTGTTGTTTTAATTGGAGTATGAATGAAAGTGATTTTGTAAAATTAATTTTGGATAGAAGTGAGTTTGTGCCAATATGATTTATGTTTGGTTGAACTCACATTGAAGTGAACGTAGAAACAACAATTTTTTACTTTTAGTAAATGTACTTTTAAACTGCAAAATCACTTCTGCATTTAGAAGAAAAAAATTGTCAAATATAAAAAATAGCGTTTAAAGAACTTCAACACATTTTTATCCTCTCAAACTGGTTTGCCAAACATACCCTAAGTCTTTCTTTGATATTATTACACATATTTAATTGCGAACGTCAAAAATAAAAAAAATAAAAACATTTTTAAGAATGCATATATAAAAAAATATCTTCTGTATCCCTCCCCTTCGGCGTGCTATCGATGGATTCGGAACCCTCTGTCTGTGGCTCGGTGGTCTCTCCCTCAATCGGCACCGTAAGCACTGGTAAGTCTTTCTTCTCTGATTCTCTGTTTCTCTGTGTCTCTATTTCTTCTCTATTTTGGACTAATTAACAGAAAGAGAAGGCGTCACTCCTGCCTGAAGTTCTTTGTAGTAGCAGCTAATTCGCGGAAAGTGAACATTTGTGCAGCAATGTTATTGCTCCCTGTGTCTTTGTTTCCTTCTTTGTTTAATATTTTAGGTTCTGTTTGTTGGCCTCCCCTTGCCTTGTTCTAATAATAATTATTTAGTTAGTTAAATCCATGTTTTTATTTTGCAGAATCTAACCCTGGGTCACTATACAAACGACAAAGCCTCAGAGCTTGAAACTGTTGTTCTTGCACTTGTAGATTTGCAGCTCAACACCCACTTAGATCTATTCTTATCTTCTCAAATCTCAGATCCAAGGTTTGCATCTAATGCTTTTCATTTTTTAATTTTTCTAGCTTTGCTTGCTGCGTTATTGGTTGCTGATTATTCAGTGGATTTGATTTGTTGATGCTATTTGCAGAAATCAGTTATTACATATGGTGTCCAGCGCCAGCAAGAAAAAGGCCGCGCAGAAGAAAGCGGTAATAGCAGCTAAGAGAGAAGGCAAGGCGGCTGCTTCGTTGAAGGCGTCGGCATCAGCTTCAGCCTCGGATCGGACCTGCACCAGTGTCCTCTGCTCACATCCCCTTTCCAGGGATATTAGGGTCAGTAATACTTTGGATGATGTTGAAATGAAATGAATGTAACATTTACGGTTTTAAGTTTAGGAATGGAATAGTGTAAACTGTGATTAAACAGAGTTGTAGATGTCATGTCTTTGTTTAGTGTTCTGATTCTCTCTGTTTGCACATCCTAAATGCTTATGCTCTATTAGTTCTTGGAGAGTTAAAGGAACATATCAATTAAATCTAAAGCTGAACATATCAGTTTAAAATGTATCTTTATCTACTTGTGCATAGGTTTGATGTATATTTTTTGGTTTTGGCTGAATGTTATGAACATGGAAATTTATGACGCAGGTAGTTGGAGGAGATCCGCTTCTGAGGCTCATAGCAGTTGATTGGTTCACAGTATCTACAAACGAAATTGCTCTGCATCCTAGATGTCTGGTTAAGGTAAAACTTGATTTTTATAAAGTAGAGACGGAGAAGAGATGTTTGTTTGTTTAGGTATGCTGATAAATCTTTCTGCTAAGATACTAAACTATCAATTAACTTGTTCTTGTATGTTCCTCCTTCTGAATTGCAGTCAGAAGCTGGGAAAAAGCTTCCATAAATTTGACGCTGCAAAGGTTAATTTTGACAAGGCACGTGAGTGTTTCTAGAGAGCTCTTGATGAGGTAATGTGTTCTCCTATTCTTCTTTATATCTAATTCTTCCTGATAGATTTCATTCTTTGCTTGGACATCCACAGGTAACTTATTTGTTGATTATGAAACTGTAGGATCCTAAGAATGAGCTTTATAAGAAGTCCTTGGAAATTATTGATAAGGTAATGGAATAGCTTTTGCCTTGCAGTTGTATCTAAAATTAGCTTCCTGTTGCTGGTCATGTTTCTGCTGTTTAGCGAAGGGTTTATATCTCAATAAGATCTTAGATTTTGATTTTTTTTTGTTTATCTCTCAATAAGATCTGAGATTTTGAGTTTTTGGTTGAATTTTTCAGATTTGTTTTTTATTTTTTTTTATATATTTAACTAGTCTTGTTGTTGACTTGGAAAAATATGAAGGAAAAAGAATCAAAAGTGTGTATGTTTTTTAATACTATGCCAGATGATTCGGATATTTTCTGTCGCAGCTAATATGTTAAGGTTAAACATTGGGGACGTTTTCTATTAAAGCAATCAAAATTGGATCATTGGCATCAGAAGTTTACCCTTTAGATTTGTCTGATCAGAGCAAAATATGTAGTTTTTTTGTTCCTAATCATGTGTAGTTGGAATCATTTTGGTTCACCATGGATGATGAAAATTGTTCTTCTAATGTTGCAGTATTGATTAACATGTTATTAGCCATATATCAACTTCTGTGTTTTCAGAATAGATTTTGCTAAAGGCAAGTTTAAGTTTTTCCCATTTTTGTTTCTGTTACTTATGATTATATTTAACCTATTTGCCATTGTATCACTTCTATTCTAACCAGTCTCTGTGAACTGTGTGTCTCAGGTCCCAGCATTGCACATGGAGATCCACAAAAATGGGCTTGGTCAGATGACTGGTGGTGGGCATCCTCTACACCTTCAAAAACAAAGGTTGGACTTACCGAAATTCCATTACATTTAACTACATTTATTTTTCATGTTCACCAACTAGTATTAAATCTATGCGGTGCACAATTTTTATTCTAGTTTAACATGGTAAATTGAATATGGTATAAAATATAAATTTAACATAGTAAATCAATATGATAAATTATCAATACGTAATAAATATAGTGAATATGTTATTTTATATTTATTTAATATAAAATATAAATTGAATAGTTTAAAATTTATAATATTTTTTAATTATAATAAAAAAATAAAAAAAACATATATATAATTGTATTATTAATATATTAATTGTGTCATAT
>NC_029792.2:8178900-8189308 GCF_000816755.2 Arachis ipaensis
AAAAAAAAAGTAATATTTTTTTTCTTTTCTTTTTTTTCAAACATATATATATATATTTAAATAACTTATGCTTTTTTATTTTATTTTTATATCTAATTCTACTTATATATACTTTTTAAAATATTTTCATTTTCCCTCTCGTTCTTGTTTGAAGAAGAGTTTAAAAACTATATTTGAACGTATCTGGATATGTTTTAGGTTTTTTTTTTGTAGCAGTACGACATAAATCAATTTAGAAGATAATTTTTATTTTTATTATTTTTTTTTTACCAAAGATAGGAGACTCGAACCCGCAACCTCTTAATTGAGTATGGGGAGACTATGCCGTTTGAGCTATAACTCATTGGCAAGATAATTTTTATTTTGGTGACATGTAAAAGATAAAATTAATTAATATAATTTATTATGATGATATCAGTTAATTTTATGTTCAAATTAGTACTCTTTTGAATAAAATTGAATTTGTTTAAAAAAATAAATATCAAAGTGACAATATCTAAATTTTAATAAATTATATCGATTTTATATTTTAAATTAATATAAATTTTACTGAAAATATATATAGTCTACCAAAGAGATATGTATCTCGTTGTCATGACAAATAAATCAGATATTATTACGAAAATAATAAAAAATATAAACATTTTTAAGAATGCATATATAAGTAAATAATCAATTCATTTATTTATTTAAAAATATCTCGAGTTTGAGGTAGGGTACGAGAAAAACAATGTATCTCTCTAAGATCACGTAGGTAAATGAATCTTTGAGAAAATATAATCACATTCATAACTCCTTCTCCTTATGAATTTTTAAAATTTTGAATGATGTATCCTTAATAGATAAAATTAGATTCAGTCAAGAAGTTCATGTGGATTTGACCTTCTTGAAATAAAAGATAAATCCAAAAAAGATACATACTATATTGTAATCTTATCCATAGAATAATAATCTAACAGAAAAAGGAGAAACTACTGCTTCAGATAAAATCTAAATTGAAAACTACCTTAGCCTATAAATATGGCAATCGAATCCCTTCTTCTTCTCATAGTTTCTGATTTTTTTCCGTTTTCCATCCAAGTCTACTCCACACAAATTACCAAACCCTCTTTAACTTTTCATAAGATACATTCTATTTGCTTGAATTGAATGGGTCAATTAAGGAGCATCCACTCCTTAATAGCAGTGTTATTTCTTACTGCGATACTCATAATTAGCATTAATGGCGTTGACGCTTTTCACAAAGTACACCCACATCTTCAATCTGTTTCAAGGATTTCTGTGAGCGGCAAACACAGAACTGGATACCATTTTCAACCTCCTAGGAATTGGATTAACGGTTTGTAACCGTTTTTTTTCCTTCATGATCATATTATTTTGTTCATATATGCTTCATTTGGATGGTTGTTCAATGATAAAAAGCGAAGAACAATGTGCATGATTTTAAAATATTGTTAGTGTTGTAAGGACCTTGTAGAATTATATAATAAAGGATGGGAAAAAAAGATGGAAAATATTAAAATAAGCGTCCTACTAGTTACGTTAGGGTTTATCCAAGGTATCCATGTTGAGAACTTTGATCAAAGTAAAAGGGGATAAAACTGGGATTTGAACTCGTGGTAGAATAAAATGTCAAAGATGTATATTTGGGAGAATGAATTTTTTAAAATTTTTTTAATTATTTAGTAAAGTATAATCTTTTATCTTATATTTCTTTACGTAGGTTCAAAAGAAAATATGTAAAAAAAAAATATATATTTAAATAAATAATTTAAAAAAATTTATACTATTATAAATGATCCTCTCAAATTTATTTGGAAAGACGTTAATAATCTGAATTTTCCAACTTTGTCCTTTTTTATGTTTTTGTCAGTTGTTTTTCTCAAGTCTTGAATATGTTTACTAGTGTGTGGAATATGTTTTTCTCCCATATAATAATGGTCTTTGATACAGTTAGTTGCTAGTAAAGTTGCTTGACTATTAGTTTTTTTTTTAATTTTATATTTTATAATATGAATGCTTATTAGCTATAGAATTTAATTTTTACATGTGCATCAAAATTAAAATCTTAGTTATATATAGAAGACATACAATAGTACAATATACATAAGCCCAAGCTTATGAAGCTGAAAATTTATATATGCACTCGGAACTCTTGTTTTGTGCATTGTCTCTAAAATTATCTTGAATCTTGGGTCTCCATTCATCGTTGGTTATTGATACTGGCTAATTAAACTTCTTTGCTTTTCTTAATCCTTTTATATGGTCCCGCAATTGGTTAATGGACGCTACAATCAAATTATGCAGATCCAAATGGTTAGTATTTGTTTTTCCTCTTTAATTTCTTTCTAATTTTTCTTAATGATTATTTTTCTGACTACCTTAACCAATATATAGCAATAATTTTATTTTTATTTTTTATTCCTTAAAAAATATTTTCAACATAAAACTGTTAATAGTGTAATATGGTATTCAATTAATTATATAAATTATAATACATGTTGAAATAAAAAATCTATGTGAAAATATGTTAATTATACTCTTATTTATAATACATGTTAATAATTTTGAAGAATGCATGTTAGAAATATAAAATTTACAATAAAAATAAGTTAAATTAGATATATTTATACATAAATATATAATAATTAATTTGGTGACTTTTAATTTTTGATGTGTGAATGTCATTTTAAATAGTTTAATGAACACAAATGAATTAATACAGGACCTATGCACTACAATGGATACTACCATCTGTTTTATCAATACAACCCTAAAGGTTCAGTGTGGGGTAACATTGTATGGGCTCACTCAGTCTCAAAAGATCTCATCAATTGGAAAGCACTTGAGCCGGCCATTTATCCATCGAAACCCTTCGACAAGTTCGGGTGTTGGTCAGGCTCAGCCACCATCATCCCCGGAAAAGGGCCGGTGATCCTCTACACCGGAATAGTCGACGCGAACAAGACTCAAGTTCAATGCTATGCCGTCCCAGAAGACTTATCTGACCCCTTCCTCACAAAATGGATCAAACCGGACGAGTATAATCCCATTGTGGTTGCCGGCCCCGGCGTCAATGGCACCGACTTCCGGGACCCAACAACTGCATGGTTCAAAGACGGACACTGGAAGATTTTGGTTGGTAGTAGAAGGAAGCATAGAGGAATTGCATACTTGTATAGGAGTAGGGACTTCAAGAAATGGATTCGAGCCAAACACCCTATTCATACTGCTGCTGGAACGGGTATGTGGGAGTGTCCAGATTTCTACCCGGTTTCTATGAAGGGGACAATGGGATTGGATACGTCTGTGGTTGGTAATCATGTTAAGCATGTGTTGAAGAATAGTCTTGATGAGACTAGGTTTGAGTATTATACTTTAGGTACCTATTTCACCAATATTGATAGGTATATACCGGACAACACCTCTGTTGATGGTTGGGCTGGTCTTAGGTATGATTATGGTAATTTCTATGCATCCAAGTCCTTTGGCCTATTGAGGAATTAAATAGCCTTAGGGATAAAGAAGTAGAGATGAGCAATCTAAAGCTTGCAAAGGGAGATTATGTTGAAGTTAAAGGAATTACTGCTGCTCAGGTCAACTTCTAAATTATTTAAACATCAACTTATTAATTGATTTCTATTTTGCATGCATTTTAAAGTGCTAAGAATTATATTATATGGCATGACACACCAGGCAGATGTAGAAGTTACCTTCTCATTTTCAAGCTTGAACGAGGCTGAAGCATTTAATCCAAGTTGGGTCAACGCAGAAGATTTGTGTGGCAAAAAGGGTTCAAATATTCAAGGTGGGGTTGGACCTTTTGGTATTCTAACATTGGCTTCAAAAAATTTGGAGGAATATACTCCTGTCTTCTTTAGAATTTTTAAAGCTTCGAACAAGCATGTAGTGCTCTTATGCTCCGATGCAAGAAGGTTTGTATTTGACGAATAATTCAAATGGATTTTAGAATGTTACCTTCTTTTCGTGTCTTCTAAATGATTAACTTACTTCAATTTCTTGTTTTTCAATAGTTCTTCTTTGAAGAGTGAGTTGTACAAGCCATCATTTGCTGGATTTGTAGATGTGGATTTGTCTACTACTAAGAAGCTTTCTCTTAGGAGTTTGGTATGTACAAATGCAAACCCTCCCATATTCTTATTATTGGTGTTAACATTTATGTGATATAAGAATTACTATATTAATATTGGCTAACATTCTATGCTATTTTCAATTAAATGACAGATTGATCATTCTGTAGTGGAGAGTTTTGGAGCAGGAGGAAAAACAAATATTTTATCTAGGGTTTATCCTGAGTTAGCTGTGGCAGATCAAGCTCACTTATTTGTGTTTAACAATGGAACCATACCAATCGTTGTGGAAAATCTTAGATCATGGAGCATGAAATCTGCTGTTATAAATTGACATGCCAAAAGACTATTTAGTTTTAGTTTATCTTAAAGTTTGAAAAATGTACCGTTATCTATTTTTAATTGATTTTTTTGTTATCTTTTTATATTATTTTCATAAATTTTAGAAGGTTAATATTTTTTTTCCAACGCACTAATACACTAATTTATGCACAAATTACAGAGTAGTATGCACAAAATATATATGCACAGTAACAGAATCAGAAAATTGATGGTTTAGGTGGCAAAAATAATATATAAAAAGTATATTAATTCTAATTTATAAATGGTAAATACACATTAGTTATCAGAATACAAAATTAAAAAAATATATATTAGTCACTAACTTTTTTTAGTTGAAATTTTTAAAGTATTTATCTTGTCTTCATATTTTAAAAATGCTAAATAACTATTTTATTATCAATTTGATTAAATATCTTTTTTATACATGTGTTACAATTTAAAATGGAATGAATTTTATAACCCAATGACTAGACAATATATCTATAATTCACATGAAACCATATAAACATTATTATAAAATTATTTTAGTTTGAAAATAATAATTTATATGAATAAGTGAATTAATAAAGGAGTTTGCATACAAAAATCAAACCAAAAATTCATACTTAACAACTTCTATCAATAGCCTTTTTCTCTTGCGTCTTAATAGAATAACAGATTTAATACAATTATTTTTGTTTAAGTGTGTTGCTAACTCTCTTAATTATCTTGTCTTGTACTATTAATGTTAATAATTTTTTTTTCATGTTCATTTTGGCCCTTTACTGAAATAAAATAAAAGGGAAATGAAGGAGAAAATAAATTACATTTTTTTGTGATGTTTTATACTATTTATCCATTATTTTATAGTCACGAGGTAAGGAATTTTTTTATTAGTATACTTAATATTTAAAGTCATGATAATAATTATTTCAAAGAGGACTGAGTCAAAGAATTTTTGATAAGAGAAAAGGGAGCATGTTGATTTATGTAATAATTACTGTTTTTAATTTTCATGATTGTTCAATTGTCTTTTTTTGTGTGTACTATCAAATGTTTAATTTGGTGCGAAGGCTAGGGAGTTGAATACTTTTGGTTTTAAACTTTGGTATATAGGAAAGGTGAAGAATAGGAATGGGGTTAGAATAATTGTGGATAAGCAGTGAAAGAAGAATGTACTGGATGTCAAGAGGGTGGGAGATCGGATCATCTCTATCAAATTTGTGGTGGAGGGAGGTGCTTTCCATGTGATTAGCGCCTATGCACCGCAAGTGGGTTCGGACGAACAACACAAGATAAGGTTTTGGGAGGATCTAGAGAGTTTGGTTCAAGACATACCTTTGGGAGATAAGATTTTTTTAGGAGGAGATTTAAATGGCCATGTTGGGAGAGAAGTGACTGGATATGGGAGTATTCACGGAGGCCATGGTTTTGGGGTGATCAATGCCGAGGGTAAAACTATTTTGGACTTTTTCTCAACTTTTGATCTTCTCATCGCAAATACATGTTTTAAAAAGAGAGACGAATATCTTATAACCTATAAGAGTGGCATGACAAGCTCTCAAATCGACTTCTTGTTGAGGAGAGTCGATCGGAAATTTTGCATTAATTGTAAAATTATCCCGGGAGAGAGTTTGACAACACAACATAGGGTGCTGGTCATGGATTTTCGCGTTGAGCAAAAGTTGAGGAAAAGAGATCATATGAAGAACCCAAGGACGAGGTGGTGGCGGATGAAATGTGAGGAACAAAGAAGCTTCCTAAGACGGGTAGGAGAAGAGGCAAAGTGGGATGGGAATGGAAGCGCGGAAGAGATGTGGAGGGAGATGGCAGAAGTTATTAGAAGAACAGCAAAATAAAGCTTTGGTAAATCTAAAGGAATAGGGCCAAGAGACAAGGAATCCTGGTGGTGGAATGCGAGTGTACAAGAAAAGATAAAGATAAAAAGGGAGTGCTTTAAAGAGTGGTCTTTATGCCTCAACGCAGATAATTGGGAAAAATATAAGGCGGCTAAGAAAGAGACAAAAGTGGCTGTAAGCGAAGCAAGAACAAGAGCATATGAGGGTCTCTATCAGTCTTTGGGCACGAAAGAAGGAGAAAAATGTATATATAGAATCGCAAAGAGCTGTGAAAGAAGAACGAGAGATTTGGATCAGGTTAAGTGCATAAAGGATAAAGATGGTGAGGTGTTGGCTCAAGAGGAGAAGATTAATGAAAGGTGGAAGAGCTACTTCTACGAGTTATTCAATGAGGGACAGAAGACTCTTCCGAGCCTTGGTCGGTTATGCACAAGGGAAGAAGACCAAAACTTTGACTACTATCGAAGGATTTGAGACTTTGAGGTAAAAGAGACTCTAAAGCAGATGAAAAATGGCAAGGCAGTAGGACCTGATAATATCCCGATTGAGGTTTGGAAGGGTCTTGGAGAAAAAGGCATCAACTGGTTAACCAAGCTTTTTAATGAGATTTTAAGGTCAAAGAAGATGCCTGATGAGTGGAGAAAGAGCACCTTAGTACCTATCTACAAGAATAAGGGGGATATACAAAGTTGTGGAAACTATAGAGGGATCAAGCTTATGAGTCATACCATGAAGTTATGAGAAAGGGTGATAGAACGGAGGTTGAGAAAAGAGACACAAGTAACAGAGAACCAATTTGGATTTATGCCAGGCAGGTCTACCATTGAAGCGATATACCTATTAAGAAGGATGATGGAGAGGTATCGTAGTAATAAAAGAGATCTACATATGGTGTTTATTGATTTGGAAAAAGCGTATGATAGAGTACCAAGGGAGGTCTTATGGAAGGTTTTAGAAAAGAAGAGAGTAAGGATCGCATATATTCGTGCAATTAAAGACATGTATGATGGGGCCACAACTAGTGTGAAGACTCAAGGTGGTGTGACAGAGGAATTCCCTATTGGTATATGATTACACCCGGGATCATCCTTAAGTCCATACCTTTTCACATTAGTCTTGGAAGTACTCACAGAGCACATCCAAGAGCTTGTGCCATGGTGCATGCTTTTTACTGATAATATCGTCCTTATGGGAGAGTCAAGGGAAGACCTAAATAAGAAGTTGGAGTTATGGAGAGAAGCTCTAGAAGTGTATGGTCTACGCATACGCCGTAGCAAGACGGAATATATGGAATGTAAGTTCAGTCTGAGAAGGAAAAACCCTAATATAGAGGTGAAGATTGGAGAAAACATCCTACGAAAAGTTAAAAGTTTTAAGTATCTTGGGTGCATCATACAGGATAATGGAGAGATTGAACATGATGTAAATCATAGGATCCAAGCAGGTTGGTCAAAATGGCGGAGTGCATCTGGTTTTATATGCGACAAAAAAGTGCTTTTAAAACTTAAAGGTAAATTCTATCGCACCGCTATAAGACTGGCTATGCTTTATGGTACGGAGTGTTGGGCGGCTAAAGGAGAGCACGAACATAAGCTAAGTGTGACAGAGATGAAGATGTTGAGATGGATGAGTGGTCATACGCGATTGGATAAAATAAGGAACGAAGATATAAGGGAGAGAGTTGGAGTAGCACTCATTGTGGAAAAGATGGTTGAATCACGTCTTAGGTGGTTTAGACATGTGAGAAAAAGACCGATAAAACATCCAGTCAGGATGGTGGATGAGATGGAAGATGGACAAGGGGTGAAAGGCAGAGGAAGACCTAAGAAGACCATCCATGAGGTGGTCAAACGAGATCTACATGTAAACGGTCTCTCTGTAAACATGATACATGACAGAGCACAATGGCATCGTTTGATTCATGTAGCCGACCCCACTTAGTGGGACAAGACTTTGTTGTTGTTGTTGTTGCTTCTATCTTATGGCTTGTAGTTTTGATTTATGATTGTTATGGGTATTCTATTTCCGTTCTATGATTGTTGTTGTTTCATTTTTCTTGCCTTTTTGTGTTGTTGCTTCTCATTAATTTCTTTAACTTCACTTACTTCCAATGTTTTAAGGTTGGTCTACAAATATTATAGATTTTTAGGTTTTGTATTTTCTTTCTCTTCTTTGATTATAAAAGATTATGTCCTTCAAAATTAAAAAAAATAAAAGAAGATATATGTTTGTTAGTTTATCTAGACTGTCTCTTGACTAATTAATAAATTTTGATTTTAGAAAAGTCTTTTCAATATATATATATATATATATGTATTTTTTTGTTTTTAATATCTTGGGTCAAAATTAAAATCGTCTCTAACCTTTTTTTTATTAATATCATCCTCAAAGTTATTGAATATTTTAAAATTATCTTTTTGAACATAATAATTTTTTAAATGACACAAATGCTCTTTTTCTATTATTACTACCATTACTCCATCCACCATTACCCCCATTCCTTCCCACCTAAAACAGAAAAATCAAAACGAAAAAAAAGAACAAAAGAGGAAGAAGAAAGAAAAGAAAAGGAAGAGGAAGTGACAGCGAGAAAAAGGACGGCTGCCGCCATCGCTTTGTGACGGTAGAGAGAGACAAAACAAGGATATGAGAGATAGAACAAAAGAAGAGAGAAACAAAGAGGGAGAAGAAAGGGAAGGAAAGGAAGAAGATGGAGGTGACGGCGGAGAAGAGTGCAGTCGCTACCGTCGCACCATGAAGGAGAGATGACAACGGAAAAGAGTGTGGTCGCTGCCATCGCGTCGTGACTGAGGTGGGAGCTGCTATGTCAGCGTCGAACTCCATCACTGTCGTCGAGCTTCTAGTGGTGAGAGGATCTGCTCTTCTCCCTCTCTCGATCTGATATGTCTCATAAAAACATATAGTCTCATGTGCATATTAAAATGAGCTTAATAAGAATAGATATTTAGTTTTAATAAATCGATCATTCAAGCCAAATTAAAATTCTTTGATAGTAATTTTGATAACAATCTTTGTAAGTATAATGATAAGTTCAACGCATCGTATACTAAAATAATTATAGACGAAAAGCAAAACAGTTATAAATATAAAGTCTACTCACAATTTGGTCCCAAGGAACTAAAGATACCGAACCTGAAGTGCCAAATTCAAGGTGAGAAGGATTGAAATAGAATGGAACGAATGAGTACAGAATTTAGACCGAGACAGTAACAAGGTGGAACTGGAGATAGTTCTGAGAATAAAAAATAGAGCAAAACTAAAGTTGAATTAAAACAAAGACAAGGCAGATTAAATGGTAGCAGAATAGGACATGAAAGCTAGAGCAAAATCAGGAAAAAAGGCTAGACTGGGATAATGACAGGAATAGCTCCAGCGGCACCAACAACTCCAACAGCAAGGACGATAGCTTAATTCAGGTTCACCCGAATGCGACAGTGATGGTTCCTCCCGACTCCACGAGCCACGATGGTGCACGGCGACCACGAGGACGAAGCCTTTCTCATCTTCCCCGTTGCGCGCTTCCTTCTCCTCTGCGTCTATCTCTTTCTTTTCCGCTCGATCTTCCTCTCTCTCTCTCCTCCGTTCTGTTTTTCAACGGTGACGGCGGCTCCCAGTTCTGTCGGCACTATCTCTCTCCTCCCTCCTCTCTTTTTTTTTTTCTCTTAGCATGGGTGAGAATGAAAATGCGTGTGTGTGGGGCTGAGAGATAGTGAGGGGGTGAGGTGAGTGAAAAATGTTGGTGTATGACTAAGGTTAGAGAAAGAAAAAAAATATTTAAGAGTAGACTTCACTATTTTACTTATTTATTTATTTACTTATTTTTCTGGTTATTATAATATGTCATCAAATAATCGATTAACCACTTATCTCTCATTTTAATAATAATTTTCTTATAAAATATCTTTTCAATTTTATTATAGAAAATAAGAAAATATATGTTTTAAATTAGTATATTGATAAAGTCATTTCTAAAGTTCATATACAACTTAATTTCATAAAAAAATACACAAGTAATTTTATGAATATGTATAATGCATAACAATCAAGTAAAGGAACATAATACATAAATTTATATTATTAAAAATTTATAATATTAAAAAAATTGAAAATAAAAGA
>NC_029792.2:8190092-8250227 GCF_000816755.2 Arachis ipaensis
TAAAAATTACATAAATAATTAAAATATTTAAAATAACAATAGTTAATTAAAATTCAAGAAAGTATAAAAAAGAAGAAGATAGTCTTACCTCAGAAAAGTTAAAATTGGAGTAAAGCGTTTTTTTTAAACCAAAATATTTGGATTGAGAAAGTGAAAAGTTAGATAGAAATAAAGATAGAAAGAGACAAGAGAATAAAGTGATACACGAGTATGAATAAAAATAGGTTAGATAGACCTATTACAAAAGAAGCAGTCTGTTCTTTTACAAAAGAGACTCAATCTCTGCCTATTATAAAAGTTTTAATATATTAATATGTCAGGTCCAAGTAAAAATGATAATAGGACTCTATGGGGTGGGGACCCCTTGCCGCATCTCCCGTCCCTGTTTAGTAAAGCCCCTTATTTCCGTCTTATTCTCCTCACAACCTCACAGGTTCCCATTTATTTTCTCTCATTGGGAAAGCGAATCTCCGCGGATATCCATATATATTAAATTTAAATGAAATTTAAAAAGTAACACTATCATAATAAAATCTAATACAATTCAACTAAATATATCAAATTAAAACATAATCTAAATACAAATTTAACATAATCAATATACACACAAAATTTTCAATGTACATTTTAAAATAAAATGAAATAGAAAAAACTTCCAACAAAATAATATAACAATTCTTGGTGGTTGATCATAGCTGGATAATAATATCCCCTTGTAAAACACAAATTTGAATAATTAGTTATTACAAATTTAAATATTATACACATCATTAATTTATTTTTTGATAAAACTTAAAAAAATCAATAAACATACACTTACATAAAATCAAGTTGGATTGGTCTAGTGGTTAGCTCACTAATCTGCTTAAATAAGTGTTGGGGGTTTGAATTCCGCCTTGTGCATGCAGCAACCCATTAACCAGCAACAAACTCTTAAATAGAACTCAATACCACGGCGGATCAATCATTGGCCTGTTAGGTTAGCGGGTACCTCAATTCCCGCTCCCATCCCCATGGAAATTTTGCGGGTCCTCGTTAGCTCCCCCATCGTGGCTAACCCCTATGGGTATCCACGGATGCCAGACGTGTGGATGCAGATTTTTTTATTATTTTTTGGCCCAAAAATTAAAATTTTATCGTAGAATATTCAAACATATTTTGATATAATAATTAAACTTTTTAATCGTAGCATAATCATACTTTTCTATAAACATCAAATATATAACTTTGTAAGGTACCTTTCTATTAAGTTTTGTATTTAATATTTATTGTTTTAAATTATCGGCGAGCAAGTTAAGAAGCAAAAAAGAAAATCAATTACAAAGAAACAGTACGAGGAAAGACAACTCAAAATCCGTAAAGAATTAGAACAAAATTATAGTAGAAAGAGAATTATAAACAATTAAAAAAAAGATATATGCAACAAGAGGGTGCATGAGAACCTTTAAACTGCTTTGGCGGAACTCCAAAGCAAACATAAAATCTACTTCAACCTAAACATTTTGATATCTATTTTGGGAGGCAATTGATAGCCCAAGGAAGATACTAGAAAGTTAAGCTAGATAGAGTGATAGAGTAAGCTTCTAAACTTGCACTAAAAATTTCAATAAAATTTTCATGGTGGTCTCGAATGATACTACTGCAAGCTGCCAAACCAAATTCACTAACTGAGCCATCTGTCTTGATCTTAATCTAGAATTAAGATATGGGCACTGAGATACGTGGATAATAGATAATTCTACCACAAGGGATTTACTTTTTTCAACACATTCTACTGTAAATTGATATTCTTTAGCTAGACTCAAGTTTTCTACAAAGGAAAGAATCATGACTATAACCTAAGTTTTAGGCAAGTAGTTGCAAAGAAAAGGGGTCACAGAACCCAATTGAAAGTGAGATCAAGATCGTCTAAAACGAATGAGTTGGTAAAATAATAAAATGAAGAGTTAATCACACTTAAATTGATAATAGGGTTCATATATAATAAAAATTACTGTTGACATACTATATGTTGTGAGTTAGTTGTGTGTACTATATGTGCAGGGTGTTAATATGAGAAGTCTGTAGTATAATTTTATTGTTCAAGGAGTTAGTTAAGAGATTGTCTAGTCAGCAAGTAGTTATCATTAGGACTACATATTCACAAGGTTTGGGATTGCCTTACATATTCACAAGGAGTTAGTTATGAGATTGCCTTACTTTCTCAAGGTTTGGGATTATAAGAAGGTAGGTGAAGGATCTAACCGCCTTTGGAGATAGGTCGGGTGTTGATCCACTACTATTTATACGGTCCTCAACCGGAGTTATCATTAGGACTACATATTTACAATTCTGCTTCATATTCACGTCCCAGAGGTTTAACATAAGCATGGTGAATTATGAGTAGATGAAAATCATGTGCAGATGATAGTCTTTAATCGTAGTGAGTTAGTATAAGCCTCCTCCAAAGTGAAGAGATTGGTAAATGAGAAAGTAAAAGTCTAATCAACCTTGAATTAAGATAGTAAAATTCATCTATGATAGAGAGTACGATAGTCCTAAGTAGTAAGCACAATATTTTAAACAACTCTAAAAAAGAACTAACCATTGGTGCATATTTTTCAGAGTTTTGGAAAAAATATGAAGGATCCAAAACTGCATGGACCTCTCTACCAGAATAAGATTTTCCTAAAAACCAATCTATCTATAGAGAATTTAGATTGAAGGAAAATGGGGATCTCAAAGGGTTCTCTAACAAGTTTAAAATAGTACATAGATAATATCTCAAGCAACTTTAGGTATGGCTGAAAGGACTCCTTAATAATTACAGATCAATTATTATCCTAGGCTTTCTTTGTACTAATTCGTTCTTATATCAATCTATATCAAACATGCCATTGCTGATTTAGACATTTGGAGAATGTGTATTTTAGAGTATGTTTTTATAATCCTCAAAATTTTACACAAAAAAATCTTGTATAAGAATGTTATTTTTTTTCAATGTAAAATTCCAAAGAATGTAAAAACATTGCACGATAAACAGGTCCCTTGGTGTTATTATATTGTTCTGTACCGCTGAACATTTAAAAGCTTTACCAAACTAAGTATAAGTGCATTGCAAAACCCAATCGGGAACTTAAATGTACCATAGGAATTTAGAAGAGAGACTGAGATTGAGATTAAATTAAATCTCTCTATATTATATTTGGTGTAAAGTATATAAAAATATGTCTTAAAATCCTATTTGATTTAAGATAAATGTGGAGACTGAAACAAACAAAATTACTTAAATATCTTGTTAATTAAAAAATAAAAATTATGAACAATATTATATAGGCCTTAGTAGATATTAAATGAAGTAATTTGTATATTGATTTTAGGGAATGATTTCAATGGACCAACTAGAATTTTAGATCTTAATGATCTATGTAAAAAAATATAAAATAATCTTATAAAATGTCTATACTATCCTTTTCTCTATCTTTTCTTCAATTAAACATCTTCTATCATAATGCTTACTGCAATTACTACAAAAATATCAACACCACCATTAATGGTAGCACCAACACTATCAATGTTCTCTCTTTTTTTGTATTCTTCTTGTTATGCATTCAAACTTCGAACCAAATCATTGTCTCTCTTTTGTATTTTTGATCCAACACGCTCTTGTGAACTTGGACTCTTCTCCGTCCCAAAACTCTTCAATAGAGACCCTAAAGCTGGGCGGCAGAAACTAATGTCATGGTTTCCTTCGGCAGTGCTGCGATGCCAGCACCGGAGAGGGCAAGAAGCATGTGAGGTACTGCTGACAGGGGGTGATAGTGAGCGGAGGAGATCTGCGGCGGAGATGTCAAGTTAGTGCTTCGGTGAGGCAGTGGAGCAGGGTAGTAGCGTGGTTCTTTGAATGAAATTCAAGGCAAGGAGATGAACCCAACTTCTAAATGATGACCTATGCAAGAAATTTTTTGGCGGTAGCGTGTTGATGTTTCGAGTGTTGTAGTAAAAAAAAAGAAGAAAGGATAAAAAAAGAATTTTAAAATAAAATTATTTTTTAAATTATTTGAATATAAATATGATTGTTTTATAATTAATAAAAATTTTAAATCTTAGCCATTGGTTCAAAATTTAAATAGTCCTGATTCATAAGGAATCTTATACCATAAAGATACATAATATACTTTCCCCATACAAGAAGCTTCCTTGATTTTAATCCTATTATTCTACTACAAATCCTATCGAAAACTTTACAAAAGCTCATAAAAAAACAATATCAAGGGAGTCAAGCAAAAGAACAATATTGGTATTTTTGCATTTCAAACCATATGCAATTCAGAAAAAAAAACAGTAAAAAATCAAGGGAGTCATGCAAAGTACACGTACCTGCAACTGGGAGGTGGCTTTTAACATGACATGATACATAATTAAGCCTTCCACCATCCAAGAGACCAAAATCTACCTCCGAACTAAACCATCACCATGGCCAGAACGCTGGCGCGATGGCTCTGACTAACTCCAATAGCGGCAATGGCAATTGTAGTGGCGGCAACGACAACATCAACATACAATGTGAGGGGGTAGAGTAAGAGCAATATAGCAGTGGCAGCGATAGCTCGGCGACGTCCTTTGAAATCAACGGTGACGGCCCACTGTCGTCGCCCCTGTGACCTCCACTCCTTTTCTCCCTTGATTGTCTCTCTCTCGTCTTTTTCCCTCTCCCCTGATTCGTTCTTCTTCTTCTCTCTCTCTCTTTCTATTTATCTCTCTTTCTTCTCTCTCTCTCTCTCTCTCTCTCTCTCTCTCTCTCCATTATCATTTGATGGCAACCATGATAGCAGCGGCGGCAACAGGAAACAATCGGTGACAGAGGCAATGGCGGTGACGGAAAACAACCGGCGATAGAGGCAGTGGCATCCCCCCGCTTCATTCTCTTCTGGTGACTCCAGGATCTGGTAAACAGCGTGTGTGAGAGGGTAAACTTGTAATTTAAAATGTTGAATAGGAGTAAATTTAGAAATAAATTTAGTAAAATTTTATTCTCCGTCTTCAAAAATTTTAGTCTTTTGTGTTCTTACTTTCTGAAGAAAATAAAATCGGCTGAGATTGTGAACAATGAAATTAAATCTTAGTGCACCAAAGACAAAAAAAAAATTTGCACAGAAATTAGGCAACAAAAAATCTTAATGCTTACTTTTTCAAATTTTAACCATCAAATCCCCTTCCAATATTACTGCTGCTGCTACATCTCTCCAAATCCCCTCACTCACGTTGTTGCGACGTCAACTAGCATCCTCACCGGCGTGTCTCTCTCCATCGCCGGACGCCACCATCACCGCTGAGCATCTCAAGGCCGTCCCTGGGCCAACAACCAGCTCCCAATCGGCGCTTCTCTCCCCCCACTTTGCGCATCATTGTCGCCGCCTAGCCTCTCAGTGCCGGACTCTGTCAGCAACCGGCCCCCACCGTGCGTGTATCTCTCATGCACTTGATACCATCGCTGATCCGCCAACCATTCCCCCACACCGGCACCGCATCAACCATCCCCCCACGCAGGCCTGCACCATTGGCGCACTGAGGTTTTTCTAGGTATCTCTCAACCATGTACAACATCTTTTATATATATATATATATATATATATATATATATATATATATATGAATTATTTGACCCAATTAGAATAACCATCCATGTAATACTTAAGATAACCATCCTCTTATGTAGTGAAATGAACATCCAGGATTTGTTAATTGTATACACTTAAACCAAAAAACAACATAATCATACACTAACCTGGTTAGCATGACCACACTTCTTCTTGCGGTAGTTAACTGCCCTTGGGTGAAGGTGAGCATAGCACCTAAAATAGTAAAATAAAAGGTTAAGTACGATTTTGGTCTCTACGGTATAGTTTGAAAAATTTTTTTGTGTCCAACTTTTTTTACATACAAAATCGTTCTTAAATTTCAACGTAGTTTTAAAATCGTCTTTCGGACCAACATACCTTTCTCTTCTTTTTCTTCTTCTTCATCAAAACATCTCTTCTTCTTCATCATTACAATCATTTATGAGCTTCCCGGCAACTTTTCTCAACGAAAGGGTTGCTCCTTTAAGTTCATTCAACAATGTCTTATGCAAAATCTTATCACCTTTGATCAAACCAGTTACACTAACACCATCAGGATCCTGAAGAAAATGATTATGAAGGGGATTCAAGTCTTCTAAATTAAACCTAAGCATCTTATCCTTCGTCAAAAATTCACCATTTTTATCAAACCAATCACCTCAACCTTCCCTCGAAGGCGAATTTTTTCTTCCCAATTTCAAAAGATGAGCATCTTCCACACGTTTTACCTCAACAATCTTCCTCCGAACACATTCATCAACCAGAATATCACCAGAGCCAAACGTGGTCATGCTCCGATCTTCATTACCTATTACTGGAGACCTAAAAAAATTCCAACTTAGCAAGACCCAACTTTCCAATCCTACGGAGAACTCATGGTGAAGGCCTTTTTAATGGCGCCATCGACATAGTAGAAAAAGTAGCCGGAAACCTTAAGTGGGATGAAGGAGGGTTCTTCGTCGGCGTCAGCAGTGTCGTCATCATCGGATGTGTCATCGAAAGGGGACTGTTCCTCGACGATGTCAAGGGCGTCGATGGCGTCCTCACTGGAAGATGCAACATCGATGATGGTGTCGTAGTTGACCAATGGTGGAAGGGACGGATTCTTCAGAGAAAACAACGATGATGGTGGTGACGGTGATGATGGTGGCGGTGGTGGCAGGGGTTGTTGGATTGGGATGTGTGGTGAAAAGAAAAGAGGAAGAGGTTTGAAATGACGACACATAACAACAACCCGTAGCGGGGGCGCCGCTGTGATCGGAGCCAGGATCGGAGATTTTAAAACAATTTTTTTCGATGATTAGGGAAAAAGTTTCTATTTTGTATGTAGCAGTTTTGCTTTTTTATTTTGTTTAACAATATTTATTACTGTTCTTGAACTTTAATACTATGTTGTTGAATATTGTGTATTGTTATTGTTGTTGGTCCTCCATTAATAGCTTATTTTTGGTTTCTTTTTCTTCAGTTAATGGTTTTTCTGTTCTTTTTTTATTTTATATATTTTATTAGGATTAATTTGGTCCAAAATTTATAATTTAAGTAAAAAGGACTATTTTAAAATCTAGCTGAATTTTAAGGACAATTTTGTATGCGAAAAAGGTTAGAGACAAAAAAAATTTTGATCTATACTTTCGAGACCAAAATTATACTTAACCTTGGAATAAATTAGACACTTGAAACAAACACATCGAGAAAATGTAAAATAACAAATTGTTCTCCGATTGTCACAAACTTAAAGTATTAAACTCCACTCAACAAATAGAATAAAGGATCTCAGATAATAGCATGCATGCATTAAAAAATCAGATCCTATATTCTAAGTTCTAAAATAATGTACCAACCTTGAAAATTAACGAGTAATAAACTAAGGCCAATTGACAAAGTAAGAGATGGACATAAATCTAGGGAACAAATATAACCCCTAGAGCATTAGAAAAAAATCTAAAGGGGCTAAGTTATCGTCCCAAGGCAGAGTAAAATTTAAAATGCAATTGAAAATGAAAAAAAATAATTACTTGCAACAAATCATCTTGGCTTGTTTTGTATTTGTGGGCTAAAGCCATGAGAGAAGGCTCAATGATGCCGCCGCAAAGCCTGAGGACAAGCCGGCAAGGTAAAGTGTTGATTTCTTCTAGATGTTGTAGTCAGCCAAGGTGCGTCCATTTTCCAGTTGCTTCCTGGCGAAGATCAACCGCCACTGATCTGGTGAAATCCTTGGTATGTATGTGAAAACATGCGATTAAATTTTAAACATTACAGATATGACTTTGAATGGAATTCTTTTCAGGCTCTAACCACTATGCTCAGACACCATTTCTGGTTGTGCTATTGTTTCAGATGAGAGTTTACAGATATATAAATGGTTGTTGGAGAACTTCTTGGAGACAATGGGGAATAAGCATCTTAAAGTAGTTGTGACTAATGGTGATATGGCAATGAAGGGAGCTATTCCAACAAAGTTTCCATATGAAAGTTGAAACACATAGATTTTATTCATGGCACCTTTAACAAAAGGCATGTGAGAACGTAAAAAATTTTAAGTCTTTGGTTGATTTCAAGACTTTAATTTACAAAATTATTCTCCAAAGGAATTTGAGAGCTTTGGTTAGAGATGGTTGAAAAGCATAGTTTAGGAGAGAACAGTTGGATAAAAAAAATCCATAAGAGTAGGAGGTCGTGGGATCAGGTATATCTACAGAATAAATATTTTGGATACCTCCAAACCACTTCTCAATGTGAGGGGATCAATTAAATGATAAACGCGTACATTAAAAGGAAGAACACTATCATTGAGTTTGTCAGCAACACTGTTTTTGTTCTATGTGATTATATAAACAATGAACTTGTAGCCAACTTCAAGACAATGCATACAGAGCCTGAAAATGCTCTCTTAAGAAGTTTGTTGCCAACACTTACACCTTAAGATTGTTTAAGAAAGTAAGATACGAGATTAAGAAGGAAGAAGCGCTAACTATTATTGTGTTGATTAATGAAGATGGTATAATTAACTTCAGAACAAATGCATTTTGTAAAGTGTTGAAGAAATGTTTTACTGCCACTGTCATTTATTTGAAATCAGAGGGATTCCTTACAGGCATGTGTTTACTGCAATGAGGAACCAACACATGGAAAAATTTTCAGAAGGAATGATTTGTAAGCAATAGAGGAAAATGGCTAAAGTCCCTTAGGATTCGTGTTAGTACCTTACCCACAGATTGTAGTCTGTTGATGGATTTGGCATCCAAAAATGTTAAAGTCCTTGTTGAGATCAAGAATGATGTTAACAAACTAATCAATAAGTTACATGTTCGATAAGGTAGGCATCCCTAGACAACATAATGTTGAGTTTGGTGGCATAGGAGATCTGCTTGTTATTAAGACAAATGGTGCACCAATGAAGCATACCCGTGAGAAGAGGAGTAGACATTGTTCTAGCTGTAACAAAGTCGGGCCTACTTATAGAATGTGTCCAAAAATTGACAAAAGAGTAGGCAGCAATAAAGGGACAAATTTTTTCGAGTATAAGGTGCATTCAAATGCTAAGGAGAGTGTTAAGACTAATGATATTCATTGTTTTATTTATACTATATTTAATATCATTTTATATTGAAAATCATGAGTATATTTGTAACAAATGGTGTTTGATTTAGTATGTTAATTTTTCTCCTGTTAAATGTTTCATATGCTAGGCGACAACAATGAAAACCAGTGACTTGAAAGGAGAAACTAACATAATAACCATTATTTAGGCACTCAACAATTTATTAGCCATTAGAAAATAAAAACTCAAGATCAAATTTTATAGCCAAAGGTAGTATGTTCTTTTGTTTGACATACATGCCTTGTGTATTATTTCCATGATTTTTGTTCAAATTAAGTATATGTTCAATATTGTTCAATATTTTTTTAATTTTCTTAAAACAGAAATAGATTGAGAAGGCGTCATCTGCTAACAATATTGCTTCCTCTTCAAAGAAACTTCCAACTCAGCAACAACTTGCAGTGCATGTGCGGTTATTTTTTACTCATTAGGGTTAGTGTTGTAAAATTGTCAGCAAATATATTCACATTTCATTTATATGATGTGCTATTTATTAAATCCACTTTGGGCATGATAATATGAGGCATAACATTTTTACCCATCTTTTGAGGTGGTCACCAAATGCCATTGATGCTTAGATTTTCTATCTTCTATTCAATGCAACAACATATTCCATTACTTCATATCCAGGCAATGCAAGTATCAATGCACATGCACCCTCTAGTCCAACAGGTGAGAACATGATTTGATTATGTGTTTGAACAACTTGTAAATAAACAATGAAAGAACCAAGTTTAAATAATTGATGTTGAATGAATGCGGAATAATGTGTCATTTCAGTTCGTTAGTGGAGTTCATGCTAGACCCAAGAACAATAACAGGAGCCTATAATTTTGTCATGTGTTATTTTGAAAGGATATATTTTTGAAGTTTTGGAAATTTTACAATATACCAACTGTTAGAAGATGTTAAATTTAGGAAACAATAATTATATTTTTGGTGATGACAAACATATATTTGGTTGGGTTGAAAGTCTAAAAATTTGTTTGATGTGAGTATTAATTGTGCAGGTGTAACGACCCACATATATTTTTGAAAATATAAATAAGTTATATTTTATTTTATAAATTGGAGTTCTTTATTTTTAGATATTATTTTATTATAAGTAATTAAATTAATTTTATAATTATTTGAATTCAATCAAATTCATATTCTTGTATATATTTTTATTATGATGAAATATTTTACATAATTAAAACTATAATTCTAGTAATTTATAAGTAATGAAAGTTATATGTATATTTTAATTTGAGTAATTGATATTTTTACTTTTAAAAAAATAGAGTTTAGTTAATAATATTATTATCAAGCTCAATATCCGCTGATATGAGTAAATATCGGTAACTCTTCGGTGAACATAGCTTTGCTAATGTTTCATCAAATATCTTTCATTCTCAAGTTACTAATGTCATTTATATTAGTAACTCATATATATTTAACCCTATAAATATTATTACTTGTGTTTTAATATATTCAGTTTTCATAAATATCTGTTTGAGATATTTATAACTTGAATCGCCAACTTGGTTACACCGAAACTTGACACCTCGCCATATTCATTAATGATAAAGCAAGTAAGCAGAGTAATCTTAAAAGTTTTAGAGAACGCAGACTTAATTAAAGAACTTTATAATTCTTTTTCATAAGACACTTAGGGAAGGACGACGGAATAATGCATCTTATCCCCTTGCTCCGTCATTCACCTACCCGATCCACCAAACACCTGAGCAACCGAACATGTTCTTTATTTGTATTTGTTGATTATGCTTAGCAGTATCACAAAGATAGGCACAATGTCAAAGAACATGAGGAAGCTAAGGTAGGCACAATGTCAAAGACACATTTGAGGATACTCGCATTCATCCCACCCAGAAATAACCATTCATTTTTTTTTCTTATTACAAATATCATATAGATAAATATAAAGATTTATCAAATATTTTTGTTACGATGGTGATACTTTAATTCATGGTCTTTTGACAAGTGTTTTTTGAAAGAATTTTGTTATGGGAACTAAATCAAGGGTTGTAAAGATAATCCAATACTTTTTTTAGTTTCAAGAATATTAGGCGTTAAGACTTAAGCAATTCTGCTAGATAGACAATAGAGAATCTGAACAATGTGAATAATGAGTTAGAAATTTGGCTCAATATAAGTAAAAAATAAAAAATACTCTCTAAATTACCCAAATAAAAAAATCTACTTAGTTATTTAAAAAATTTAACTATGTCAAACCCTAATTTACCAAACCAATTCACCCAAACAGCTTCTTCTCCCAAAATCCTCTGCCACCCTCACCTTCATCAATCATCCCACTTCGCCGGCGTCAATTGCACCCTCACCGGCCATCATCCACGTCCCCTGACGTCATCACGTTGTTGCTGCTCAGCAAGTAGCCCCCTCCCCCGTGCGTCTCTCTCTCCCTCATTGGTAGCCAACATCGCCGACAGGATCTTCCTCCTCGTGGCGTGTCCTCCGTGCCCCGTGCGTCTCTCTCTCCCTCGCTGAAAGCCAATCTCGGCATCGGTTTCAACCATCGCGGGAAAGAAGGTCGGCTCCATATACTCCCCCTTGACGCGCTGCTTGGCTCACCATCCACCGTCACCGCGCGACGCTCACCCACTCACCAGAAATACTTGTTTTCGGACTCCTTCTTGCAGTCGTCGCTAGTTGGCACGATAGACACGATCACCGATGTCGCACTCTATCCACTTGCTGCTTCAATAGGTTAGTTGATGACCAGGATTTTAATTTTTAAAAGGGTATTCATGAAATGCATTTAGTTGAGTGAATGAATTTTGCCTCTCTTGTACACAAAACAACCATCCACGTAATACTTAAAATAACCATCAAACTTCCTAGAGAACTGAGCATCCCGCATTCGTTAACTGTTTATATTTAAACCGAATCCAATAAAATAACCATCCAATTATTCATTAAAACAACTATCTATACCAACAACAATCATCTGATTTTGTATGAAGCTAAACACATTCGCATCCAACATAAAACTTTAATTCATTACCTGCTTGGATTGTTGCCCCAGTATAGCGCACTTGCCATCTGGAAGTATAGAATCATCAATGATTAATGAGGATGCTGCAGTAGAAATTTCTTCACCCATAGTGAGCTCCATCCATGATTATGTGAGGGGAATGCAGGGGTTACTATTTACGGTGAGACTACGATGGTGTCGGTGAGTGGCTATGGCGATGACGGCACAGCCAACAGCGGATGCAGCGGAAAGGGGGAGGCACGGGGCGGCTGTGGAGTGATCCACCACGGTTACAGAAGAACAACGTCACAATTTGAGGTTTCAGTGGTGTCGATACGGTCGGCGGGGGGAGGGAGTTGCAACGGTGCAACTGAGGCTGCGACGATGAGAGAAAAACTGGAGATTGAAAGGTTATAATAAGATTAGAAGTAATTGTATGTAATATGAATAGGTTTAATTACTAATCCTAATTTTTAAAATTTTAAAATTTGAAATTAAATAATTAATTATTTTTTTATATTTTCTCATAGTTAAAAATTACTTGTAATTTTTTTTTTGGTTATTAAATTACTTGTAATTTATTTAGTAAGTACACGTGTTGATTATAATTTAATTTCTAAAATTTATGGTCAGTTCTTTGACCCACCACTTAAGATCTAAAATTATAATAATACTCTTAGTATATATTATTATAATTCTTCTTAGAATTCTTTATTTATCCTTTTTTGGTGTTCTTTCTTAGGAAAAGAAAAAAAACTAATAACTAGATAGACATAAATTAGTTATTAAGACTACTAATATAATAACACCTCTTAAATGTAAATCTAATTGTGTGCTATTTCATGCGTAGAATTGTAGAAGACTGTTAGGAAGGTCTAAACATACGCTAAAAAATCTCAACATTCAAGTTAAGGAGTGATATCATATGAGGAGTTTTCTTAGGGTTTAGAACAAAGATATTTTATATCTATAAAATAAATACACTTTTGTGATTATTTTTTTATGTCTCTAATTTATCTCCAACTAGTATTAAATCTATGTGGTGCACAATTTTTATTCTAGTTTAACATGGTAATTGAATATGATATAAAATATAAATTTAACATAGTAAATTAATATGATAAATTATCAATACGTAATAAATATAGTGAATATGTTTTTGTTTCTTTTCTTTTTTTTTCAAACATATATATATTTAAATAACTTGTGCTTTTTTATTTTATTTTTATATCTAATTCTACTCATCTATATATCACATCATAATAATTAAACTTAAAAGTTTAGAAATACGATGAGGGAGGTATATTGAGCCGCTAATAATAATAATAATGGTCTTATATATCTTTTTATGGTATGATTATCTTTTATTTCTAGACTTATGTTTCTATCTAAATAAAGATTGTATGAATCTTTTTTTAAGATATATCTTTCGTAATAATATTTTGTTGCACAACAATTTAAAATAGTAATAATAAGATTCTGTCATTCTTTTACTCTTTTGTTTGTTTCTTTAAAATAACTCTGAGAGTGTTTGGTTAGAGGTTAAAGTAGGGTGAAGATTTAAAAGAGTAATTTTGTTTTGTAAAATTGAAAAACAAGTCATCCTAAAAATTAAGGTGAAAGAAAAATGTCAGCCACTTACAAAGTATATATACAAGAGATTTTGGGTTTGTTTTTTAAAATAAATAAAATAAATTCATTATTTATTTAAAATTTTTAAATTAGGATTTTTTTAAAGTTTAAAAATTAGATAAGACATAATTAAAAAAATTACAAATCTTTTAAAATTTAAAATTTAGATGCGATCGATATAAATCAGTTCGATCAAAATCATAAGAATTTGATTCAAAAATAAATATAATATAAGTAGTACTCTTTTGAATAAAATTGAATTTGTTTAAAAAAATAAATATCAAAGTGACAATATCTAAATTTTAATAAATTATATTGATTTTATATTTTAAATTAATATAAATTTTACTGAAAATATATATAGTCTGCCAAAGAGATACGTATCTCGTTATCATGACAAATAAATCAGATATTATTACGCATATTTAGTTGCGAACGCCAAAAATAATAAAAAATATAAACATTTTTAAGAATGCATATATAAGTAAATAATCAATTTATTTATTTATTTAAAAATGTCTCGAGTTTGAGGTAGGGTACGAGAAAAACAATGTATCTCTCTAAGATCACGTAGGTAAATGAATCTTTGAGAAAATATAATCGTATTCATAACTCCTTTTTCTTATATATTTTTAAAATTTTGAATGATGTATCCTTAATAGATAAAATTAGATTCGGTCAAGAAGTTCATGTGGATTTGATCTTTTTAAAATAAAAGATAAATCCAAAAAAGATACATCCTATATTATAATCTTATCCATAGAATAATAATCTATAACAGAAAAAGGAGAAACTACTGCTTCAGATAAAATCAAAATTGAAAACTACCTTAGCCTTTGACCACTCTTTCTTGTACCTCACCCTATAAATATGGCAATCAAATTCCTTCTTCTTCTTCTCATAGTTTCTTATTTTTTTCCGTTTTCCATCCAAGTCTCCACACAAATTACCAAACCCTCTTTAACTTTTCATAAGATACATTCTATTTGCTTGAATTGAATGGGTCAATTAAGGTGCATCCACTCTTTAATATCGGTGTTATTTCTTACTGTGATACTCATAATTAGCAATAATGGCGTTGACGCTTTTCACAAAGTACACCCTCATCTTCAATCTGTTTCAAGGATTTCTGTGAATGACAATCACAGAACTGGATACCATTTTTCAACCTCTTATTAGGAATTGGATTAACGGTTTGTAACTGTTTTTTTTTCTTCATGTTCATATTATTTTGTTCATATATGCTTCATTTGAATGGTTGTTCAATGATAAAAAACGAAGAACAATGTGTATGATTTTAAAATATTGTTAGTGTTGTAAGGACCTTGTAGAATTATATAATAAAGAATGGGAAAAAAGATAGAAAATATTATAATAAATGTCCTACTAGTTACGTTAGGGTTTATCCAAGGTATCCATGCTGAGAACTTTGATCAAAATAAAAGGGGATAAAACTAAAATTTGAACTCTGGTAGAATAAAATGTCAAAGATGTAAATTTGGGAGAATTAATTTTTAAAATATTTTTAATATATTAGATAATAAAAAATTATATTTAAATAAATAATTAAAAAAATTATACTATTATAAATGATCCTCTCAAATTTATTTGGAAAGACGTTAATAATTTGAAAATTTTCCAACTTTGTCCTTTTTTATGTTTTTGTCAGTTGTTTTTCTCAAATCTTGAATATGTTTACTAGTGTGTGGAATATGTTTTTCTCCCATATAATAATGGTCTTTGATACAGTTAGTTGCTAGTAAAGTTGCTTGACTATTAGTTTTTTTATTTTATATTTTATGATATGAATGCTTATTAGCTATAGAATTTAATTTTACATGTGCATCAAAATTAAAATCTTAGTTATATATAGAAGACATACAATATTACAATATACATAAGCCCAAGCTTATGAAGCTGAAAATTTATATATGCACTCAGAACTCTTGTTTTGTGCATTGTCTTTAAAATTATCTTGAATCTTGGGTCTCCATTCATCGTTGGTTATTGATACTGGCTAATTAAATTTCTTTGCTTTTCTTAATTCTTTTATATGATCCCGCAATTGGTTAATGGACGCTGCAATCAAATTATGCAGATGCAAATGGTTAGTATTTGTTTTTCCTCTTTAATTTCTTTCTAATTTTTCTTAATGATTATTTTTCTGACCACCTTAACCAATATATAGCAATAATTTTATTTTAGTTTTTTATTCCTTAAAAAATATTTTCAACATAAAACTGTTAATAGTGTAATATGGTATTCAATTAATTATATAAATTATAATACATGTTGAAATAAAAAATCTATGTGAAAATATGTTAATTAGACTCTTATTTATAATACATGTTAATAATTTTGAAGAATGAATTTTAGAAATATAAAATTTACAATAAAAATAAGTTAAATTAAATATATTTATACATAAATATATAATAATTAATTTGGTGACTTTTTATTTTTGATGTGTGAATGTCATTTTGAATAGTTTAATGAACACAAATGAATTAATACAGGACCTATGCACTACAATGGATACTACCATCTGTTTTATCAATACATATCAATACAACCCTAAAGGTTCAGTGTGGGGTAACATTCTATGATATATTTTGGATTGAATTGAGTGAGTTTTGTCAAATATTCTCATACTTATTTATATAAATTGTATGTTTTTAAATTTTTTTCCTAATTTTGTGCTATGATTGAAAACATGTTTCCTAGGTTTTAAAATTGTAATTTTTAATTCTCCTTTATTACCATTCAATGCCGTGATGTGTTTGTTAAGTATTTTCAGGTTTACAGGACATGAATGGCTTAAAGGATGAAGATGGAGCATGTTAAAATAGAAGGAACACAAGAAACTGAAGATTTTAGAAGCGATGAGCGACGTGCACGCATGGCCGTGCGCGTGATTAAGAGCTTTTCTAGTGATGCGTAAGCGTGACTGACGCGTACGCGTGACAGAGCGTCACATGCTGCACTTAGTAAAACTCGCTGGGGGCAATTCTTGGACTAATTTTGACCCAGATCCAAGCCGAAAAACACAGATTAAAAGCAGGGATCGAGCTAAGACCGAGGACATTTCACTTTTTTCACTTTAATTTTTTATTAATTCTGAGTTTTAGAGAGAAAAATATTACTTCTCCTAGGATTTTAACATTCTTCGTTTTGCATTGAATTGGATCTTGAGAGAGCTGCTACTACCTTCAAGTAGAGTCATTATCTTTATAGTTTCTTCTCTATTACTTCTATCTCTTTTGTTTTTCCATTTAATTCTTTTCGGTTCATGTTTGAATCTTGTTATTTTTGAATTTTATATTGATAGGTATATACCGGACAACGCCTCTGTTGAAGGTTGGGCTGGTCTGATCTTAGGTATGATTATGGTAATTTCTATGCATCCAAGTCCTTCTTTGACGCCACTATGAATAGAAGGATCTTGTGGGGTTGGGCTAATGAGTCTGATACTAAGGAAGATGATATTCACAAAGGATGGGCAGGCATTCAGGTACATTTCAATATGATTAAATAAATAAAAGTATTTAGAATAGACAAAAATATATATATATTAAAATTCGTACTCAAAATTATTTTAAAGATATAGAATTTAAAATTTAAAAATCTAGAGTGTATATCTTGATATTTATAAACTCTAATCTAAATTTTTGTATGTCAATGAGTTATTGATAAAATGGCATAATCTCTTTATACTCAATTAAGAGGTAATAAGTTCGAGTCTCTCTATCTTCAGTAAAAAAAAGTCTACATTTTTGTATGTCCATTCTAAATTATTTTAGTATACTTTTGTCTATTTATTTTTTTAATAATTTATGCAAGTCTTTCATAATTCAATTAGAATAGTACTATATGAGCATATACCATTGTTTCAGTCACCATCACTCACTACAAATGTTAGGTTAAATGTGAATTTGGTTTAGTTATTATATCAAAGAAGAGAAATGTGTGAATATATTTTGTCGGTGGTGGTTATCTTATGGTGTACATAAAGCATTTCTGGTTACTATTGTTAGTACAGTATTAATAAAATTCTATATAAATTTTGATGAATGCAAACATCAGTTGGTGTAGGGGCAAAAATAATATATAAAAAGTATATTAATTCTAATTTATAAAAGATAAACACACATTAGTTATCAAAATACAAAATTAAAAAAAATATATATTAGTCACTAACTTTTTTTAGTTGAAATTTTTAAAGTATTTATCTTGTCTTCATATTTTAAAAATGCTAAATAATTATTTTATTATCAATTTGATTAAATATCTTTTTTATACATGTGTTACAATTTAAAATGGAATGAATTTTATAACTCAATGACTAGACAATATATCTATAATTCACATGAAACCATATAAACATTATTATAAAATGATTTTAGTTAGAAAATAATAATTTATATGAATAAGTGAATCAATAAAGGAGTTTGCATACAAAAATCAAACCAAAAGTTTACGCTTAGCAACTTCTCTTCTATGAATAGCCTTTTTCTCTTGTGTATCTTAATAGAATAACAGATCTAATACAATTATTTTTGTTTAAGTGTGTTGCTAACTCTCTTAATTATCTTGTCTTGTACTATTAATGTTAATAATTTTTTTTCATGTTCATTTTGGCCCTTTACTGAAATAAAATAAAAGGGAAATGAAGGAGAAAATAAATTACATTTTTTGTGATGTTTTATACTATTTATCCATTATTTTATAGTCATGAGGTAAGGAATTTTTTTATTAGTATACTTAATATTTAAAGTCATGATAATAATTATTTCAAAGAGGACTATGTCAAAGAATTTTTGATAAGAGAAAAGAGAGCATGTTGATTTATGTAATAATTATCGTTTTTAATTTTTATGATTGTTCAATTGTCTTTTTTATGTGTACTATCAAATGTTTAATTTGTTGTTTTGTTTTGTTTTTTTGTTATTGCTTATATCTTATGGCTTGTGGTTTTGATTTATGATTGTTATGGGTATTCTATTTTCTTTCTATGATTATTGTTTCGTTTTTCTTGCCTTTTTGTGTTGTTGTTTCTCATTAATTTCTTTAACTTCATTTACTTCGAATGTTTTAAGGTTGGTCTACAAATATTATAGATTTTTAGGCTTTGTATTTTCTTTCTCTTCTTTGATTATAAAAGATTGTGTCCTTCAAAATTTAAAAAATAAAAAATAAAAGAAGATATATGTTTGTTAGTTTATCTAGACAGTCTCTTGACTAATTAATAAATTTTGATATTAGAAAAGTCTTTTCAATATATATATATATATATATGTATTTTTTTATTTTTAATATCTTGGTTCAAAATTAAAATCGTCTCTAACCTTTTTTTTATTAATATCATCCTCAAAGTTATTGAATATTTTAAAATTATCTTTTTGAACATAATAATTTTGTAAATGACACAAATGTCCTTTTTCTATTATCACTACCATTACCCCATCCACCATGACCCCCATTCCTTCCCACTTAAAACAGAAAAACCAAAACGAAAAAAAGAATAAAAGAGGGAGAAGAAAGAAAAAAAAAGGAAGAAGAAGAAGTAACATCAGAAAAAGGATGGCTGCCGTCATCGCTTTGTGACGGTAGTGAGAGACAAGACGAGGATATGAGAGATAGAACAAAAGAAGAGAGAAACAAAGAGGGAGAAGAAAGGAAAGGAAAGGAAGAAGAGGGAGGTGACGGCGGAGAAGAGTGCGGTCGCTACCGTCGCACCATGAAGGAGAGATGACAACGGAAAAGAGTGCGGCCGCCGCCATCGCGTCGTGACTGAGGTGGGAGCTGCTATGTCAGTGTCGAACTCCATCACCGTCGTCGAGCTTCTAGTGGTGAGAGGATCTGCTCTTCTCCCTCTCTCGATCTGATATGTCTCATAAAAACATATAGTCTCATGTGCATATTAAAATGAGCTTAACAATAATAGATATTTAGGTTTAATAAATCGATCATTTAAGCCAAATTAAAATTCTTTGATAGTAATTTTGATAATAATCTTTGTAAGTATAATTATAAGTTCAACGCATCGTATACTAAAATAATTATAGACGAAAAACAAAACAGTTATAAATATAAAGTCTACTCACAATTTGGTCCCAAGGAACTAAAGATACCAAACCTGAAGTGCCAAATTCAAGGTGAGAAGGATTGAAATAGAATGGAACGAATGAGTGCAGAATTTAGACTGAGACAGTGACAAGGTGGAACTGGAGATAGTTTTTAGAATAAAAAATAGAGCAAAACTAAAGTTGAATTAAAACAAAGACATGGCAGATTAAATGGTGGCAGAATAGGACATAAAAGCTATAGCAGAATCAGGAAAAAAGGCTAGACTGGGATAATGACAGGAATAGCTCTAGATGTAACACCCTATTACACAAAGTTTTATGCTTAAGTCGTAGAACAGAGGTAATATGGTTTTACGGACCTCTAGACAGCAAAATAAATATATAATAGAGAATAAGATAATATACTAGGAGCCTTGAAACAAAATGGTTAAGCAAAAATCGCAAAATGAAAAGTGCAACGCTCAAAGGAAATGATTACTTGCGTGCTAAGGAACCTAATAGGAACATGATAAAACAATAAACAAAAGGATAAAGGAAAGCCAAGGAACAGCATAACTAGCCCCTGACTCAGTCTGCAAAGCTAAGGCTGGCTGAATGATACATATATACATATAAACATACATAAGTGTCCCCAAATATACCAAAATACCAAAGTAAGCTCCTATCTCTCCCTCAACCTTTAAGAGGAGCAGCGTACATAAGTTACTTGGAGAGTAAGCTACACATATATATACATATATACAAATAGAAACCAAAATATACCCAAGGACTACTTCGCTTTCCAGGATCCAGACACCTAGCGAGGAGCCTCTCGACCTGCATATGAAAAACAACAATACAATATGGAATGAGAACCGGAGATTCTCAGCATGGTAAAAGTGCCACGCGTATAATAAATAAGGTCTTGAGAATGCCATAGGCAATTCTAGAACTCCGTTATTCAGTTATCCAACTTAAGTACTAACCATAAGCCATAAATAGAGGTAGGTGTTCTAATTCTACCTAACTTACTCAAGTTCAAACTTAACCTAACACCAAACCATTTCCTCCGTTTCCTCCATCCTTCCATCATTCAGAATGCAACAGAAACAGGCAATCAAACAAGTTCACGCACAAGTAGTGAGCAGATAGTACAAATAGCAAGTATAACAGATAGTAGGTGACATATATCAATTAGGCAAACCCAGGAAATGCATATCAGTCAAACAAACAAATGCATATGATGCATGCCTGTCCTATGGCTGATGGAGCCCATCTGTCGGTTATCCAGCCAATTCGACAAGTCCGAAAACCTTAGACTATCCCCCGTCACGCATCCCCAAGAGTCTATGCATAGAGTTCACATTCATTCATCATATAATCACTCAATGGGGCTATCCATACCCGGGAATTTATACGTGTCCGGTCACCCTTACGACGTAGGGTCAACAGAGTATCGAGATTCAACCTGGAACACGTGGTGGCGAGCCACGGTTCTTACCAAGGGAAACTCGTATATTAGATATCTTTATTCATAAGCCATGGCAATTATCATCAATACATCATCAAATAACAAGCCTGAACTTTAAACTTCATTAACATTCTTAATTTCTTCATAAAAACCACCGTTTACAACTTTCTTCACCCTCAAGTTATCTTGTTTCCCTAGCTTCTTTTATCTACTGAACCTAGAACCATATCTTAAACCTTAAAGGGAAGAAAATGGAGGTTTAGAAGTGGAAATTGGTTTAAAAATGGCCAAAACCAGTTTTTGCAGCAGGCAGCATCCACGCGTACGCGTAGGCCACGCGCACGTGTGGAGTATACATCAAGTCACGCGTACGCATGCCTCTCGCGCATGCGTCGCCAGAACTCCACGCCACGCGTACGCGTGCACCACGCGTACGTGTAGATGGCACGTTTTTGGAAAAATGGGCAGAATGCCCAGAAGCATTCTGCAACCAACTTTGCCACCCTGCAACACAGCTTTATACACCAAACTTGTAACGTCCATAACTTTCTCTACGAAATTCCATTTTTCACAAAATTAATATCAATCAAAAGCCCTTAAAACCATCTTTTACTTACAACAAACCACAATTCAATCCAAAATTTGAGGAGAATATTGTGGACGTCCAAAGTTCATCAAAATTTAGTTTTAACCACTTTCAACAAAACCTCATTTTCACCAACTTAAGTTTCTTACCATTTAAACTTACATTGTAATGCCATTTCAACTCAATTCATCAACAACCATTGCCAATATAAACTTTAATCAACTTAACCAACCTTGATCATCAATAATTATCCACTTTTACCTCATACATCAATAACCCTTCATTTGTTCATATCAATTCTTCACATGTACCAACTTTCATCAACATATACCAATTAAAATACCATCAACATAAATCAACCCTTTACGCACATTAATCCATCAACTTAACATAATAACTATTTATTAACAATTACCAACTATAATTCATCAATATCAACATTTATACCAACAACAACACAAAGCTACTCATTAATGCCATTAACAAATTCAACTTATCCTATGGTTCTTCTAACCTAAGTTTTCGCAACACCGTAAATATTAAATGTGCAAAACTTAAACCATACCTTGGCCGATCACTAAATTCACCCAAGGCAGCTTCACAACGCAAAATTACAGCCCCTCACAGCTCAATCAAACAGCCCCAAAACAAGCCTTGGTCACCAACAAATCTCCAAATAATCCCAATTCAATTCTAATGCATAAACACCCATTTAACCTACACCTAATAAATTAATCCAAACTTGGTCTCATGCAATTCCGATCATTACATAATTAGTTACAGCATATACAATACCACCACAACACAACTCTACATCCTTATTAACAAACACCAATTCTAATCCATCATAAATAAATATAAGAGCACACTATTAATAGCTTTCACACCTCATAATTCTAATATATAAATTCACTAACAAATCTATTCTAACAACATTACAAGGCTAATCATTAAATACAACAAACAATCCAACTTATTCTATGGTTCCTCTAACCTAAGTTTTCACAACACCGTAAATATTAGACATGCGAAACTTAAACCATACCTTGGCCGATCACTTAGTTTCACCCAAGGCAGCCTCACAACATAAAACACAGCCCCTCCAAGCTCAATTAAAACAGCCACAAACCAAGCCTTGATCATCAATAAGCCTCCAAATACTCCCAATTCAATTCTAATGCATATATACCCACTTAATTTACACCTAATTCATATACATGTTCCAAATTCAGTTTTTCTACTATAAATGCAAGATTGGGATAGGATTAGGGTGTTTTTACCATACCCATATGCTCAATAACTTGAGCCCACAAGTTCCGGAAGCTAACTTGAACCTAGAACACAAAAATTGGACAAGATTCACTATAGGTTTTCAAGTTTACCAAAAAAAGAGGGATAGAGATTCTGAACCTAATAGGAGACTTACCAGTGAAATTGTTCAGATAGAAAGGTGGAACTCGATGCACTGGACGCGTGGCCGTGAACGGTGCGGCGATCGGAGCTCAAATGAGGAAGTTATGGTAGTTGGAAGGAATGGTGAGGGTTTTGGAATCTCCTCTCCCCCCCCCCCTTGCTGTTTTGCTGCGTTGCTACGATGAAATGAAGAAGATGAAGCTGCTGCTTCTTTATGTTATGGGTCCGGTTGGACCCACGGGCCTGGTTTGGGTCCCGGTTCAACCGATTCGGTCTTTTCGGTCCGTTGTTGGGCCTAATTTTTGAAATTGATATCAAAATTCTTGTTTCGACGAACTCTATCCTATTTTGATATTAGTTTTGTATTTTTATCTTTCCTAATTAAAATTTAATTTATTAACTAATAATTTACCGATTTTTGTGGGTTTACACCAGCGGCACCAACAACTCCGACGGCAAGGACGATAGCTTGATTCAGGTTCACCCGAACGGCGACGGTGATGGTCCTCCCGACTCCACGAGCCACGATGGTGCACGGCGGCCGCGAGGACGAAGCCTTTCTCCTCTTCCCCGTTGCGCGCTTCCTTCTCCTCTGCGTCTATCTTTTTCTTTTCCGCTCGATCTTCCTCTTTCTCTCTCCTCCGTTCTGTTTTTCAACGGTGACGACGGCTCCCAATTCTGTCGGCGCTGTCTCTCTCCTCCCTCCTCTCTTTTTTTCTCTGAGCATGGGTGAGAATGAAAATGCGTGTGTGTGGGGCTGAGAGATAGTGAGGGGGTGAGGTGAGTGAAAAATGTTGGTGTATGACTAAGGTTAGAGAAAGAAGAAAAATATTTAAGAGTAGACTTCATCATCTCACTTATTTATTTATTTACTTATTTTTCTGGTTATTATAACATGTCATCAAATAATCGTTTAACCACTTATCTCTCATTTTATTAATAATTTTTTTATAAAATATCTTTTCAATTTTATTATAGAAAATAAGAAAATATATGTTTTAAATTAGTATATTGATAAAGTAGATTAAAAATTACATAAATAATTTAAATATTTAAATATTTAAAATAACAATAGTTAATTAAAATTCTAGAAAGTATAAAAAAGAAGAAGATACTCTTACCTCAGGAAAGTTAAGTTGGAGTAAAGATTTTTTTTAACCAAAATATTTGGATTGAGAAAGTAAAAAGTTAGATAGAAATAAAGATAGAAAGAGACAAGAGAATAAAGTGACACATGAGTATGAATAAAAATATGTTAGATAGACCTATTACAAAAGAAGCAGTCTGTTCTGTTATAAAAGAGACTCAATCTCAGCCTATTATAAAAGTTTTAATATCTTAATATGTCAGGTCCAAGTAAAAATGATAATAGGACTCTATGGGGCGGGGACCCCTTGCCGCATCTCCCGTCCTTGTTTAGTAAAGTCCCTTATTTTTGTCTTATTCTAGCACAACCTCACAGGTTCCATTTATTTTCTCTCATTGGGAAAGCGAATCCCCGCAGATATTCATAGATATTAAATTTAAATAAAATTTAAAAAGTAACACTATCATAATAAAATGTAATACAATTCAACTAAATATATCAAATTAAAGCATAATCTAAATACAAATTTAACATAATCAATATACACACAAAATTTTCAATGTACATTTTAAAATAAAATGAAATAAAAAAAAACTTCCAACAAAATAATATAACAATTCTTGGTGGTTGATCATAGCTGGATAATAATATCCCCTTGTAAAACACAAATTTGAATAATTAGTTATTACAAATTTAAATATTATACACATCATTAATTTGTTTTTTGATAAAACTTAAAAAAGTCAATAAACATACACTTACATAAAACTAAGTTGGATTGGTCTAGTGGTTAGCTCACTAATATGCTTAAAAAAAAGTGTTGGGGGCTTGAATTCCGCCTTGTGCATGCAGCAACCCATTAACCAGCAACAAACTCTTAAATAGAACTCAATACCACGGCGGATCAATCATTGGCCTGTCAGGTTTGAGGATAACGTGGGAAACCAAAAAAACATACACTTAAGGATATTTAAGTAATTTTTTGCAGAAATTTCACGGATAGGTCTCGTGGGACGGGTTAGCGGGTATCTCCATTCCCGCTCCCGTCCCCATAGAGATTTTGCGGGTCCTCGTTAGCTCCCCCATCGTGGGTAATCCCTATGGGTATTCACGGATGCCAGACGTGTAGATGCAGATTTTTTTTATTATTTTTAGGCCCAAACTTACTAATTAACTTTATTGACTTGTCAGACCTGTCTGGACCTGTTAAAATATAAATAAATATATAAATAATATTTTTTATTAACANNACACGCTTAATAAGTTCTTCATGAATGACTTAGTAAAGGACATAAGGTACAATGATGTGAGCGAGCTTTACTGGCTTGAACATGGGAAGGAGTTGGATGGTGGGTTGAGGTTGCTTAGACTAGACATGGATGTGGTGAGTATGTATAAAGCAGCCATTGCTAATGGGAGGAGAGTTGAGGTGTTCACCGAGCATCCATTTGACCTTCCTGAGTTCGTAGAAGAGAACAATGAACCCGAACCAGAGCTTGAGATATTAACTGTTAATAGGACCCCAGTGAAGCACAGAACCAAACTGTGTGTTAGGAGACCCCCAACCCCAAAGAAGAAGAGAAAGAGAGTGGTGAAATTGAGTGAGACTGTAGGAGGTGTGCCTGGGCCGGATGCTCAAACAGAGGATGCTGTGGTAGAGAAAGAAGTCTATCATAGTCGAAGAAACACAGAACAACCAGATTTAAGAAATGATCAACCAAATATACCCATCCATTCACCAAAGGTAACCTTCGATGAGGCAACAAGGATCATTCAACTACCGAATCCACCCACAGAATTGAAAATGGCAATGTGGAGATGTGCCAAGGCCACAACCCCTCAAGAGTTCAATGCTGTACTGGATAGGATCAAAAGGGTCAATCCCCATGCTTGGGAGTATCTGAATAGGATCCCTCCAAGTCAATGGAGTAGGAGTGGTTTTAGTTAGTATCCAAAGTCTGACAACTACATAAACAACAACTGCGAATCATTCAATTCTAGGATCAAGAAAATGAGAGGGAAGCCTATCATAACTATGCTGGAAGAGGTGCGGTGTTATATGATGAGTATCATTGCAAGAAATAAGAAGGCGTTAGTGGGTTATAATGGAGTAATCACTCCTGTGCAACAGAGTAGGCTTGAAAAAGAGAAAAGAGAGAGCAATAAGTGGCGGCCGTTTCCCACTGGAGATGATCCTGGAAATGTGTATGAAGTACAGTGCCTGCTTCATAAGGTTATGGTGGATATAGGCAAGAGGACTTATTCCTGTAGGTTTTGGCAACTGACTGGCTTGCCGTGCAGGCATGCATGTGCTGCACTGGCATACCAGAATAGGAAGCCAGAGGAACATGCACATAACTGGCTTTCTATGGGGGCATATAATAGCACATACCAGTACGTCATCCAGCCTGTCTCTAGTCAAGAATACTGGCAGCATGTTGATCTACCTCCTATATTGTCCCCAGTATACAAGAAGCAGATTGGGAGGCCAAAGTTGAAAAGAGATAAAAAGAACGACGCCCCAAAAGAACCCACCCCAGATCCTCATAGGGCCCCCAGAAAGTTTGGCCCCAACACATGCAAGTACTGCCTAAAGGTAAACCATAATTCATATGCTCCCATTACTTGTGCTTTCAATGTCCACAATTTGAAAGTTCATGTTACATGTATTGCAGACTGAACACAACAGCCGTAGCTGTTCCAAGAAGAAGGAAGCAATGGCTGGGAGTGTTGGGAGACAAAGTTCCAATCAACACCCAGCTGCTGAGGATGATGGGGATGAGGCTGCAAGACTGGAGGAGACTCTGAAAGCTGTTGAAGCAGCTGAAGCAGCTGCATCTCAGCCACCACATGTAAGTCTAATGATGTATTTTACAACTTCATTTTAAAAGTTCTTAATCAAATCAATCATATGTGTCTGCTGTTGTAGGAGACCACCCCAGTTCCTCAACCCATTCCTAATCCACTGAGGTCTCCTTCAACTAGGCCACCAACTGCAAAAAAGCCACCAAGGAAGAAGAAGAATCTGCGAAGACCACCACCAACTACTCACCAACCACATTCTGCTCCAGCAACACCAACTACTACTACTCCATCACCCACGGCCTCTGATGTGCCACCCACTGTGACACCTCAAACCATGCAAGCTGCCTCCGAGGGCACTACTTCCAGATTCATGGAATTCATGCCTAGTCCCACAGGGATAGGATCAAGCTCAGGTAGGTGGCCTCAGCCTGCCTTCCGTCCACCACCAAAAAAGAGGTCAACAACTGCACACTTGAAGGAAGGGTCAAGCGGCAGCAGCAACTCCACTCCAATTCCATAAAGCAAGAGTCTTTATATTATGTTTTTTTTTGGTACTGTGCCATGGCAGTTTATGTTACAATTGTTGGATATGTCACATACTATACCTACAATTGCTTATGTTTTGGTTTTCGGTGTTTGTGCATGGTCGTAGTTGAAAACTCATACCTATAACTTGAACACTTCAGTTTCTCAATTTCTACGTACTTATGAGCTTATTTTACCTGTATTTCATGTTATTTTGGAGCAGAAAGTAAAAATTACTTGAAATTAGTAATAGATAACTTCTGCAAATTTACAAGTCTTATAAGACTCTATTTGACATTTTCTGGATTCCAGATGTCTACAAATAACAGATACATAATCGAACATGGGTATTTTTGTCAAAGCCTAACACTCAAACTACTTGTGCTCAAAACCCCCTGAGAATCAGATACAAAGTGCAGACAACATTACATACCACCACCATTGACATAATCACAAGCCAAAACCTAACTTTACTAAATTCAGCTTCACACCTCCCTAACATCATGAGCATCTTCACTTCAGCCTTAGCCTCATTAACGTCTTCCTGCATCTTTCTTTCTGACAGTGCTCTCCTCAAACCCTCACATTGCCCTTCAATTTCGTCTACCCATGCAAAGAAGTCGCAGTCCGAGTTCTATCCATGGCAGAAAAATTAAAATCAGATACCGATTCAACTCTCACATAACAGGGTGTAAAACGGGTTACCTTCCAATTGGGACAACGTACGAACCACCTCCCAGGATTCATCGCCGTCCCTGACTGTAAAGCGTCACCCCCAACCCACAGAAACATCTCCCATTGAACTTCCTATCATGCACCCTTCCTGAATTTGAGCTTCCAGACACACTACCACTGCCATTCGAAGTTGGAGTAAACAGTATTCGCCTTGACATTGGTATAATTTCGAAGATTTTTGTGAATCTAGGGTTAGGGTTCTTATTTGGGATGGAACAAGGTTTGAATTTGGGAAATTTTGGGGTTGAAGATACATTATAACGGTCACACAGCTCAGCAATCCACATGTGAAGTCCCCCAAGCCATGTCACACCGGGAAGTACCACGGAGGATGCGTTACTAACGGAGTCAACGCCGGAATAAGGCTTGGTTAGTTTCGTCCCACGGATGTCACCATTGATGGTTACATTTGGTAGTTTTCTTCTCTCGTGAGTATATTTGTCAGCGTTTTCAACTTCTATGGGTACAAATGGTAGTTTACTCTTTTTAAAATCTCAATTGTCCCCACATAGTATTGTGTGCAGTGGCCAGTGGGTCTGTGCCTGTATATGCATATCCATTGTGCAGAAAACCATATGAACAAAGGTGCACAATAAAAGAGTGCATGCATGGTGCCGAGTAATTCAATTTTCTACTTCAATTTTTGAATCTACCTTTTAAATAGAATAATAATACAATATAATAATACCACAATCACAACATAATTTTCATGAATAAAGACCTCCAAAACATCACACCAACCAAATATAGGTGTAGAGCGAGTATCATTCATTAGTCAAATATTTGTTTCGTTTATATAAGAATATTGGGATCTTCTCTTTTATTATTCATTACAGAAAGATATAAGAATGATATACAAAGCAAATCATGCTAAAAACACTAATCCCCATTAATTATTATAGTAGATATATATAAGTTACAATATAATTAAAAAACAATTAACTACTAAAATAATTAAAATTTTATCGTAGAATATTCAAACATATTTTGATATAATAATTAAACTTTTTAATCGTAGCATAATCATACTTTTCTATAAACATCAAATATATAACTTTGTAAGGTACCTTTCTATTAAGTTTTGTATTTAATATTTATTGTTTTAAATTATCGGCGAGCAAGTTAAGAAGCAAAAAAGAAAATCAATTACAAAGAAACAGTACGAGGAAAGACAACTCAAAATCCGTAAAGAATTAGAACAAAATTATAGTAGAAAGAGAATTATAAACAATTAAAAAAAAGATATATGCAACAAGAGGGTGCATGAGAACCTTTAAACTGCTTTGGCGGAACTCCAAAGCAAACATAAAATCTACTTCAACCTAAACATTTTGATATCTATTTTGGGAGGCAATTGATAGCCCAAGGAAGATACTAGAAAGTTAAGCTAGATAGAGTGATAGAGTAAGCTTCTAAACTTGCACTAAAAATTTCAATAAAATTTTCATGGTGGTCTCGAATGATACTACTGCAAGCTGCCAAACCAAATTCACTAACTGAGCCATCTGTCTTGATCTTAATCTAGAATTAAGATATGGGCACTGAGATACGTGGATAATAGATAATTCTACCACAAGGGATTTACTTTTTTCAACACATTCTACTGTAAATTGATATTCTTTAGCTAGACTCAAGTTTTCTACAAAGGAAAGAATCATGACTATAACCTAAGTTTTAGGCAAGTAGTTGCAAAGAAAAGGGGTCACAGAACCCAATTGAAAGTGAGATCAAGATCGTCTAAAACGAAGGAGTTGGTAAAATAATAAAATGAAGAGTTAATCACACTTAAATTGATAATAGGGTTCATATATAATAAAAATTACTGTTGACATACTTGACAATTAGACAATTAGTGAGTTAGTTGTGTGTACTATATGTGCAGAGTGTTAATATGAGAAGTCTGTAGTATAATTTTATTGTTCAAGGAGTTAGTTAAGAGATTGTCTAGTCAGCAAGTAGTTAAGATGGTATGAAAGGTGTGACTTTAGATATTTTTCAGATAACTAGTGCGTGATAGAAAGTAGTATAAATAGTTAGCTCAAGTATATTTGTTCTTTATAGTTCATCATTCTTATGAATCATTCTTGAATTCCCTTTCACAAACTCTCTTCCTCCTCTGTTCTCTTTTGACACGAATCACCGATTTTTCCTCAGTTACAAAATCAATGATAATTAATTTATATATAACTATATTTTAACTTTAGAATTTCACTTTTTTCTTTCCAAATTAATAAAAACCAGGAGTTACATGAGAATTATTTAAAACACAAAGAAGTGTTGGACTAATTATGATTATTGTTTGGGTCTAGCTAATGTCTTAAGTGCACTTATTAAAGTGTCAAACATGAAAATTTTCTTATTGAAAATAAAAGTTTGAAAGATTTCCATTCTTTTATAATATATTTATCAAAAGAAATTAAAAATTATCTTAACGGCGTTGTTAGAAAATTCTTATATTTAATTAAAAGAAGTCCTCCTTTAAGAAGAAACAATGCCTCGTGAGAAATTATTTGTCTCAATTGAAAAATTTGGTGAAGGGGCTAATATGATTGAATGACTATAATTCTGCGGTTACGAGATCGCGACAAAGTTAATAGAGCGACAAAATTAATAGAGGACTGATTGTTTGAAAAAAATGATGATTAAAGTCGAATTATTATTTTCTAATTATAAAGGGACATATAGTCCTTCCTTGAAATAGACAAAGATGTGGGGTTTCAATCTTAATATATATGAATTGCTAATTTATTAAAAGACATAGATCCTAAAGTAAAAATAATTTCAGAACCATATCAACCAAGTCCTTCCATGAGTAACAATGCTTTATATCAAGGGGCTGCAACTAGGCACCACAAATGGAACTGGCCATAGCCAGCAAAGAAAGAAGCCCTTGGAATCAGGAATCTCATGTGGCGGAGTTGACAGATGTACTGCTGGCTTTACTTTCTCAAGGTTTGGGATTATAAGAAGCTAGGTGAAGGATCTAACTGCCTTTGGAGACAGGTCGGGTGTTGGTCCACTACTATTTATACGGTCCTCAACCGGAGTTGTCATTAGGACTACATATTCATAATTCTGCTTCATATTCACATCCCAGAGGTACAACATAAGCATGGTGAATTATGAGTAGATGAAAATCATGTGCAGATCATAGTCTTTAATCATAGTGAATTTGTATAAGCCTCCTCCAAAGTGAAGAGATTGGTAAATGAGAAAGTAAAAGTCTAATCAACCTTGAATTAAGATAGTAAAATTCATCTATGATAAAAATTACAAATTCAATGGTAATTAACCCTTCACTTTTATCACTTTATCAACCTTTTCAATTTAGATTATTCAAATTTAGAGAATTCACTCTGCTATTGATAGTTTTTTTAATTTCACATGTTAACTCAAGGGTTCTAAGTTAAACTAAAATGATTTACAAATATTAGATGACTTCTAATAGAGAGTACAATAGTCCTAAGTAGTAAGCACAATATTTTAAATAACTCTAAAAAAGAACTAACCATTGGTGCATATTTTTCAGAGTTTTGGAAAAAATATGAAGGATCCAAATTTGCATGGACCTCTCTACCAGAATAAGATTTTCCTAAAAACCAATCTATCTATAGAGAATTTAGATTGAAGGAAAATGGGGATATCAAAGGGTTCTCTAACAAGTTTAAAATAGTACATAAATAATATCTCAAGCAACTTTAGGTATGGCTAAAAGCACTCCTTAATAATTACAGATCAATTATTATCCTAGACTTTCTCTGTACTAATTCGTTCTTATATCAATCTATATCAAACATGCCATTGCTGATTTAGACATTTGAGGAATGTGTATTTCAGAGTATGTTTTTATAATCCTCAAAATTTTACACAAGAAATCTTGTATAAGAATATGAAGGATCCAAAACTGCATGGACCTCTCTACCAGAATAAGATTTTCCTAAAAACCAATCTATCTATAGAGAATTTAGATTGAAGGAAAATAGGGATATCAAAGGGTTCTCTAACATGTTTAAAATAGTACATAAATAATATCTCAAGCAACTTTAGGTATGGCTGAAAGCACTCCTTAATAATTATAGATCAATTATTATCCTAGACTTTCTCTGTACTAATTCGTTCTTATATCAATCTATATCAAACATGCCATTGCTGATTTAGACATTTGGAGAATGTGTATTTCAGAGTATGTTTTTATAATCCTCAAAATTTTACACAAGAAATCTTGTATAAGAATGTTATTTTTTTTCAATGTAAAATTTCAAAGAATGTAAAAACATTGCACGATAAATAGGTCCTTTGGTGTTATTATATTGTTCTGTACCACTGAACGTTTAAAAGCTTTACCAAACTAAGTCTAAGTGCATTGCAAAATCCAATCGGAAACTTAAATGATACCATAGGAATTTAGAAGAGAGACTGAGATTGAGAGAGATAGAGACGGAGAGATTGAGATTAAATTAAATCTCTCTATATTATATTTGTTGTAAAGTATATAAAAGTATCTCTTAAAATCCTATTTGATTTAAGATAAATGTGGAGACTGAAACAAACAAAATTACTTAAATATCTTGTTCATTAAAAAATAAAAATTATGAACAATATTATATAGGCCTTAGTAGATATTAAATGAAGTAATTTGTATATTGATTTTAGGGAATGACTTCAATGGACCAACTAGAATTTTAGATCTTAATGATCTATGTAAAAAAAATATAAAATAATCTTATAAAATGTCTATACTATTCTTGTCTTTATCTTTTCTTCAATTAAACATCTTCCATCATAATGCTTACTGCTATTACTACAAAAATATCAACACCACCATTAATGGTAGCACCAACACTATCATTGTTCTCTCTTTTTTTGTGTTCTTCTTGTTATGCATTCAAACTTCGAACCAAATCATTGTCTCTCTTTTGTATTTTTGATCCAACACGCTCTTGGGAACTTGGACTCTTCTCCATCCCGAAACTCTTCCTTAGAGACCCTAAAGCTGAGCGGCAGAAACTGATGTCATGGTTTCCTTCGATAGTGCTGCGATGCCAACACCGAAGAGGGCAAGAAGCATGTGAGGTACTGCTGACAGGGGGTGATAATGAGCGGAGGAGATCTGCGGCGGAGATGCCAAGTTAGTGCTCCGGTGAGGCAGTGGAGCAGGGTAGTGGCGTGGTTCTTTGAATGAAATTCAAGGCAAGGAGATGAACCCAACTTCTAAATGATGACCTGTGAAAGAAATTTTTTTGGCGGTAGCGTGTTGATGTTTAGAGTGTTGTAGGATAAAAATGAAATTTTAAAATACAATTATTTTTTAAATTATTTGAATATAAATATGATTGTTTTATAATTAATAAAAATTTTAAATCTTAGCCATTGGTTCAAAATTTAAATGGTCATGATTCATAAGGAATCTTAGACCATCAAGAACCATAATATACTTTCCCCATACAAGAAGCTTCCTTGATTTATTCTATTACAAATCCTACCGAAAAATTTACAAAAGCTCATAAAAAAATAATATCAAGGGAGTCAAGCAAAAGAACAATATTGGTATTTTTGCATTTCAAACCATATGCAATTCAGAAAAAAAAATAGTAAAAAAATCAAGGGAGTCATGCAAAGTACACGTACCTGCAACTGGGAGGTGGCTTTTAACATGACATGATACATAATTAAGCCTTCCACCATCCAAGAGACCAAAATCTATTATTGTTCAAGGAGTTAGTTAAGAGATTGTCTAGTCAGCAAGTAGTTAAGATGGTATGAAAGGTGTGACTTTAGATATTTTTCAGATAACTAGTGCGTGATAGAAAGTAGTATAAATAGTTAGCTCAAGTATATTTGTTCTTTATAGTTCATCATTCTTATGAATCATTCTTGAATTCCCTTTCACAAACTCTCTTCCTCCTCTGTTCTCTTTTGACACGAATCACCGATTTTTCCTCAGTTACAAAATCAATGATAATTAATTTATATATAACTATATTTTAACTTTAGAATTTCACTTTTTTTCTTTCCAAATTAATAAAAACCAGGAGTTACATGAGAATTATTTAAAACACAAAGAAGTGTTGGACTAATTATGATTATTGTTTGGGTCTAGCTAATGTCTTAAGTGCACTTATTAAAGTGTTAAACATGAAATTTTTTTTATTAAGAATAAAAGTTTGAAAGATTTCCATTCTTTTATAATATATTTATCAAAAGAAATTAAAAATTATCTTAACGGCGTTGTTAGAAAATTCTTATATTTAATTAAAAGAAGTCCTCCTTTAAGAAGAAACAATGCCTCGTGAGAAATTATTTGTCTCAATTGAAAAATTTGGTGAAGGGGCTAATATGATTGAATGACTATAATTCTGCGGTTACGAGATCGCGACAAAGTTAATAGAGCGACAAAATTAATAGAGGACTGATTGTTTGAAAAAAATGATGATTAAAGTCGAATTATTATTTTCTAATTATAAAGGGATAGATAGTCCTTCCGTGAAATAGACAGAGATGTGGAGTTTCACTCTTAATATATATGAATTGCCAATTTATTAAAAGACATAGATCCTAAAGCAAAAATAATTTCAGAATCATATCAACCAAGTCCTTCCATGAGTAACAATGCTTTATATCAAGGGGCTGCAACTAGGCACCACAAATGGAACTGGCCATAGCCAGCAAAGAAAGAAGCCCTTGGAATCAGGAATCTCATGTGGCGGAGTTGACAGATGTACTGCTGGCTTTACTTTCTCAAGGTTTGGGATTATAAGAAGCTAGGTGAAGGATCTAACTGCCTTTGGAGACAGGTCGGGTGTTGGTCCACTACTATTTATACGGTCCTCAACCGGAGTTGTCATTAGGACTACATATTCATAATTCTGCTTCATATTCACATCCCAGAGGTACAACATAAGCATGGTGAATTATGAGTAGATGAAAATCATGTGCAGATCATAGTCTTTAATCGTAGTGAATTTGTATTAGCCTCCTTCAAACTGAAGAGATTGGTAAATGAGAAAGTAAAAGTCTAATCAACCTTGAATTAAGATAGTAAAATTCATCTATGATAAAAATTACAAATTCAATGGTAATTAACCCTTCACTTTTATCACTTTATCAACCTTTTCAATTTAGATTATTCAAATTTAGAGAATTCACTCTGCTATTGATAGTTTTTTTAATTTCACATGTTAACTCAAGGGTTCTAAGTTAAACTAAAATGATTTACAAATATTAGATGACTTCTAATAGAGAGTACAATAGTCCTAAGTAGTAAGCACAATATTTTAAATAACTCTAAAAAAGAACTAATCATTGGTGCATATTTTTTAGAGTTTTGGAAAAAATATGAAGGATCCAAAACTGCATGGAACTCTCTACCAGAATAAGATTTTCCTAAAAACCAATCTATCTATAGAGAATTTAGATTGAAGGAAAATGGGGATCTCAAAGGGTTCTCTAACAAGTTTAAAATAGTACATAAATAATATCTCAAGCAACTTTAGGTATGGCTGAAAGGACTCCTTAATAATTACAGATCAATTATTATCCTAGACTTTCTCTGTACTAATTCGTTCTTATATCAATCTATATCAAACATGCCATTGCTGATTTAGACATTTGAGGAATGTGTATTTCAGAGTATGTTTTTATAATCCTCAAAATTTTACACAAGAAATCTTGTATAAGAATATGAAGGATCCAAAACTGCATGGACCTCTCTACCAGAATAAGATTTTCCTAAAAACCAATCTATCTATAGAGAATTTAGATTGAAGGAAAATAGGGATATCAAAGGGTTCTCTAACATGTTTAAAATAGTACATAAATAATATCTCAAGCAACTTTAGGTATGGCTGAAAGCACTCCTTAATAATTACAGATCAATTATTATCCTAGACTTTCTCTGTACTAATTCGTTCTTATATTAATCTATATCAAACATGCCATTGCTGATTTAGACATTTGGAGAATGTGTATTTCAGAGTATGTTTTTATAATCCTCAAAATTTTACACAAGAAATCTTGTATAAGAATGTTATTTTTTTTCAATGTAAAATTTCAAAGAATGTAAAAACATTGCACGATAAATAGGTCCTTTGGTGTTATTATATTGTTCTGTACCACTGAACGTTTAAAAGCTTTACCAAACTAAGTCTAAGTGCATTGCAAAATCCAATCGGAAACTTAAATGATACCATAGGAATTTAGAAGAGAGACTGAGATTGAGAGAGATAGAGACGGAGAGATTGAGATTAAATTAAATCTCTCTATATTATATTTGTTGTAAAGTATATAAAAGTATCTCTTAAAATCCTATTTGATTTAAGATAAATGTGGAGACTGAAACAAACAAAATTACTTAAATATCTTGTTCATTAAAAAATAAAAATTATGAACAATATTATATAGGCCTTAGTAGATATTAAATGAAGTAATTTGTATATTGATTTTAGGGAATGACTTCAATGGACCAACTAGAATTTTAGATCTTAATGATCTATGTAAAAAAAATATAAAATAATCTTATAAAATATCTATACTATCCTTTTCTCTATCTTTTCTTCAATTAAACATCTTCCATCATAATGCTTACTGCTACCACTATAAAAATATCAACACCACCATTAATGGTAGCACCAACACTATCATTGTTCTCTCTTTTTTTGTGTTCTTCTTGTTATGCATTCAAACTTCGAACCAAATCATTGTCTCTCTTTTGTATTTTTGATCCAACACGCTCTTGGGAACTTGGACTCTTCTCCATCCCGAAACTCTTCCTTAGAGACCCTAAAGCTGAGCGGCAGAAACTGATGTCATGGTTTCCTTCGATAGTGCTGCGATGCCAACACCGAAGAGGGCAAGAAGCATGTGAGGTACTGCTGACAGGGGGTGATAATGAGCGGAGGAGATCTGCGGCGGAGATGCCAAGTTAGTGCTCCGGTGAGGCAGTGGAGCAGGGTAGTGGCGTGGTTCTTTGAATGAAATTCAAGGCAAGGAGATGAACCCAACTTCTAAATGATGACCTGTGAAAGAAATTTTTTTGGCGGTAGCGTGTTGATGTTTAGAGTGTTGTAGGATAAAAATGAAATTTTAAAATACAATTATTTTTTAAATTATTTGAATATAAATATGATTGTTTTATAATTAATAAAAATTTTAAATCTTAGCCATTGGTTCAAAATTTAAATGGTCATGATTCATAAGGAATCTTAGACCATCAAGAACCATAATATACTTTCCCCATACAAGAAGCTTCCTTGATTTATTCTATTACAAATCCTACCGAAAAATTTACAAAAGCTCATAAAAAAATAATATCAAGGGAGTCAAGCAAAAGAACAATATTGGTATTTTTGCATTTCAAACCATATGCAATTCAGAAAAAAAAATAGTAAAAAAATCAAGGGAGTCATGCAAAGTACACGTACCTGCAACTGGGAGGTGGCTTTTAACATGACATGATACATAATTAAGCCTTCCACCATCCAAGAGACCAAAATCTATCTCAGAACCAAACCATCACCATGGCCAGAATGCTGGCGCGGTGGCTCTGACTAACTCCAGTAGCGGCAATGGCAATTGTAGTGGCGGCAACGACAACATCAACATACAAGGTGAGGAGGCAGAGCAGGAGCAATATATAGCAGTGGCAGCGATAGCTCGGCGACGTCCTTTGAAATCAACGGTTATGGCAGCAGTGGCAGCACCCACTGCCGTCGCCCTTGTGACCTCCACTCCTTTTCTCTCTCGATTGTCTCTCTCTCGTCTTTTTCCATCTCCCCTGATTCGATTTTTTTCTCTATCTCTCTCTATCTAACTCTCTTTCTTTTTTTCTCTCTCTCTCTCTCCATTATCATTTCAATGGCGGCGACGGAAAACAACCGGCGATAGAGGCAGTGGCATCCCCCCGCTTCATTCTCTTCTGGTGACTCCAGGATTTGGTAAACAGCGTGTGTGAGAGGTTAAACTTGTAATTTAAAAATTTGAATAGGAGTAAATTTAAAAATAAATTTAGTAAAGTTTTATTCTCCGTCTTCAAAAATTTTAGTCTTTTGTGTTCTTACTTTCTAAAGAAAATAAAATCGGCTGAGATTATGAACAATGAACTTAAATCTTAGCGCACCAAAGACAAAAAAAAATTTGCACAGAAATTAGGCAACAAAAAATCTTAATACTTACTTTTTCAAATTTTAACCATCAAATCCCCTTCCAATATTACTGTTGTTGCTGCTTCTTTCCAAATCTCCTCACTCACATTGTTGTGACGTCAACTAGCATCCTTACCGGCGTGTCTCTCTCCATCGCTGGATGCCACCATCGCCGCTGAGCATCTCAAGGTTGTCCCTGCGTCAACAACCAGCTCCCAATCGGCGCTTCTCTCCCCCCTTTGCGCATCATTGTCGCCGCCTAGCCTCTCAGTGCCAGACTCCATCAGCAATCGGCCCCCACCGTGCGTGTCTCTCTCATGCTCTTGATACCGTCGTTGATCCGCCAACCATTCCCCCACACCGGCGCCGCATCAACCATCCCCCCACGCAAGCCTGCACCGTTGGCGCACTGAGGTTTTTCTAGGTATCTCTCAACCATGTACAACATCTTTTATATATATATATATGAATTATTTGACCCAATTAGAATAACCATCCATGTAGTACTTAAAATAACCATCCTCTTATGTAGTGAAATGAACATCCAGCATTTTTTAATTGTATATACTTAAACCGAAAAACAACATAATCATACACTAACCTGGTTAGCATGACCACACTTCTTCTTGCGGTAGTTAACTGCCCTTGGGTGAAGGCGAGCATAGCACCTAAAATAGTAAAATAAAATGTTAAGTACGATTTTGGTTGTGACCTCCACTCCTTTTCTCTCTCGATTGTCTCTCTCTCGTCTTTTTCCATCTCCCCTGATTCGATTTTTTTCTCTATCTCTCTCTATCTAACTCTCTTTCTTTTTTTCTCTCTCTCTCTCTCCATTATCATTTCAATGGCGGCGACGGAAAACAACCGGCGATAGAGGCAGTGGCATCCCCCCGCTTCATTCTCTTCTGGTGACTCCAGGATTTGGTAAACAGCGTGTGTGAGAGGTTAAACTTGTAATTTAAAAATTTGAATAGGAGTAAATTTAAAAATAAATTTAGTAAAGTTTTATTCTCCGTCTTCAAAAATTTTAGTCTTTTGTGTTCTTACTTTCTAAAGAAAATAAAATCGGCTGAGATTATGAACAATGAACTTAAATCTTAGCGCACCAAAGACAAAAAAAAATTTGCACAGAAATTAGGCAACAAAAAATCTTAATACTTACTTTTTCAAATTTTAACCATCAAATCCCCTTCCAATATTACTGTTGTTGCTGCTTCTTTCCAAATCTCCTCACTCACATTGTTGTGACGTCAACTAGCATCCTTACCGGCGTGTCTCTCTCCATCGCTGGATGCCACCATCGCCGCTGAGCATCTCAAGGTTGTCCCTGCGTCAACAACCAGCTCCCAATCGGCGCTTCTCTCCCCCCTTTGCGCATCATTGTCGCCGCCTAGCCTCTCAGTGCCAGACTCCATCAGCAATCGGCCCCCACCGTGCGTGTCTCTCTCATGCTCTTGATACCGTCGTTGATCCGCCAACCATTCCCCCACACCGGCGCCGCATCAACCATCCCCCCACGCAAGCCTGCACCGTTGGCGCACTGAGGTTTTTCTAGGTATCTCTCAACCATGTATACAACATCTTTTATATATATATATGAATTATTTGACCCAATTAGAATAACCATCCATGTAGTACTTAAAATAACCATCCTCTTATGTAGTGAAATGAACATCCAGCATTTTTTAATTGTATATACTTAAACCGAAAAACAACATAATCATACACTAACCTGGTTAGCATGACCACACTTCTTCTTGCGGTAGTTAACTGCCCTTGGGTGAAGGCGAGCATAGCACCTAAAATAGTAAAATAAAATGTTAAGTACGATTTTGGTCTCTACGGTATAGTTTGAAAATTTTTTTGTGTCCAACTTTTTTTACATACAAAATCGTTCTTAAATTTCAACGTAGTTTTAAAATCGTCTTTCGGACCAAAATACCTTTCTCTTCTTTTTCTTCTTCTTCATCAAAATATCTCTTCTTCTTCTTCATCACAATCATTTATGAGCTTCCCGGTAACTTTTCTCAATGAAAGAGTTGCTCCTTTAAGTTCATTCAACAATGTCTTATGCAAAATCTTATCACCTTTGATCAAACCAGTTACACTAACACCATCAGGATCTTGAAGAAAAGGATTATGAAGGGGATTCAACTCTTCCAAATTAAACCTAAGCATCTTATCATTCGTCAAAAAGTCACCATTTTTATCAAACCAATCACCTCAACCTTCCCTCGAAGGCGAATTTTTTCTTTCCAATTTCAAAAGAAGAGCATCTTCCACACGTTTTACCTCAACAAATGTCCTCCGAACACATTCATCAATTGGAATATCACCAGAGCCAAACGTGGTCTTGCTCCGATCTTCATTACCTATTACTGGAGACCCAAAAAAAATTCCAACTTGGCAAGACCTATCTTTCCAATCCTACGGAGAACTCATGGTGAATGCCTTTTTAATGACGCCATTGACATAGTAGAAAAAGTAGCCGGAAACCTTAAGTGGGATGAAGGAGGGTTCTTCGTCGGCGTCAGCAGTGCCGTCGTCATCGGATGTGTCATCGAAAGGGGATTGCTCCTCGACGATGTCAAGGGTGTCGATGGCGTCCTCACTAGAAGATGCAACATCGATGATGGTGTCGTAGTTGACCAAATGGTGGAGGGCACGGATTCTTCAGAGAAAACAACGATGATGGTGGTGACGGTGATGATGGTGGCAGTGGTGGCAGGGGTTGTTGGATTGGGATATGTGGTGAAAAGAAAAGAGGAAGAGGAAATGACGACACATAGCAACAACCCGTAGCGGGGGCTCCGCATTGATTGGAGCCAGGATCGGAGATTTTGAAACAGTTTTTTTTGGTGATCAGGGAAAAAGTTTCTATTTTGTATGTAGTAGTTTTGCTTTTTTATTTTGTTTAACAATATTTATTACTATTCTTGAACTTGAATACTGTGTTGTTGAATATTGTGTATTGTTATTGTTGTTGGTTCTCCATTAATGGCTTATTTTTTGTTTCTTTTTCTTCAGTTAATGGTTTTTCTGTTCTTTTTTTATTTTATATTTTTTATTAGGATTAATTTGGTCCAAAATTTATAATTTAAGTAAAAAGGACTATTTTAAAATCTAGCTGAATTTTAAGGATAATTTTGCATGCAAAAAAAGTTAGAGACAAAAAAAATTTTGATTTATACTTTCGAGACCAAAATTATACTTAACCTTAAAATAAATTAGACACTTGAAACAAACACTTCAAGAAAATGTAAAATAACAAATTTTTCTCCGAGTGTCACAAACTTAAAGTATTAAACTCCACTCAACAAATAGAATAAAGGATCTCAGATAATAGCATGCATGAACTAAAAAATCAGATCCTATATTCTAAGTTCTAAAATAATGTACCAACCTTAAAAATTAACGGGTAATAAACTAAGGCCAATTGACAAAGTAAGAGATGGACATAAATCTAGGGAACAAATATAACCCCTAGAGCATTAGAAAAAAATCTAAAGGGGCTAAGTTATCGTCCTAAGGCAGAGTAAAATTGAAAATGCAATTGAAAATGAAAAAATAATTACTTGCAACAAATCATCTTGGCTTGATTGTATTTGTGGGCTAAAGCCATGAGAGAAGGCTCAATGACGCCGCCGCAAAGCCTGAGGACAAGCCGACAAGGTGAAGTGTTGATTCCTTCTAGATGTTGTACTCAGCCAAGGTGCGTCCATTTTCCAGCTGCTTCCTGGCAAGGATCAACCGCCACTGATCTGGTGAAATCCTTGGTATGTATGTGAAAACATGCGATTAAATTTTAAACATTACTGATATGACTTTGGATGGAATTCTTTTCAGGCTTTAACCACCATGCTCAGACACCATTTCTGGTTGTGCTATTGTTTCAGATGAGAGTTTACAGACATATAAATGGTTGTTGGAGACCTTCCTGGAGACAATGGAGAATAAGCATCTTAAAGTAGTTGTGACTAATGGTGATATGGCAATGAAGGGAGCTATTCCAACAAAGTTTCCATATGAAAGTTGAAACACATAGATTTTATTCATGGCACCTTTAACAAAAGGCATTTGAGAACGTAAAAAAATTTAAGTTTTTGGTTGATTTCAAGACTTTAATTTACAAAACTATTCTCCAAAGGAATTTGAGAGCTTTGGTTAGAGATGGTTGAAAAGCATAGTTTAGGAGAGAACAGTTGGATAAAAAAAATCTCTAAGTGTAGGAGGTCGTGGGCTCATGTATATCTACAGAATAAATATTTTGGATACCTCCAAACCACTTCTCAATGTGAGGGGATCAATTCAATGATAAAGGCGTACATTAAAAGGAAGAACACTATCATTGAGTTTGTCAGCAATGCTAATTTTGTTCTATGTGATTATATAAACAATGAACTTGTAGCCAACTTCAAGACAATGCATACAGAGCCTTAAAATGCTCTTTTAAGAACTTTGTTGCCAACACTTACACCTTAAGATTGTTTAATAAAGTAAGATATGAGATTAAGAAGGAGGAAGCGCTAACTATTATTGTGTTGATTAATGAAGATGGTATAATTAACTTAAGAACAAATGCATTTTGTAAAGTGTTGAAGAAATGTTTTACTGCCACTGTCATTTATTTGAAATCAGAGGGATTCCTTACAGGCATGTGTTTACTGCAATGAGGAACCAATACATGGAAAAATTTTCGAAAGGGATGATTTGTAAGCAATGGAGGAAAATGGCTAAAGTCCTTTAAGATTCGTGTTAGTACCTTACCCACAGATTGTAGTATGTTGATGGATTTGGGCACTCAACATAGTAACCATTATTTAGGCACTCAACAATCTATTAGCCATTAGAAAATAAAAATTCAAGATCAAATTTTATAGCCAAAGGTAGTATGTTCTTTTGTTTGACATACATGCCTTGTGTATTATTTCCATGATTTTTGTTCAAATTAAGTATATGTTCAATATTGTTCAATATTTTTTTAATTTTCTTAAAACAGAAATAGATTGAGAAGGCGCCATCCGCTAACAATATTGCCTCCTCTTCAAAGTAACTTCCAACTCAGCAACAACTTGCAGTGCATGTGCGGTTATTTTTCACTCATTAGGGTTAGTGTTGTAAAATTGTCAGCAAATATATTCACATTTCATTTATGTGATGTGATGTTTATTAAATTCACTTTGGGCAAGATAATATGAGGCATAACATTTTTACCCATCTGAGGTGGTCACCAAATGCCATTGATGCTTAGATTTTCTATCTTCTATTCAATGCAACAACATATTCCATTACTTCATATCCAGGCAATGCAAGTATCAATGCACATGCACCCTCTAGTCCAACAGGTGAGAATATGATTTGATTAGCGTGATAGAGACGGCGATAGGCTAGACTATCCCCTATCCGGATAGATATGTCCCTATGAGCGACTACGCCGATCTTTATATGTTTTGGCCACGTCCGTTTCCGTTCCGAAGTGGAAGGTTTGGATCTTTCAATCTTATGTCGTGAGGGATGTGACCTATGTTAGGTCCATAAAATACCACCGCTTTTGGTGTTCTATGATTCACCTCCGAATAATGAGTAGGTAGTTCGATCCTTTTTATTCTTCTCTTCATAGTAAACTTATGGGGGGTGCGGACCAATAGGTCGAATTACTATATAAAGAAGAGTTGTAAACTATCTTCCTTCTTGTTCGAGTAGGAAGATATCGCTTTTTCTCGTTTCTTCTCTTCGATAAGAATAGGCATTTGAAATGATAAAAATTCCTCTTCATTCTGTTGTGCTCAGCGAAAGAACTTCATAAGCATACTTTTTCGGATCCAAACTTCTTTGTTCTTTCTAAGTATTCTTCTTGCATAGAATAATGCAACTGCTGTTGCAAAAACCGGGATTTTAGTAGTTTGAACAACTTGTAAATAAATTATGAAAGAACCAAGTTTGAATAATTGATGTTGAATGAATGCGGAATAATGTGTCATTTCAGTTCGTTAGTGGAGTTCATGCTAGACCCAAGAACAATAGCAGGAGTTTACATAATTAAAACTATAATTCTAGTAATTTATAAGTAATGAAAGTTATATGTATATTTTAATTTGAGTAATTGATATTTTTAAATTAAAAAAATAGAGTTTAGTTAATAATATTATTATTAAGCTCAATATCTGCTGATATGAGTAAATATCGGTAACTCTTCGGTGAACTTAGCTTTGCTAATGTTTCATCAAATATCTTCCATTCTCAAGTTACTAATGTCATTTATATTAGTAACTCATATATATTTAACCCTATATATATTATTATTTATGTTTTAATATATTCAGTTTTCATAAATATCTGTTTGAGATATTTATAACTTGAATCGCCGACTCGGTTACACTGAAACTTGACACCTCGCCATATTCATTAATGATAAAGCAAGCAAGTAAAGTAATCTTAAAAGTTTTAGAGAACGCAGACTTAATTAAAGAACTTTATAATTCTTTTCCATAAGACACTTAGGGAAGGATGACGGAATAATGCGAAGATAATTTATATTGTGGAATGATAAGAAAGAAAAGAAAGAAAGAACAAAAAGAAAATGAAATAAGCAGAGATACGGTGGTGAGTCTACCAAGATTTGCTTTCTAGAGATACATCGGCCAATCCAGGGGATGGTCGCACCTGTAAGACAGAAGTTGCTTATAGAGGTTATCAATACATATATTAGCTAGAGAGAGCCTCACCTGTAAGACCGAGGTTGCTTACATAGGTTATGTTTGCATCAAGGTTCTGAGAACCGAACCGGTCATCGAACTGCTTTAGTTATTGGTTCACTGGTTTACAGGTCCAACCGCACTTTAACCAGAAAAACTGTTTTAGAATAAAAATATAAAATAATAAATAAATTATAAATAAATATTTTAAAATATAATTATAATTTAATATAAATCTTAAACTATCTTCCAAAATTAATACACTACTTGAAATGTCATCGACCAAAGCCATACGATCTTATCAAAGTATACAATAAAACTAAAATTAAACATAGAAATACAAGTCATCATCTAGATTTTCAATGATACAGAAAATTACAATTCTGATTCCAATAAATCGGAATAGAAATTGAAACTATATATTGAAAGAATGAGCATTGGCTACTCTTGTAGCTTCTTCAATCTCAACTTGGCCAGCATCAGATCTTTCTAAGAGCATATTTTCTCTAATTGTTATCGCAAACTTAGCCAGTTCTTGGCTAACTAGTCCTATTTTCCATTTTGTCAGATAAAATTTAAGAGAATTTCGAGACGAACACGTGGCCGCTAACGGCTCGTCAATCGGAGCTCCGGATTGAAAGTTATAGACGATTGAAAATTGGAAGGAAGGTTAGGTCTTCTAAACGTGATTCTCTCTTCGAAGCATTCGCAGGAATGAAATGAGGAGAAAAGAGCTCGTTGCTTGTTTTATAGGGTGGGTCTTGGACTTGGTTCGACCGGTTCAGCCCGTTCGCCTGATTTTGGCAAAAAAATATTTAAAACTAGTGTCAAAATTCGTATTTTTAATATTTCTACTCCTCTAGATTATAAAAATTTAATTTCCTAATTTATTTGAATAATAATTAATTTATTAACTAATTATTTGTTAATTTCGCAGGGTTTACATGAAGCTCCTCCAGGGTTATCTTGGAGGCCGTGTCCATCACGTCGAATGTAACCCAAATATAACAGTCTACAAGAGCCCTCACAACAGGACGCTGCGTCATACCTACAGTAGGGGCACCACTTAAGTTAAACCTAGGAGGTCGTAAAATTGGAGGAAACAGAAACTAAAACTACGTTCTGCTGCGTCCTTATTCTACACTAATCCACGGTCAATACGAAGCCTACACTTAAGAATCAGACACCTAGAGGTAACCGCCCTAAGAGCTAGCTAACAATGATGAGCCCAACCCAAGCAGGAACAACCAGAAATAATGCATGGTATGCGTAGTATTGACAGTAACAACAGAGACACCATAATGAAAAGATGAAAGCAGATAAGACTTACTAGTAGATTGAAGAAGGAAGGAGGGTGAATCTCGGATGAATGCGGTAGAATTCGTAGCAGGTGAGTGAGTGATGGAATCAAAAACAAAAAAGAATGAGGTGAGGAAGATGTGAAAGAATGAGGAATGAACGGGTTACAAGATGTCGAAAGCAGGCGTGAAAAGTTAGGAGTAAAATGGGCCTTTCCCTTGACTTTCAAATCAGTCATAATGAGCATTAAATGCTCAACATGGAAACCAAACTGACATCCCAAGTAACAGACGGAGACAACTCGCGCGTTGGGGACACGAACTCCATCCACTGTCTCTCTGGCCCAGGAAAACTCGATCGAGGCAGATGCAAGTGAATCAAACGCGCCAACCACGAGCTCTTATCCTCACGGTTGGCACGTTGGGGGCACTGTTCCGGCCCAGCTCACTAATAATCTGGGTCCGATTCACCGACCTGACGGGTCCACTGACCTGAGCCAGGAGGCAACCCGCGTGTCACCTCCCATTCAACAAGAAACCTAGATAGCTAGCAGAAGCTTCCAGAAAGGTGGGCTTGATCACAAGGGTCCCACCCAGGTACAGATTATAAATGGGGAGGAACCTACCCCTCTCCAGAGGTACGTCACTTTTCTAACCTTAATTGGTCGCCTATTCGTACGGACTTTGACTTTAGTATCGGAGTATCCTTGCAGGTGGCCCTACCTGCCGACACGCCGATGCATAGGCTGAATGCATTGCTCTAGCAGCTCACGTCCAGGTTCAGATCCTCTTATCCCCTTGCTCCGTCATTCACCTACCCGATCCACCAAACACCTGAGCAACCGAACATGTTCTTTATTTGTATTTGTTGATTATGCTTAGCAGTATCACAAAGATAGGCACAATGTCAAAGAACATGAGGAAGCTAAGGTAGGCACAATGTCAAAAACACATATGAGGATACTCGCATTCATCCCACGCAGAAATAACCATTCATTTTTTTCTTATTACAAATATCATATAGATAAATATAAAGATTTATCAAATATTTTTGTTATGATGGTGATACTTTAATTCATGGTCTCTTGACAAGTGTTTCTTGAAAGAATTTTGTTATGGGAACTAAATCAAGGGTTGTAAAGATAATCCAATGCTTTTTTTTTTAGCTTCAAGAATATTAGGCGTTAAGACTTAAGCAATTCTGCTAGATAGACAATAGAGAATTTGAACAATGTGAATAATGAGTTAGAAATTTGGCTCAATATAAGTAAAAAATAAAAAATACTCCCTAAATTATCCAAATAAAAAAAATCTACTCAGTTATTTAAAAAATTTAACTATGTCAAACCCTAATTTACCAAACCAATTCACCCAATCAGCTTCTTCTCCCAAAATCCTCTACCACCCTCACCTTCATCAATCATCCCACTTCGCCGGCGTCAATTGCACCCTCATTGGCCATCATCCACGTCCGCAGGGGTCAGCACGTTGTTGCTGCTCAGCAAGTATCCCCCTCCCCGGCGCGTCTCTCTCTCCCTCATTAGTAGCCAACATCGCCGACAGGATCTTCCTCCTCGTCGCGTGTCCGCCGTGCCCTGTGCGTCTCTCTCTCCCTCGCCGAAAGCCAACCTCGGCATCGGTTTCAACCATCGCGGGAAAGAAGGTCGGCTCCGTATACTCCCCCTTGACGCGCTGCTTGGCTCACCATCCACCATCACCGCGCGACGCTCACCTACTCATCGGAAATACTTGTTTTTGGACTCCTTCTTGCATTTGTCGCTGGTTGGCACGGTAGACACGATCACCGATGTCGCACTCTATCCATTTGCTACTTCAATAGGTTAGTTGATGACCAGGATTTTAATTTTCAAAAGGGTGTTCATGAAATGTATTTAGTTGAGTGAATGAATTTTGCCTCTATCTCTTGTACACAAAACAACCATCCACGTAATACTTAAAATAACCATCAAACTTCCTAGAGAACTGAACATCCCGCATTCGTTAACTGTTTATATTTAAACCGAATCCAATAAAATAACTATCCAATTATTCATTAAAACAACTATCTATACCAACAACAATCATCTGATTTTGTATGAAGCTAAACATCCGCATCCAACATAAAACTTTAATTCATTACCTGCTTGGATTGTTGTCCCAGTATAGCGCACTTGCCATCTGGAAGTATAGAATCATCAATGATTAATGAGGATGATGCAGTAGAAATTTCTTCACCCATAGTGAGCTCCATCCATGGTTATGTGAGGGGAATGCAGAGGTTACTATTTACGGTGAGACTACGATGGTGTCGGTGAATGGCTATGGCGGTGACGGCATAGCCGACAGCGGGTGCAGCGGAAAGGGGGAGGCACGGGGCGGCTGTGGAGTGATCAACCACGGTTACGGAGGAACAACGGCACAATTTGAGGTTTCAGTGGTGTCGGTGGGAGCTCGCTGCAGCGTCGACACGATCGGCGGGGGGAGGGAGTTGCAACAGCGCAGCTGAGGCTGCGACGATGAGAGAAAAACTGGAGATTGGATGGTTATGATGAGATTAGAAGTAATTGTATGTAATGTGAATAGGTTTAATTACTAATCCTTTTCTCATATTTAAAAATTACTTGTAATTTATTTAGTAAGTACACGTGTTGATTATAATTTAATTTCTAAAATTTATGGTCAGCTCTTTGACCCACCACTTGAAATCTAAAATTATAATAATACTCTTAGTAGATATTATTATAATTCTTCTTAGAACTCTTAGTGATCTTTATTTATCCTTTTTTGGTGTTCTTTCTTAGGAAAAGAAAAAAACTAGTAACTAGATAGACATAAATTAGTAATTAAGACTACTAATATAATAACACCTCTTAAATGTAAACCTAATTGTGTGCTGTTTCATGCGTAGAATTGTAGAAGACTGTTAGAAAGGTCTAAACATACGCTAAAAAATCTCAACATTCAAGTTAAGGAGTGATATCATATGAGGAATTTTCTTAGGATTTAGAACAAAGATATTTTATATCTATAAAACAAATACACTTTTGTGATTATTTTTTTATGTCTCTAATTTATCTCCAACTAGTATTAAATCTATGCGGTGCACAATTTTTATTCTAGTTTAACATGGTAAATTGAATATGATATAAAATATAAATTTAACATAGTAAATTAATATGATAAATTATCAATACGTAAAGATACTAAAATTTAAAATTTTAAATTTGAAATAAGATAAGATAACGAAATTTTGAAAATAAAAAAAAGATGAGATAAAGATTTAAAGGCAAAAGATAAACAAGAAAATTAAACAAAAAAAGATAACTAATGAGACACCAAACTTAAAATTTAAAACAAGATAGAAACAAAGATACAAAAGTTTTCAAAAATTTGAAATTATATTTTGTTTCTTTTCTTTTTTTTTCAAACATATATATATTTAAATAACTTGTGCTTTTTTATTTTATTTTTATATCTAATTCTACTCATCTATATATCACATCATAATAATTAAACTTAAAAGTTTAGAAATACGATGAGGGAGGTATATTGAGTCGCTAATAATAATAACGGTCTTATATATCTTTTTATGGTATGATCATCTTTTATTTCTAGACTTATGTTTCTATCTAAATAAAGATTGCATGAATCTTTTTTTAAGATATATCTTTTGTAATAATTTTTATTGCACAACAATTTAAAATAGTAATAATAAGATTCTGTCATTCTTTTACTCTTTTGTCTGTTTCTTTAAAATAACTTTGAGAGTGTTTGGTTAGAGGTTAAAGCAGGGTGAAGATTTAAGAGAGTAATTTTGTTTTGTAAAATTAAAAAATAAGTCACCCTAAAAATTAAGATGAAAAAAAAATGCCAGCCACTTACAAAGTATATATACAAGAAAATAAATATAATATAAGTAGTACTCTTTTGAATAAAATTGAATTTGTTTAAAAAAATAAATATCAAAGTGACAATATCTAAATTTTAATAAATTATATCGATTTTATATTTTAAATTAATATAAATTTTACTGAAAAAATATATAGTTTATTAAATATACTATCTCGTTGTCATGACAAATAAATTAGATATTATTATGCATATTTAGTTGCGAACGCCAAAAATAATAAAAAATATAAACATTTTTAAGAATGCATATATAAGTAAATAATTAATTTATTTATTTATTTAAAAATTCTCGAGTTTGAGGTAGGGTATGAGAAAAATAATATGTCTCTCTAAGATCACGTAGGTAAATGAATCTTTGAGAAAATATAATCGTATTCATAACTCCTTCTCCTTATGTATTTTTAAAATTTTGAATGATATATTCTTAATAGATAAAATTAGATTCAGTCAAGAAGTTCATGTGGATTTAACCTTTTTGAAATAAAAGATAAATCCAAAAAAGATACATCCTATATTGTAATCTTATCCATAGAATAATAATCTATAACGAAAAAGGAGAAACTACTGCTTCAGATAAAATCAAAATTGAAAACTACCTTAGCCTTTGACCACTCTTTCTTGTACCTCACCCTATAAATATGGCAATCAAATCCCTTCTTCTTCTTCTCATAGTTTCTGATTTTTTTCCGTTTTCCATCCAAGTCTCCACACAAATTACCAAACCCTTTTTAATTTTTCATAAGATACATTCTATTTGCTTGAATTGAATGCGTCAATTAAGGTGCATCCACTCCTTAATAGCGGTGTTATTTTTTACTGTGATACTCATAATTAGCAATAATGGCGTTGACGCTTTTCACAAAGTACACCCTCATCTTCAATCTGTTTCAAGAATTTCTGTGAGCGACAAACACAGAACTGGATATCATTTTTCAACCTCTTAGGAATTGGATTAACGGTTTGTAACCGTTTTTTCCTTCATGTTCATATATGCTTCTTTTGGTTGGTTGTTCAATGATAAAAAGCAAAGAACAATGTGTATGATTTTAAAATATTGTTAGTGTTGTAAGGACCTTGTAGAATTATATAATAAAGAATGGGAAAAAAAATAAAAAATATTAAAATAAGCATCCTACTAGTTACGTTAAGATTTATCCAATGTATCCATGCTGAGAACTTTAATCAAAGTAAGAAGGGATAAAACTGGGATTTAAACTCTGGTAGAATAAAATGTCAAAGATGTAAATTTGGGAGAATGAATTTTTTTAAATTTTTTTTAATTATTTAGTAAAGTATAATCTTTTATCTTATATTTCTTTACGTAGGTTCAAAAGAAAATATGTAAAAAAATATTAGATAATAAAAAATTATATTTAAATAAATAATTAAAAAAATTTATACTATTATAAATGATCCTCTCAAATTTATTTGGAAAGAAGTTAATAATCTGAAAATTTTTTAACTTTGTCCTTTTTTATGTTTTTGTCAGTTGTTTTTCTCAAGTCTTGAATATGTTTACTAGTGTGTGGAATATGTTTTTCTCCCATATAATAATGGTCTTTGATACAATTAGTTGCTAGTAAAGTTACTTGACTAATAGTTTTTTTATTTTATATTTTATAATATGAATGCTTATTAGCTATAGAATTTAATTTTACATGTGCATCAAAATTAAAATCTCAGTTATATATAGAAGACATACAATAGTACAATATACATAAGCCCAAGCTTATGAAGCTGAAAATTTATATATGCACTCAGAACTCTTGTTTTGTGCATTGTCTCTAAAATTATCTTGAATCTTGGGTCTCCATTCATCGTTGGTTATTGATACTGGCTAATTAAACTTCTTTGCTTTTCTTAATTCTTTTATATGGTCCCGCAATTGGTTAATGGACGCTACAATCAAATTATGCAGATCCAAATAGTTAGTATTTGTTTTTCCTCTTTAATTTCTTTCTAATTTTTCTTAATGATTATTTTTCTGACCACCTTAACCAATATATAGCAATAATTTTATTTTAATTTTTTATTCCTTAAAAAAAAATTTTCAACATAAAACTGTTAATAGTGTAATATGGTATTCAATTAATTATATAAATTATAATACATGTTGAAATAAAAAATCTATGTGAAAATATGTTAATTATACTCTTATTTATAATACATGTTAATAATTTTGAAGAATGCATGTTAGAAATATAAAATTACAATAAAAATAAGTTAAATTAGATATATTTATACATAAATATATAATAATTAATTTGGTGACTTTTAATTTTTGATGTGTGAATATCATTTTGAATAGTTTAATGAACACAAATGAATTAATACAGGACCTATGCACTACAATGGATACTACCATCTGTTTTATCAAAACAACCCTAAAGGTTCAGTGTGGGGTAACATTGTATGGGCTCACTCAGTCTCAAAAGATCTCATCAAATGGAAAGTGCTAAGAATTATATTATATGGCATGACATTTTAAAGTGCTAAGAATTATATTATATGGCATGACACACCAGGCAGATGTAGAAGTTACCTTCTCATTTTCAAGCTTGAACGAGGCTGAAGCATTTGATCCAAGTTGGGTCAACGCAGAGGATTTGTGTGGCAAAAAGGGTTCAAATATTCAAGGTGGGGTTGGACCGTTTGGTATTCTAACATTGGCTTCAAAAAATTTGGAGGAGTATACTCCTGTCTTCTTTAGAATTTTTAAAGCTTCGAACAAGCGTGTAGTGCTCTTATGCTCCGATGCAAGAAGGTTTGTATTTGACGAATAATTCAAATGGATTTTAGAATGTTACCTTCTTTTCGTGTCTTCTAAATGATTAACTTACTTCAATTTCTTGTTTTTCAATAGTTCTTCTTTGAAGAGTGAGTTGTACAAGCCATCATTTGCTGGATTTGTAGATGTGGATTTGTCTACTACTAAGAAGCTTTCTCTTAGGAGTTTGGTATGTACAAATGCAACATATTCTTATTATTGGTGTTAACATTTATGTGATATAAGAATTACTATATTAATATTGGCTAACATTCTATGCTATTTTCAATTAAATGACAGATTGATCATTCTGTAGTGGAGAGTTTTGAAGTAGGAGAGGAAAAACAAATATTTTATCTAGGGTTTATCTTGAGTTAGCTGTGGCAGATCAAGCTCACTTATTTGTGTTTAACAATAGAATCATACTAATCGTTGTAAAAAATCTTAGATCATAGAACATGAAATCTGCTGTTATAAATTGACATGCCAAAAGATTATTTAGTTTATCTTAAAGCTTGAAAAATGTACCTTTATCTATTTTTAATTGATTTTTTTGTTATCTTTTTATATTATTTTCATAAATTTTAGAAGATTAATATTTTTTTTCAACGATCTAATACACTAATTTACGCACAAATTACTGAGTAGTATGCACATAATATATATGCATAGTAACAGAATCAGAAAATTGATGGTGTATGGACAAAAATAATACATAAAAAATATATTAATTCTAATTTATAAAAGATAAATACACATTAGTTATCATAATACAAAATTAAAAAAAAATATATTAGTCACTAACTTTTTTTTAGTTGAAATCTTTAAAATATTTATCTTGTCTTCATATTTTAAAAATGCTAAATAATTATTTTATTATCAATTTGATTAAATATCTTTTTTATACATGTGTTACAATTTAAAATGAGTCATGATTGATGTTCAGGAAAATAGTCTCCTAGCAAACCTAACAGATTCTAATATAATATAAATAAAAAGGTTATAAATATTTTTAATAAATTTACATTTTCTAGAATAAATAATTACATATTTAACAAAAAATAAAATAAATAAATATGAATGGATCCTGTTTATGATATATGGAGCAGATAACATCTAAGAACTCAATAAAAAATAGGTATTCATTGCACATTATTATTCTTGAATAGAAAGACTCACATAATCAAGTATTTGTTCCCAAAAAATATTTTTAGAAAAATGGAATGAATTTTATAATCCAATGACTAGACAATATATCTATAATTCACATGAAATCATATAAATATTATTATAAAATAATTTTAGTTAGAAAATAATAATTTATATGAATAAGTGAATCAATAAAGAAGTTTGCATACAAAAATCAAACTAAAAGTTCACACTTAGCAACTTCTCTTCTATGAATAGCCTTTTTCTCTTGTGTATCTTAATAGAATAACAAATCTAATACAATTATTTTTGTTTAAGTGTGTTGCTAACTCTCTTAATTATCTTGTCTTGTACTATTAATGTTAATATTTTTTTTTTTTCATGTTCATTTTGGCCCTTTACTGAAATAAAATAAAAGGGAAATGAAGGAGAAAATAAATTACATTTTTTGTGATGTTTTATACTATTTATCCATTATTTTATAGTCATGAGGTAAGGAATTTTTTTATTAGTATACTTAATATTTAAAGTCATGATAATAATTATTTCAAAGAGGACCGTGTCAAAGAATTTTTTATAAGAGAAAAAGGAGCATATTGATTTATGTAATAATTACCGTTTTTAATTTTTATGATTGTTCAATTGTCTTTTTTATGTGTACTATCAAATGTTTAATTTGTTGTTTTGTTTTGTTTTTTTGTTATTGCTTATATCTTATGGCTTGTGGTTTTGATTTATGATTGTTATGGGTATTCTATTTTCTTTCTATGATTATTGTTTCGTTTTTCTTGCCTTTTTGTGTTGTTGTTTCTCATTAATTTCTTTAACTTCATTTACTTCGAATGTTTTAAGGTTGGTCTACAAATATTATAGATTTTTAGGCTTTGTATTTTCTTTCTCTTCTTTGATTATAAAAGATTGTGTCCTTCAAAATTAAAAAAAAAAATTAAAAGAAGATATATGTTTGTTAATTTATCTAGACTGTCTCTTGACTAATTAATAAATTTTGATATTAGAAAAGTCTTTTCAATATATATATATAGTTACGTATTTTTTTGTTTTTTATATCTTGGGTCAAAATTAAAATCGTTTCTAACCTTTTTTTTATTAATATCATCCTTAAAGTTATTGAATATTTTAAAATTATCTTTTTGAACATAATAATTTTGTAAATGACACAAATGTCCTTTTTCTATTATCACTACCATTACCCCATCCACCATGACCCCCATTCCTTCCCACTTAAAACAGAAAAACCAAAACGAAAAAAAGAATAAAAGAGGGAGAAGAAAGAAAAAAAAAGGAAGAAGAAGAAGTAACATCAGAAAAAGGATGGCTGCCGTCATCGCTTTGTGACGGTAGTGAGAGACAAGACGAGGATATGAGAGATAGAACAAAAGAAGAGAGAAACAAAGAGGGAGAAGAAAGGAAAGGAAAGGAAGAAGAGGGAGGTGACGGCGGAGAAGAGTGCGGTCGCTACCGTCGCACCATGAAGGAGAGATGACAACGGAAAAGAGTGCGGCCGCCGCCATCGCGTCGTGACTGAGGTGGGAGCTGCTATGTCAGTGTCGAACTCCATCACCGTCGTCGAGCTTCTAGTGGTGAGAGGATCTGCTCTTCTCCCTCTCTCGATCTGATATGTCTCATAAAAACATATAGTCTCATGTGCATATTAAAATGAGCTTAACAAGAATAGATATTTAGCTTTAATAAATCGATCATTCAAGCCAAATTAAAATTCTTTGATAGTAATTTTGATAATAATCTTTGTAAGTATAATTATAAGTTCAACGCATCGTATACTAAATTAATTATAGACGAAAAGCAAAACAGTTATAAATATAAAGTCTACTCACAATTTGGTCCCAAGGAACTAAAGATACCGAACCTGAAGTACCAAATTCAAGGTGAGAAGTATTGAAATAGAATGGAACGAATGAGTGCAGAATTTAGACCGAGACAGTGACAAGGTGGAACTGGAGATAGTTCTGAGAATAAAAAATAGAGCAAAACTAAAGTTGAATTAAAACAAAGACATGGCAGATTAAATGGTGGTAGAATAGGACATAAAAGCTAGAACAGAATCAGGAAAAAAGGCTAGACTGGGATAATGACAGGAATAGCTCCGGCTGTAATACCATATTACACAAAGTTTTACGCTTAAGTCGTAGAAGAGAGGTAATATGGTGTTACGGACCTCTAGACAGCAAAATAAATACATAATAGAGAATAAGATAATATACTAGGAACCTTGAAACAAAACGGTTAAGCAAAAATTGCAAAATGAAAAGTGCAACGCTCAAAGGAAAGGATTACTTGCGTGCTAAGAAACCTAATAGGAACATGATAAAACAATAAACAAAAGGATAAAGAAAAGCCAAGGAACAGCATAACTAGCCCCTGACTCAGCCTGCGAAGCTAAGGCTGGCCGAAGGATACATATATACATATAAACATACATAAGTATCCCCAAATATACCAAAATAACAAAGTAAGCTCCTATCTCTCCCTCAACCTCTAAGAGGAGCAGCGTACATAAGTTACTTGGAGAGTAAGCTACACACATATATATATACATATATACAAATAGAAACCAAAATACACCCAAAGACTACTTCGCTTTCCAGGATCCAGACGCCTAGCGAGGAGCCTCTCGACCTGCATCTGAAAAACAACAATACAATATGGAATAAGAACCGGAGGTTCTCAGCATGGTAAAAGTGCCACGCATATAATAAATAAGGTCCTGAGAATGCCATAGGCAATCCTAGAACTCCGTTATTCAGTTATCCAACTTAAATACTAACCATAAGCCATAAATAGAGGTAGGTGTTCTAATTCTACCTAACTTACTCAAGTTCAAACTTAACCTAACACCAAACCATTTCCTCTGTTTCCTCCATCCTTTCATCATTCAGAATGCAACAGAAACAGGCAATCAAACAAGTTCATGCACAAGTAGTGAGCAGATAGTACAAATAGCAAGTATAACAGATAGTAGGTGACTTATATCAACTAGGCAAACCCAGGAAATGCATAGCAGTCAAACAAACAAATGCATATGATGCATGCCTGTCCTATGGATGATGGAGCCCATCTGTCGGTTATCCAGCCAACCCGACAAGTCCGAAAACCTTAGACTGTCCCCCGTCGCGCATCCCCAAGAGTCTATGCATAGAGTTCACATTCATTCATCATATAATCACTCAATGGGGGCTATCCATACCCAGGAATTTATACGTGCCCGGTCACCCTTACGACGTAGGGTCAACAGAGTATCGAGATTCAACCTGGAACACGTGGTGCCGAGCCACGGTTCTTACCCAGGAAAACTCGTATCTCAGATATCTTTATTCATAAGCCATGACAATTATCATCAATACATCATCAAATAACAAGCCTGAACTTTAAACTTCATTAACATTCTTATTTTCTTCATAAAAACCACCGTTTACAACTTTTTTCACCCTCAAGTTATCTTGTTTTCCTAGCTTCTTTTATCTACTGAACCTAGAACCATATCTTAAACCTTAAAGGGAAGAAAATGGAGGTTTAGAAGTGGAAATTGGTTTCAAAATGGCCAAAACCAATTTTTGCAGCAGGCAGCATCCACGTGTACGCGTAGGCCACGCGCACATGTCAAGTATACATCAAGTCACGCGTACGCGTGAGTCATGCGTACGCGTGAATATGCACACATGCATACGCATGCCTCTCGCGCATGCGTCGCCAGAACTCCACACCACGCGTACGCATGGATGGCGCATTTTTGAAAATAATGGGCAGAATGCCCAGAAGCATTCTGCAATCAACTTTGCCACCCTGCAACACAACTTTATACACCAAACTTGTAACGTCCATAACTTTCTCTACGAAATTCTATTTTTCACAAAATTAATATCAATCAAAAGCCCTTAAAACCATCTTTTACTTACAATAAACCACAATTCAATCCAAAATTTGAGGATAATATTATGGACGTCCAAAGTTCATCAAAATTTAGTTTTAACCACTTTCAACAAAATCTCATTTTCACCAACTTAAGTTTCTTACCATTTAAACTTACATTGTAATGCCATATCAACTCAATTCATCAACAACCATTGCCAATATAAGCTTTAATCAACTTAACCAACCTTGATCATCAATAATTATCCATTTTTACCTCATACATCAATAACCCTTCATTTGTTCATATCAATTCTTCACCTGTACCAACTTTCATCAACATATACCAATTAAAATACCATTAACACAAATCAACCCTTCACACACATTAATCCATCAACTTAACATAATAACTATTTATTAACAATTACCAACCATAATTCATCAATATCAACATTTATACCAACAACAACACAAAGCTACTCATTAAATGCCATTAACAAATTCAACTTATCCTATGGTTCTTCTAACCTAAGTTTTCACAACACCGTAAATTTTAAACGTGCGAAACTTAAACCATACCTTGGCCGATCACTAAATTCACCCAAGGCAGCCTCACAACGCAAAATTACAGCCCCTCAAAGCTCAATCAAACAGCCCCAAAACAAGCCTTGGTCACCAACAAACCTCCAAATAATCCCAATTCAATTCCAATGCATAAACACCCACTTAACCTACACCTAATACATACATATATAGTTTTCCATTACACATACACACCTAACACACACACACACACACACACACACACACACACACACACATATATAGTTTTCCATTACAAATATAGTTGGGCCTCGGTTCAACCAGTTCGGTCCTTTCGGTCCATTTTTGGGCCAAATTTTTTAAATTGGTATCAAAATTCTCGTTTCGATGAACTCCATCCTATTTTGATATTAGTTTTGTATTTTTAGCTTTCGTAATTAAAATTCAATTTATTAACTAATAATTTACCGATTTTTGCGGGGTTTACACCAGCAGCACCAACAACTCCGACAGTAAGGACGATAGCTTGATTCAGGTTCACCCGAACGGCGACGGTGATGGTTCCTCCCGACTCCATGAGCCACGATGGTGCACGGCGACCGCGAGGACGAAGCCTTTCTCCTCTTCCCCGTTGCGCGCTTCCTTCTCCTCTGCCTCTATCTTTTTCTTTTCCGCTGGATCTTCCTCTCTCTCTCCTCCGTTCTGTTTTTCAACGGTGACGGCGGCTCCCACTTCTGTCAGCGCTGTCTCTCTCCTCCCTCCTCTCTTTTTTTCTCTGAGCATGGGTGAGAATGAAAATGCGTGTGTGTGGGGCTGAGAGATAGTGAGGGGGTGAGGTGAGTGAAAATGTTAGTATATGACTAAGGTTAGAGAAAGAAAAAAAATATTTAAGAGTAGACTTCACTATCTTACTTATTTATTTATTTACTTATTTTTTTGGTTATTATAATATGTCATCAAATAATCATTTAATCACTTATCTCTCATTTTATTAATAATTTTTTTATAAAATATCTTTTCAATTTTATTATAGAAAATAAGAAAATATATGTTTTAAATTAGTATATTGATAAAGTCATTTCTAAAGTTCATATACAACTTAATTTCATAAAAAAATACACAAGTAATTTTATGAATATGTATAATGCATAACAATCAAGTAAAGGAACATAATACATAAATTTATATTATTAAAAATTTATAATATTAAAAAAATTGAAAATAAAAGA
>NC_029792.2:8250317-8256326 GCF_000816755.2 Arachis ipaensis
ACATAAATAATTTAAATATTTAAATATTTAAAATAACAATAGTTAATTAAAATTCTAGAAAGTATAAAAAAGAAGAAAATAGTCTTACCTCAGGAAAGTTAAGTTGGAGTAAAGATTTTTTTTTAACCAAAATATTTGGATTGAGAAAGTGAAAAGTTAGATAGAAATAAAGATAGAAAGAGACAAGAGAATAAAGTGACACATGAGTATGAATAAAAATAGGTTAGATAGATCTATTACAAAAGAAGCAGTCTGTTCTGTTATAAAAGAGACTCAATCTCAGCCTATTATAAAAGTTTTAATATATTAATATGTCAGGTCCAAGTAAAAATGATAATAGGACTCTATGGGGCGGGGACCCCTTGCCGCATCTCCCGTCCCTGTTTAGTAAAGCCCCTTATTTCTGTCTTATTCTCGTCACAATCTCAGGTTCCATTTATTTTCTCTCATTGGGAAAGCGAATCCCACAGATATCCATAAATATTAAATTTAAATAAAATTTAAAAAGTAACACTATCATAATAAAATGTAATACAATTCAACTAAATATTTTAAATTAAAACATAATCTAAATACAAATTTAACATAATCAATATACACACAAAATTTTCAATGTACATTTTAAAATAAAATGAAATAGAAAAAACTTTCAACAAAATAATATAACAATTCTTAGTGGTTGATCATAGCTGGATAATAATATCCCCTTGTAAAACACAAATTTGAATAATTAGTTATTAAAAATTTAAATATTATACACATCATTAATTTATTTTTTGATAAAACTTAAAAAAGTCAATAAACATACACTTATATAAAACCAAGTTGGATTGGTCTAGTGGTTAGCTCACTAATCTGCTTAAACAAGTGTTGGGGGCTTGAATTCCGCCTTGTGCATGTAGCAACCCATTAACCAGCAACAAACTCTTAAATAGAACATAATACCACGGCGGATCAATCATTGGCCTGTCAGGTTGGAGGATAACGTGGAAAACCAAAAAAACATACACTTAAGCATATTTAAGTAATTTTGTCGCAGAAATTTCACGGATAGGTCCCCGTGGGACGGGTTAGCGGTACCTCAATTCCTGCTCCCGTCCCCATGGAGATTTTACGGGTCCTCGTTAGCTCCTCCATCGTGGGTAATCCCTACGGGTATCCACGGATGCCAGACGTGTGGATGCAAATTTTTTAATTATTTTTAGGCCCAAACTTACTAATTAACTTTATTGACTTGTCAGATCTGTCTGGACCTGTAAAATATAAATAAATATATAAATAATAAAATTCAAATTCTTATATATATTTTTATTATGATGAAATATTTTACATAATTAAAACTATAATTTTAGTAATTTATAAATAATGAAATATATATATATTTTAATTTGAGTAATTGATATTTTTAATTTAAAAAAATAGAGTTTAGTTAATAATATTATTATCAAGCTCAATATCCACCGATATGAGTAAATATCGGTAACTTTTCGGTGAACTTAGCTTTGCTAATGTTTCATCAAATATCTTTCATTCTCAAGTTATTAATGTCATTTATATTAGTAACTCATATATATTTAACCCTATATATATTATTACTTGTGTTTTAATATATTCAGTTTTCATAAATATCTATTTGAGATATTTATAACTTGAATTGACGTCTCGGTTACACCGAAACTTGACACCTCTCCATATTCATTAATGATAAAGCAAGAAAGTATAGTAATCTTAAAAGTTTTAGAGAACGCAGACTTAATTAAAGAACTTTATAATTTTTTTTCATAAGACACTTAGGGAAGGACGACAGAATAATGCGAAGATAATTTATATTGTGGAATGATAAGAAAGAAAAGAAAGTAAGAACAAAAAGAAAATAAAATAAGCAGAGATACGGTGGTGAGTCTACCAAGATTTGCTTTCCAGAGATACATCGGCCAATCCAGGGGATGGTCGCACATATAAGACAGAAGTTGCTTACAGAGGTTATCAATACATATATTAGCTAGAGAGAGTCTCACCTGTAAGACCGAGTTTGCTTGCAGAGGTTATGTTTGCATCAAGGTTCTGAGAACCGAACCGGTCATTAAACCGTTTTAGTTATTGGTTCACTGGTTTATAGGTCTAACCGGTCCCACCGTACTTTAACCGAAAAAACTATTTTAGAATAAAAATATAAAATAATAAATAACTTATAAATAAACATTTTAAAATATAATTATAATTTAATATAAATCTTAAACTATCTTCCAAAATTAATACACTACTTGAAATGTCATCGACCAAGGCCATATGATCTTATCAAAGTATACTATAAAACTAAAATTAAACATAGAATTACAAGTCATCATCTAGATTTTCAATGATACAAAAAATTACAATTCTGATTCCAATAAATCGGAATAGAAATTGAAACTCTATATTGAAAGAATGAGCATTGGCTACTCTTGTAGCTTCTTCAATCTAAACTTGGTCAGCATCAGATCTTTCTAAGAGCATGTTTTCTCTAATTGTTATTGCAAACAAATCCAGTTCTTGGCTAACTAGTCCTATTTGCCATTTTGTCAGATAAAATTTAAGAGAATTTCGAGACGAACACATGGCCGCTGACGGCTCGTCAATCGGAGCTCCGAATTAAAAGTTATAGACGATTGAAAATTGGAAGGAAGGTTAGGTCTTCTAAACGTGATTCTCTCTTCGAAGCATTTGCAGGAATGAAATGAGGAGAAAAGAGCTCGTTGCTTTTTTTATAGGGTGGGTCTTGGGCCTGGTTTGACCGGTTCAGCCCGTTAGCCTGATTTTGGTAAAAAATCTTTAAAATTAGTGTCAAAATTCGTATTTTTAATATTTATACTCCTCTAGATTATAAAAATTTAATTTTCTAATTTCTTTGAATAATAATTAATTTATTAAATAATTATTTATTAATTTAGCGGGGTTTACATGAAGCTCCTCCAGGGTTATCTTGGAGGCCGTGTCCTTCACGTCGGATGTAACCCAAATATAACAGAGTACAGGAGCCCTCGCAACAGGACGCTGCGCCATACCTACAGTAGGAGCACCACTTAAGTTAAACCTGGGAGGTCGTAAAATTGGAGGAAATTGAAACTAAAACTACGTTCTGCTGCGTCCTTATTCTACACTAATCCACGGTCAATACGAAGCCTACACTTAAGAATCAGACACCTAGTGGTAACCCCCCTAAGAGCTAGCTAACAATGATGAGCCCAACCCAACCAGGAACAACCAGAAATAACGCATGGTATGCGTAGTATTGACAGTAACAACAGAGACACCATAATGAAAAGATGAAAGCAGATAAGACTTACCAGTAGATTGAAGAAGGAAGGAGGGTGAATCCCGGATGAATGCGGTAGAATTCGTAGTAGGTGAGTGAGTAATGGAACCAAAAACAAAAAAGAATGAGGTGAGGAAGATTTGAAAGAATGAGGAATGAACGGGTTGCAAGATGAAAAAGGGGTGCAAGAATGGTAACCGTCGAAAGCAGGCGCAAAAGTTAGGAGTAAAATGGGCATTTCCCTTGACTTTCAAATCAATCATAATGAGCATTAAATGCTCGACGCGGAAACCAAACTAACATCCCAAGTAACGGACGGAGGCAACTCGTGTGTTGGGGGCACGAACTCCATCTACGGACTCTCGGGCCCAGGAGAACTCGATCGAGGCAGACGCAAGTGAATCAAACGCGCCAACCACGAGCTCTTATCCTCACGGTTGGCATGTTGGGGGCATTGTTCTGGCCCAGCTCACTAATAATCCGGGTCCAGTCACGAGTCACCGACCTGACGGGTCCACCAACCCGAGCTAGGAGGCGACTCGCGCGTCACCTCCCATTCTACAAGAAACCTGGACAGCTACCAGAAGCTTCCAGAAAGATGTGCCTTATCACAAGGGTCCCACTCAGGTACAGATTATAAATGGGAAGAGACCTACCCCTCTCCAGAGGTATGTCACCTTTCTAACCTTAATTGGCCGCCTATTCGTACGGACTCTGACTTTAGTATCAGAGTATCCTTGTAGGTGGCCCTACCTGCTGACACGCCGATGCATAGGCTGAATGCACTGCTCTAGTAGCTCACGTCCAGGTTCAGATTCTCTCATCCCCTTGCTCTGTCATTCACCTTACCGATCCACCAAACACCTGAGCAACCGAACAGGTTCTTTATTTGTATTTATTGATTATGCTTAGCAGTATCACAAAGATAGGCACAATGTCAAAGAACATGAGGAAGCTAAGGTAGGCACAATGTCAAAGACACATATGAGGATACTCGCATTCATCCTACTCAGAAATAACCGTTCATTTTTTCCTTATTACAAATATCATATAGATAAATATAAAGATTTATCAAATATTTTTGTTATGATGGTGATACTTTAATTCATGGTCTCTTTGACAAGTGTTTCTTGAAAGAATTTTGTTATGGGAACTAAATCAAAGGTTGTAAAGATAATCCAATGCTTTTTTTTAGCTTCAAGAATATTAGGCATTAAGACTTAAGCAATTCTGCTAGATAGACAATAGAGAATCTGAACAATGTGAATAATGAGTTAGAAATTTGGCTCAATATAAGTAAAAAATAAAAAACACTCCCTAAATTACCCAAATAAAATAATCTACTCAGTTATTTAAAAAATTTAACTATGTCAAACCCTAATTTACTAAACAAATTCACCCAAATAGCTTCTTCTCCCTAAATCCTCTACCACCCTCACCTTCATCAATCATCCCTCTTTGCCGGCATCAATTACACCCTCACCGGCCATCATCCATGTCCCCTGGGGTCATCACGTTGTTGCTGCTCAGCAAGTAGCCCCTCCCCCCCGCGTCTCTCTCTCTCTCATTGGTAGCCAACATCGCCGAGAGGATCTTCCTCCCTGTCGCGTGTTCGCCGTGCCCCGCGCGTCTCTCTCTCTCTTGCCGAAATCCAACCTCGGCATCGGTTTCAACCATCACGGGAAAGAAGGTCGGCTCCGTACTCCCCCCTTGACGCACTGCTTGGCTCACCATCCACCATCATCGCGCGACACTCACCCACTCACCGGAAATACTTGTTGTCGGACTCCTTCTTGCATTCGTCGCTGGTTGGCACGGTAGACACCATCACCGATGTCGCACTCTACCCACTTGCTACTTCAATAGGTTAGTTGATGACCAGAATTTTAATTTTCAAAAGGGTGTTCATGAAATACATTTAGTTGAGTGAATGAATTTTGCCTCTCTTGTACATAAAACAACCATCCACGTAACACTTAAAATAACTATCAAACTTCCTAGAGAACTGAACATCCCGCATTCATTAACTGTTTACATTTAAACCGAATCCAATAAAATAACCATCCGATTATTCATTAAAACAACTATCTATACCAACAACAACCATCTGATTTTGTATGAAGCTAAACAACCGCATCCAACATAAAACTTTAATTCATTACCTGCTTGGATTGTTGCCCCAGTATAGCGCACTTGCCATCTGGAATAATAGAATCATTAATGATTAATGAGAATGCTGCAGTAGAAATTTCTTCACCCATAGTGAACTCCATCCATGATTATGTGAGGGGAATGCAGCAATTACTATTTACAGTGAGACTACGACGGTATCGGTGACGGCACGGCCGACAGCGGGTGCAGCGAAAAGGGGGAGGCACAGGGCGACTGTGGACTGATCCACCACGGTTATAGAGGAACAACGGCACAATTTGAGTTTTCAGTGGTGTCGGTGGGAGCCCGCTGCGGCGTCGGCACGGTCGGTGGGGGGAGGGGGTTGCAACGGCGCTGCTGAGACTGCGACGATAAGAGAAAAACCAGAGATTGAAAGGTTATGATGAGATTAGAAGTAACTGTATGTAATGTGAATAGGTTTAATTATTAGTCCTAATTTTTTAAATTTTAAAATTTTAAATTAAATAATTAATTAATGAACTGATTTTTAATTTTAATTTTATTTTTTTTTAATTCATTGTACACATTATACAATAAAATTA